>NC_059158.1:39415867-39729157 GCF_019923935.1 Bubalus bubalis | reverse complement strand
GGAAGATGAAGATGAACCTAGTTTTTGACAAATTGAGTTAGAGAAGCCATTCTAGAAAGGGCCAACATTTAATAGAAAATATGAATGGAAAAGACCCCTGAGCCAAGAGAATAAATCAGATAGTCAAGGAAGAGTGCCCTTTTAGTTCTATAAATTAATTCTATGTGCATGCTGGACCCCTGAATTAACGGGAACACTTTCTCTCTCTTTTCTTTCTTTAACCGAGGAAGAAAACATCAGCCTCTTAGCACCCTGGGACTAAGCTGAGTTAGCGTTAATCAGGGCATGATTATCACGACAGCACTTCTTATTCTGACCCAGGAAAACTGAGGCAGGTCACTCTAAGAAGATAGAGTCAAAACAACACTGACCTTCCTTCCTGCTGCCTTTGTTCACTGACCAACAAACAGGCTCTGCTTTCCTTTTTAGCAGATCATATGCTGACCATTCATTTTCTGCAGCAACCGTTATTCTGGTGTCTCTGGGTGCAGAGTTTGCTTGCCTACTCAGGGTTATGTGACTCTGACTAGAGGCCCAGGGTAGGAGGGCAGACTGCACTGCTTTATTGGCAACGCCTATCTGAGAGAATGGAGAAGGCAATGGCACCCCACTCTAGCACTCTTGCCTGGAAAATCCCATGGACGCAGGAGCCTGGTGGGCTACATTCCATGGGGTTGCTGAGAGTTGGACACGACTGAGCGACTTCACTTTCACTTTTCACTTTCATGCATTGGAGAAGGAAATGGCAACCCACTCCAGTGTTCTTGCCTGGAGAATCCCAGGGACGGGGCAGCCTGGTGGGCTGCCGTCTATGGGGTCGCACAGAGTTGGACATGACTGAAGTGACTTAGCAGCAGCAGCAGCATCTGAGAGAAGGGATTAATAATCTAGGGTTGCTCATGGTAAGGGGTGTATCCCAAGCACCTCTCTGGACCCTCTGCAAGCCATCCTAAAACTCTGGGAGGGATCCAGAGTACCAGGATTCCAGAGCGAGACCTGTTCTGTGGAAGACTCTACCCTGCTGGGAGAAACAAGGTCTGGCAAGTGGTTTCGAGTTCCTCCCTAGAGATAATGCCAGTGTTTTTTTTTTTTTTCCCCTTCTTTTTTAACCTTTTATTCTGAAAGTCCAGATAAACAACCGAAACATATTAACCTGACACACTTGGGATTTTAAATCAAATCAATTTCCAAAGTGAAAGGGGCACAGCTGGCAAACGGTTTTTAAAGCACTCAACCCCTCCATAAAGAAAAACTTTACTCTAAGAGTATTTAAAAATAAACGTCCAGCCAGTAACCAATCTAAAGTGATAAACTGTTACTGGGGGATATAGTGACTAACTTGAGGGGCAAGGATAGATGGTGGAGACCAGAGAAAACTAAACCTCTGGCAATGACTGAATCTCTGGAATAAGACTATAAATGAATCAAGGATGATAGATCAATAATGGGTTAATAAAGGGAAGCTGGGAAGACACATTTCTAGTCCACAAGGATTATAGTATCAGGGCAACAAGCAACTTCTATTCTCTCCCACAAACTCCTCCTAGTTCTATGTGACAGCATTTGAGCTGGGATGGACAGAGGTCCTGACTGAGCCCTATGATGACAAGAGCTCTGGACAGAAGCAGGGCAAAAGAAACCAACGTGTATGCATGACTGGAGACAGAGCGGTGGCCCTCATCCATTCATCTGTTCACAGTCCGAGTGCTAGGTCCTTGCTAAGAGAGCATGGCTAGAGCAAGTAAAACTGACCAAATCCCCGCTCTGCTGGAGCTTACACTCTAGTGGGGAAAGAACAACAGTAATTTAATAAGCTTGCTAAGTAGAGTGTCAGTGTAAACTGTAGTTATCACTTGTGAAGGAAAAAAGCTGGGTTCTATGAGAGGGAAGAGCAAAGCAATGGTCGTGACAGGTGGTCAGGGCAGTTTCTGAGAAAGCAGACTTGAACTAAGAACAAAAGGATAATAAGGGTTAACCAGATAAAGAGCAGGGGAGTGGGCTCCAGAGAGAAGCCATGGCACCTGCAAATGCCCTGTGGGAGGACAGAGCATGACTCGAGCTGGAATATGAGAGGAAGTGAGGATGATGTAAACAGAGGGGACACAAGGAGGGGAATGAAGACTAAGTCTGGAGAGGCAGGAGGGGGCCAGGGTGAAGCCCTCAAGGTCACGTGAAGAACTATGGGCTCCGTCCAGAGAGCAATGGGAAGCCAATGAAGGGTTCTAAGCAGATATAGGGCAAGAGTTGTGCTTGGAAAATGCCACTGTGGTGACAGTGAGTGAGGTCAACTTAAGAAAGGGCACAGAGAGACTGTCGGCGGGGTGGGCGGGTCAGTTAACAGAGCAGAGTAGAGAGGAGAGAGAGAATGCTAGTTGGCCTAGGTGGTCTTGACTGATCTTTGTCATTATAAATTTAATATTAATTTGAAAGCAATTTCCAAAAAACGAAAAATCTTTCTGATTATGTGCATTTTAAGTGTGTCCACGCAGCTCACTGATAAAGTTATACTGACGTATTTTTTTTTTTTAATAAAAGGCATGGAAAAATTATTATCCTCACAGAGTAACATGGCTTCTGGGTAAGCAAGGGAGAGGGAAGAGAGCTCTCCGTTTCTCCCGGCTGATTACTGGTTATCCGAGGAGACTGCATTTCTTTCCAGAGCCATCACCTGTCAAATGGTCTGGGTGGGATTGAGCCTCTCCACTAGCAGTCCACAGAAGCTGCAGACAGCTCTAAACTTATAACTCAGTTCACATACTGAGCATTGAAATCTACTTTCCATATGGCTTCCAACATAGGAATAAATTTTTCCTTAAAAACTTTCTGCAATACACAGAGGTAAATCCCTTCTCTGGGTGTGCAGGGAGGAGTGCCTGACTCCCTTTTGATGTTCTTTATTCCAAAATACTCATCGAATCCTGCTACTCATAAACCCACAAACGAAAGGCTGATGAACAAGTGTCTCCAAGTCTGGTCTGACAGGTAGATGCCTTCTAGGGGTAGACTCTGATATCTTATCGTGACACAGGGGTCTGCCTCAAACCAGACTTGTCCTCTGTGTTTTATCTGAATTCCATTGTTTTCTCATTTTTTTGCCATTCCTTTTACAGGTACATGTTTCTCTATCATTCAAGTTCTAAAACTCTTGACAAAATTAACAGCAATGTTTGCCCTTTTAAAAAAAAACACAGGAAAGAACATGACTAGCTTTTCTCATTGCTGTCAAATGCTGTGTAGAAAAATGGAATTAAGTACGAAAAGAGAAAAATAAAATCTCCATCGAACATTTAGAAGTGACAATTACACAACCGAGCCCATTAAGTGGCTCACACTTCAAGAAGGGGCAGAAGCACAGCCTCCAATCTCGCAGGGAGGGGCGCTGACGAGGGCAGTAGGCCCACTACCCCAGCAGACTCCTGAGAAATGGTAACATTTCAACACAGGATCTACAGGACAGCCAAGAGCTGCAATCCTATCCTGGAAACTAAAACTTGACACTAACCAGGAACTTCTCATCAGCAGTCTCAATGGTGAAGTTATTTCCTCTGTTAAAACCTACTTTCTTTCTTTCTTTATTTTTTTTAAATTTTATTTTATTTTTAAACTTTACATAATTGTATTAGTTTTGCCAAACGTCAAAATGAATCCGCCACAGGTACACATGTGTTCCCCATCCTGAACCCTCCTCCCTCCTCCCTCCCCATACCATCCCTCTGGGTCGTCCCAGTGCACCAGCCCCAAGCATCCAGTATCGTGCATCGGACCTGGACTGGCAACTCGTTTCATACATGACATTTTACATGTTTCAATGCCATTCGCGTCACATTAGTGACTCCAAGCCCTCGACACTCAGCCCCCGGGTCACATGGTTAGCAGTGCCCTCCTGGAACCAACCTGAGATTTTTGTTTTGTGAAGTGTCAGCCTAAGAAACAAAGCTGGAGGCAAGGAAGCTTTTTCAGCTTTATCACTAACAATGGCAAAGAAGATGCAGGCAAGATAAATAAAGAGTCTAGGTTTAAATGTCCCGTGTTTCAATCTTGCTACACTTTGGCAGAGCTTACTGAGGCTGTAACTCTCCACCTTTAATTTATCCCGTTGTCTTCAACCACTGCAGCACTTAGAGGAAGAAACATGACTCTTTGTCCTGAGATTCCTAGTGAACAAATAGCACCAGTTACAGAAACAGACCCCAGAACAGAATGTCGGCCCTCCCCAGCACTAAACGACAGTACATTCAGCACGGGGACAGGCTGCTTGTCAGACAGGAATGTGGTCAGGCTGAAGTGCAGGGGGCAGAGCAGCTGTCCCCACAGAGGCCTCGGCAGGTGGCACAGTCACAGTGCTCCTCAGGGAAGGCCCAGGGAAGAAACTGCTTCAAAGTTAGGATGCTACAGAAACTGCCTGATCCCAGGCGGTGCTCCAAGCAGGCCCGGCCCCCCTGAGCGGGGAGACTCAAGTGGACATGGACTTCTAAATCTAAAGTACTGAGGAAAGACAAAAGGAAGAAGTACTCTTGGAGAGCTGGGCTCTGAGACGACCAAGGGGAGAAGCATAAGGAAAAGGGGGCTCAGGTGTCATTTTCAGGGAAACACTTGTGCTTAGTGTAAGTGGCTTCAAGGTTCTTAAAGGCTAGTAGGATATTGCTATGTGCAGCACTTATTTAATTTCTTTAATTTATTGTTGACAGTGAATAAATCACGCTACTCTGCCAGCATATGCTACTCAAATAATAGCAAGGATAAATCTCTACAAAACATTAATGGCTGTAGCTAGGAAAAATACTTGTAAAATAAAGTTTTCTTTTTGATTTTAAGAGAAGTACATGTAAATTGATCAAAAACGTAGGGAACCAGAAATAACTTCTCTAACCCTAATATACAAAGTCAACCTTATTAACGTTTTAGCATGTCTCCTTGTGGTTTTATTCTTAGTTCATAGTTTTTTTCCTACTTGTGATAGTATTTCTATAATTTTCAGTGCTGTTTTAAAAATCTTGACTGAGTAGTTTCTTAAGTTATTAAAAACTCTTTTTTTTTTTTTTTTATTTTTGGTTGTACCATGCAGGATCTTGGTTCCCTGACTAGAGATCGAACCCAGGCCCTCGACAGTGAGAGTGCAGAGTCCTAACCACTGGACCACCAGAGAATTCCCTAAAAACTCTTCACAACATTATTTTTAATGAACACTTAAGCTGAGGAAGAAAACTTATTCAAAAGGAAATATGGGTAGTATATCTGGCAGGCACATAGACAATTTATGAGAAAATGAGGCTAAACTCTAGAGATGCTAGGTAGTTTCAGATTAGGATGACAGAATTCTCAAGCAGAAAAAGAAAATTTTCAGTAATACCCAATTTTTTATATCTAATCTTTTATATTTGCCAAAATGTTTGCCAAAGGCACAGTCTTAGATGATGGCAGAGATCGCTAATATTTTGGCAGACACAATTATTAGTCAATGGGGCCATGACAAAGTGAAGAAATGGTTAAAAAATGAACACAAACGAGGTCAATATGAAAGGAGCTCAAGCTGTGCAGGAAGCAAGACGGCTGCATTAGATGAGAGAAGTGCAGCCAAGCACAAGCAAGGAAAGGAAAGGAACGGGGTCTCTGGGGAATACCAGCAGCCCATGTGGTAGAGCTTTTGGGAATTCAAGTTCAATACAGCTGGCATTATAGGCACATTTACCTTGCTTCCTTCCTGGAAACCAACGAGGGGACATCAAAGAAATACAAAGGGAATACATTCATAATAGTATTGCAAACTGAAAGGAAGGCTATTAGCAAATCAAGATTTTGTTGAATTTCTAGAAAATGGTAAGTGGATGAAATATTATTCATAAATCTGAGGGGAATTAGGCAGACTTCCATAGAGCAGCCAACTGAGCAAGACGGAAGAAAAATGATTCACACTGGGCCATACATACCATTGTGAAATTTAAGACCTTCAAAGATGAAGAGAAGATCCTAAAGGTATCTATGGGGAAAAACAAATTACTACAAAGAATAAGAATATGATTATATTAGATTTTTCTCATCAGTAACATTAGATGCTAGATGGCAATAAATCCAAGCTTTCAAAATTCTGAAGGAACTGAACTCTACACCCAGTCAAACTATGATTCAGGCATGCAAGCATTCTGAAAATTTGCTTTCCACATATCGTTTCTGAAAAAAGTACCTATAGATTTACTCTGTGTAATGCTCATGAGGGATCTTCTTAAATAAGACCCAATCAATTCATATTTGGCTTCAAATTCACCTAGGAGTAAGAATAGGAATTTCTTACTCAGGGTAGCAGCAGGCATTTCTCCTCAGGGGGAGTCTTTGCAGCAGGCCACACAACTGTACAAGAGCCATTCCTGCTGGCATGTAGGTGACAGCTCAGATGAGCACATAAAACTTATATTGAGCGAGAGTAAAGCCACTCTGGTCTAGAAGCCTCATATTTCAAAATGAAATGAATCTCTCTTGAAATAGCTCCATAAACACAGATCCCAGAACTTTCACAAGGGACACGTCTAATCACAACTCATCACAGTCAGGAAACACAAAGCTATGACTTCCAATCAGATATTTTAAGGTTCTCCCAGTTCAGTTCAGTCACTCAGTTGTGTCCGACTCTTTTTGACCCCATGAATCGCAGCACACCAGGCCTCCCTGTCCATCAACAACTCCCGGAGCTTGCTCGAACTCATGTTCATTGAGTCAGTGATGCCATCCAACCATCCAACCATCTCATCCTCTGTTGTCTCCTCCCGCTTTCAAGCTTTCCCAGAATTAGGGTCTTTTCCAATGAGTCAGTTCTTTGCATCAGGTGGCCAAAGTATTGGAGTTTCAGCTTCAACATCAGTCCTTTCAATGAATATTCAGGACTGATTTCCTTTAGGATGGACTGGTTGGATCTCCTTGCAGTCCAAGGGACACTCAAGAGTCTTTAACACTACAGTTCAAAAGCATCAATTCTTCGGCACTCAGCTTTCTTAATAGTCCAACTCTCACATCCATATATGACTATTGGAAAAATCATAGCTGGGAGTTCTCCCAGGCTAGAGGCAATTTACCAATCAATGGTGATTTTATTCATAAGCAATGCTGCCTGATAACACAGCCAACATTCCATTCCTCTCAGGTTTTCAGGGGAAGAGATCTAGAAAGGTAACTGGGCCAAAGGACAGTATCTCCTACAAAGGATAAAGGGTCTTATTACTTCTTTACCTAAATTCTACAAAAAGAACAACATATGATCACAGTTGTAGAGTAGGCCTCAGAAGCAGTCTGTTCAAAAATTAACCAATGATGGGAATGTAAATAGGTGTGGCCACTGTGGAAAACATTACAGCAGTGTCTCAAAAACCTAAAAACAGAACTACCATGCGACCCAGCAATTTCATTCCTGGGAGTATATATATAAAAAAACAAAACCACTAATGTGAAAAGATACATGCACCCCAATGCTCATAGCAGCATTATTTACTATTGCGAAGATACGGAAGCAGCCTAAGTGTCCACCAACAGACGAATAGATAAAGAAGCTGTAGTGTGTGTGTGTGTGTGTGTGTGTGTGTGTGTGTGTGTATGTAGATGTGTGTGTTTGTGTATACATATACAATATACTGGGTCATAAAAGAAAGAAATATTGACATTTTCAACAACACAGATAGTCTTGAGGATATTATGCTAAATGAAATAAGTCAGACAGGGAAAGACAAATACTGTATGGTATCACTTACACGTGGAATCTAAAAAATACAACAAACTAATAAAAGGGAAAAAACCAGATTCACAGATACAGAGAACTAGTCATGACAAGTGTGAGGAGGGTACTAAGAGGTACAAACCATCCCGTACAAGATAAGCTACAAGGATATACTGTACAATGCTGGGAGTACAGCCAATATTTTATAATTGCAAATGGAGTATAACCTTTAAAAATTGGCAATCACTATACTATACACCTGTAACTTATGTAATATTGTACATCAACTATACTTCAATTTAAAAACAGGAAAATAATGAAATAATGAAGAAAAATATGCTTCAGAAGCTTCTGTAACAGGTAAAAGAAGCAATTAGAACTCTAGGAAAACAAAAAGCAGGCTATCATGAAGCTACTTATTTATCATTTATGGAATAATTCTGGGCACTTGTAGTAAAGTTGAATCTGTGATTTGAACACAGTACAACTCTTCCAAGAGCGACACAAGTTTAGTGACATGGAACAGCATTTCTTTTACTACAGAGCCAATGAATTACTAGGTCTATAGTGAACAATGTTTATATAATCATAATGTTACAGTGAGTTCTAAGTGGTTTTCCCTTTTCAGAATCAGTTTATAGCCAACACATGGAAGATTTAAATAAGTCAAAAACCAGAAAATCATACCATAAATCTCACAGTTTCAATGAGCTGGGACAGTTAACTGATGGGGAGAGACAGAGGGAAACATAGTCATGGTAATTTCTTCACTAAATAGTAGGGAGTCAAGAAATACTATCTACAATGGATGGGTCAAAAATAGAGGTTTAACCATTTTGTCTAATTTTAAAAGAAGTAACAGTAGTGGGGTTCTCACTTACAATATTCATCCGAAGGACTGACACTGAAGCTGAAGCTCCAATACTTTGGCCACCTGATGCAAAGAGCCGACTCATTGGAAAAGATCCTAATGCTGGGAAAGACTGAGGTCAAGAGGAGAAGGGGATGACAGAGATCAGATGGTTGGATGGCATCACTGACTCGATGGACATGAGTTTGAGCAAACTCAGGGAGATAGCGAAGGACAGGCAAACCTGGTGTGCTGCAGTCCATGGGGTCTCAAAGAGTCAGACATGACTTAGCGACTGAACAACAAGAGAACAAAAAAGAAAAACATAACTAACAAAAAATGAGGAGTGGGTAAGTAAGCTAAATTCACTTTTTTATACCAAGGAGTCAGTGAAGTAGCTAAACTAATAAGCAGAGATATAAAAGTATTACTTATAATTCAGAAGTTATAAAGACTAAAAATAATAGTCAAAAGTAGCTACTGCTAAGGAATGAAACAAGATGGGAGAGTAAATATTTATTCTTCACTTATATCTTTTTGTATAGTTGAAAGTAACTTTCCATGGGCAGGTTTTACATTTATAATAGAAAAATAAAACCTGATGTTAGTATTTTACTGCACTGACACAAATTTCAGTTCCGTTCAGTACAGTCGCTCAGTCATGTTCGACTCTTTGCGACCCCATGAACCGCAGCACGCCAGGCCTCCCTGTCCATCACCAACTCCTGGAGTTCACCCAAACCCATGTCCATTGAGTCAGTGATGCCATCCAACCATCCAACCATCTCATCCTCTGTCGTCCCCTTCTCCTCCTGCCCTCAATCTTTCCCAGCATCAGGGTCTTTTCAAATGAGTCAGCTCTTCGCATCAGGTGGCCAAAGTATCAGAGTTTCAGCTTCAACATCAGTCCTTCCAATGAACACCCAGGACCGATCTCCTTTAGGATAGACTGGTTGGATCTCCTTGCAGTCCTAGGGACTCTCAAGAGTCTTCTCCAACAGCACAGTTCCAAAGCATTGATTCTTCTGCGCTCAGCTTTCTTTATAGTCCAACTCTCACATTCATACATGACCACTGGAAAAACCACAGCCTTGACTAGACAGACCTTTGTTGGCAAAGTAATGTCTCTGCTTTTTAATTTGCTTTTTAATATGCGGACACAAATTTAGGGTTCAGCAATTTAGAAACCAAAAGAGAAAAGGAATCAATGATTAAAAAGTGGAGTAAGGTTAAAAGGTACAGGATTAGGTTATATGAAAAAAGAATAAAAAGTAATTTTATAAAATCAGCCAATACATTTGTGAAAACATGGATAAACCTTGAGGGCATTATGCTAAGTGAAATAACTTAGACAGGGACAGACAAATATTTTATGACCTCACTTACATGTGAAATCTAAAAAAACAAATTCATAGAAACAGAACAGATTGATGGTTGCCAGTGTCTGGGGGCTGAGGGAAATGGCTGAAGATAGTTGAACAGTACAAATGTCCAGTTATAAGATAAATTCTGGGGGTGTAATGTACAGCATGATGACTATAGTGAACACTGCTGCATTGTATATTTCAAAGTCACTAAGAGAGATCTTAACAGTTCTCACCATTAAGAAATGAAATTGTAACTAGGTGAGGTGATAGATGGTAATCTTATTGCGGTAACCGTTTCACGACATATACATATACCAAATCATTGTGTTGTACACCCTAACCTTATACAGTGTTATATACCAATTACATTTCAAAAAGCTGGGAAAAACTCCACAGTAGTCAATATGAAAACAGAATTACTGGGATTTCCCTGGTGGTCCAGTAGTTAAGACTCCACACTCTCAGTGCAGGGAGCCCGGGTTCAATCCTTGGTCAGGGAACTAGATTCCACATGCCACAACTAAAGATCCCACAGGCCTCAACAAAGATGTGGAACAGCCAAAACAAAAACAAAACAAAAAAACCCACCAGGACTATCTATGATAGAAAATAAGCCTTTATCATGAAAGTTCCAACTGTAGCAGAAAGGACACCAAAAAAAAAAAAACAAAGAAAGAAAGAAAGAAAGAAACTATCCTACCCCAGGAGCAGGAACTTACAAGGAGACATCGGAGAATCTCATTCCCTAGTCTTTTTCAGAGGACAGCAAAAATCTGTCCCCTGATTCCCTGACTAGGCAGAATGCTATCAAGAGGCAGGGCTATGATCTCTAAAGGTCCTATAGAATTTCATTTATGTTACTCACATACTTTATTTCACTAAAAAAAAAAAAGAAGAAGAAAAACCACCCAGGCTATAATTTTTGAAGCTAATAGGATCCTCTCTTGAGGACTGCTCTAGAGTACATTAGTTCAAAAGGAAAGGGTTTCTTCTTTTATCATCTGCATATCTTCTACTATATCTCTTAGGACATTACTCAAAAATGGAAGGCACAACAGGCTCAGGTTATGTCTCTAAACATGAAATCATAGCCTTTGGCTCCACTGATTCCTAGAGGGTTAACAGGTACTCGCCTTCTTGCTATTACTCTTGTTCTTCTAATATATTATTTATTTATCAGTCTTTAAAACACTTACTGCTATAGCATCTAAGTGCTAAAATACAAGGGAAAAAACATTAAAATTATTGAACTCCACCAACTAATGGAAACAAAAAATTAAAAGGAGGAAAAATAGATGCTCATGACTTAATGCAAGACTACTGGGAGAGAATCGAATGAGTGAGTCAAGGAAAACCCATTTAAATAAATACAAAATCATTATGATATGTACCTCGTCAGTAGTTAGTCAACCAGTTCTTGTTGAAAACCCAACTGTATAACATCTTCAAAAGGGGGTCATAAAAGAGATGAGGAGTCCAATGTGTAACACATAAAGTGACTGAAGAGACGGGTGACTGTAACCAGGAAGATGTGTAAAAGACAAGGAAGCAGAGGGCCTGGCCTGTGAGCTGTATACCCAACAGCAAGGACTCTGGGAAGATGTACTGGTGGTGGTTCACAGGCCCTGAAGGCCTTCCTGGTGTACAAAAAGGGTTCTTGGAGCTTGGAAATAAAGGAATCACTTCAGTTCCCAGTTTTCATCATCTAGCTTGGTTTAGCAATGCTTTGGGTTCAAGGCGGCACCATGATCCAGGTGAAAGAGATCTTCCTTTTCTCTTTTATAAAATCGGGACAATATCCCACACAAGGTGATTTATATTCAGGATAAAATAAGGTGAAATCTATGTAGTGAAGAAATATCAGTTGCTAAATAACTGAGTTTTCTTATGCTACCATAGAGATGGCCACAAGATGTGTGCTCCCCTGAGAAGCGGCTGCTTAGCCAGGGGCTGACTACTTTCCCCAGTCCCACTAGCACCTAGTGTGGCAACTGACTAGCTCTCCCCGATGAAATGGACCATACCCAGGCCAAGGCTGTCAGAGCCAGGGTTACCTTCTCTCTGCTCTTTCCCCATGCCAGCCAGAAGCAGATGATGCTGATGAGGCCTTCAGTGATGGCAGAACCACAAGAAGGAAGATACCTGGGTCCCTCAGTCATCTGTGAAGAGTCACTTGACAGCCAGGAACACTCCTGACTGGGAAGTACGCTGCTGTGTTAAGCTGCTGACACACTGAAACCACCGTTAGTCACGGTAGCAAGTGTTACTCGAACCAGCGCACGCATTCTATATAATTAATATACAATGATGGTGAGGCTCTCAGACACTGTAGCAAACAAGCCATCATTAATGCTATTATAAAATCTTGAAAAGATGTTCAACATCATCAGCCATTAGGAAAATGCAAATCAAAACCTCAAGGAGATACCACCCCAGAATGGCTATGATCAAAAAATAGACAATATCAAGCACTGGCAAGATTGTGGAAAAATTGAAACCTTGATACGCTGCTGGTAGGAATGCAAAATGGTGCAGCTGTTGTGGAAAAGTCTGGCAGTTCCTCAAAATCTTAAACATAGAATTACTATGTTACTGTTACTGTTAAGTCACTTTAGTCGTCTCCGACTCTGTGTGACCCAAGAAGAAGGCAGCCCACCAGGCTCCCCTGTCCCTGGGATTCTCCAGGCAAGAACACTGGAGTGGGTTGCCATTTCCTTCTCCAAAGCATGAAAGTGAAAAGTGAAAGTGAAGTCGCTCAGTCGTGTCTGACTCTTTGCGACCCCATTGACTGCAGCCTACCAGGCTCCTCTGCCCATGGGATTTTCCAGGCAAGAGTACTGGAGTATAAGATCCAACAATTTTACTTGTAGGTATATTCATAAGACAGCTGAAAACACATGTTCACACAAAAACTTGTACAGGAATGTTCATAGCAGCAATATTCATAATAGCCAAAAAATAGAAACAATTCAAATGTTCACCAATTGATAAATGGATAAACACAATGTGTTATTTATATATTCCCATGTTATGGAATACTATTCAGTCATAAAAAGGAATGAAGTACTGACACATACTATAACAGGAGTGAAACCTGAAAACATTATACTAAGTGAGACAAGCCTGGAACAAAAGGTCACACACTATATGACTCCATTTATATGAAATGTCCAGAATATACAGATCCATAGTGACAGAAAAGTACTGGGGCTGTGGGAGGTGGAGGGAAATGGGGTGACTGCTAGTGGGTAGGAGGTTTCTTTTTTGGGGTGATGTAAGTGTTTTGGAACATAAGATAGTCATAGTGATGATGGCACAACCCTGAGCACACAGAAAACCACTGAACTGCACAGTTTTAAAGGGTGAAGTCTATGGTATGTGAATCATATCACAGTTAAAATAAAAAAGAAGAAATATCAGCTGCTGGCTTTATCTTGCCTCCAAGAGCACTGGTCTCCACACAAAAAGGCACTGCGTTCTTTTCAGGTAATGACTGGGAAAAGGTATGAGGGAACCTTCTAAGATGCTGCAAATATGCTAATCTCAACCTGAGTAGTAGTTACATTTACATGGTTCTAGGCTGGTCAGAACTCAGAACCCTTCTGCCTGGCACCCCCCGCAACCAGGTAAGGTCAGACAGAGCCCAGATGCCATACGCATGAATGTCTGTTTCCCACGGAGACCTAAGGTACAAACTTTCCTTAGTTTAGGTAACAGTGTAACTAACATGGAGATGAGATAAATATTTAAAGGTAACCCTGAGAAAGACATGAGGGTGGGGAAGAGGTTAGAGTCCCAGAATCCTACTTAATTGTATACAGCATCAGCAAAAATCTCTAAGGAAGAAAAAAGTCCCAAAGGGCTAGTGTGGGATGTGGGGGGAGGAACTGAGAGAGAATTGCATGCAGAAAGTATCTTTCTCGTCCCTGCTTAGATACGTGCCATTTAAAAAATTCAAGTTCAAACCACAAAATAAGGACCACTTCTTTGGTCGTATAAATTTTCATACAAGTATTTAATAGTCAAAACTGAAGTAAAGGATCTTTAGAATGCTTTTACCTCCAAGCAAGAATATAATTTGATGATTCCAGATCTAACTTTTCATTGGAACTTCTGAGTCTAGTGGAAAGACTGTCTTTTAAAGTAGCATATATTCCTGAAAGAGCGGCACTTACTTGCAGGAGACTTTGGTTCTGTCGGCCACCATGGTCCACTGCTGCTGGTTGGTGGAAACCTCAACATAGTAGCTGTAGCTCCGGTCGTCACAGTCCCACAGCAATAACCTGAGCAGAGGGAAGACATAGAAGGTGGTCAGCACTCTGCCTGGCTCTTTCCTTAGGCTGGAGGCGTGAGGGGATTCATGTCTTCTCTGTCCTTCTAATTGGTCTCTTCTGCCCACACACTTTCAGGACCAAGGAAAGAAAGTGAATCCCCAACAAAAGTATGATGAAAGGCAGAGTCAGTCTGTAGGGAGAAGCTTGTTTCTTTAGGGATTTATTTCACAAGGCACCCAACCAGGCAGCCTCTGTCCCCCATGTGGCAAAGATCTTCACATGAGCTGATCAGAGAGACATCCCCAAATCTTCCTTCGTGATTCTTTCAGCCGTCACCTCTAGCTGTCTGGGCTGAACAAAGGTAACATTCTTGAAATCACTGTTTATGGGGAAACCTGTGCTTTCTAATGGGTATTCTAAGCAGTACTTACTAGCATGTCCCAATGACCTTAATTATGTTTCAGATTCCTTCACATTCCAGACTTCCTGCATAGCTTTGGTAAGATTACCTGATTGGGAGATACAGGCAAACATACGTTCATCAGGAAATCTTTGTTTCTTAAAGATTATGTTGGTCCTGTTCCTATACCCCTTCTTGGCTCAGATAAGAACCAAAAGCATTGACTATGTGATTCCATTTACCAGAAGCTCAAAAGAAACAAGATATATCTAAAATGACAAGAGTCAGAATGGTGGCTACCTCTTGGGGAAGGAATGACGGTGAAAGGGTGAAGGAGCCTTCTAGGATACTGAAAATGGGGTAATTTTGATCTAGTGATAGCTACATGGGTATATACACATGCAAATATTCATATTCATCAAGCTATTTATAAAAGTTTTGTGTAATATATGTGTGTTATTCCTCAGTTTAAAACAACAGAATAAAAAAGAATCTAAATATTATAATATGGCATTAGAGTACAGTCCAGCATTTTGCTTCCGACAGTGCTGCTACGGTGAGAGATCACTGTTTTCTATCATTTCAGCCTCAGAAGTCCTTCCCATGCAAGATACCTACCTTACTGTTTAACAGCTGGGCATGCACACTTGTCTCCTCCACTAGCTAGAACAGAGTGAGCTCCCTAAACACAGCGTCTATGTCTTACTAGTTTTCCACACTCAGGACCTGGCATAGCGTCTCACACAGTGCCTGCACTCCATGAATATCTGCTAGGCAAATACATTATTTGCAACAACTACAACAATGATCATTATCATTATAATGGTACATTTCTTTAATACTTACTGTGTACCAGGCCCTATATTAAATGTTTTACATAACATTACATCCTCGCAAAAATCCTCTTAGCAAGCATTATTGTTCTCATCAAATGATATATGGTGAAAGTGAGGCTTAAAGCTGATAGGGAATTTGTCTAAACTCAGTGATGGTTCCAACCTGGTGTCAGGATGAAAGCCCTCTTTTGTAAGCTGTCAAATGTTTTCTTTACTCCTAGTTTATGTGTGTGGGGCATAATTGACAACTTATAACCTTTCACTCTACAAAAGCAGTTTGTATTACTTCCTCCTAATCCTGCAATTACCATCAGTGAAAACCCTTTGCACAAGTTCAGTGCCGCCTTTAGTGTCACCTGTAAAGCTGTTACTGCAGATGAGAAATGCCACTGTGTTCCCCTTTCCTCTTACCCTTTGTTCCTTGCTTTCAGTTGTGATTTTGTTTGCTATCAATGATGAAACCCATATTATTTAACATGATAGAATCCATCTTTTAAGTAGAGAAAACTGTTAAAAGATTTTGGAAAGCATAAACAGATGTGCAATACTGTAAATACTACCGATTCTCTTGAACTCATCTGAGTTATTTAATCTCTCAAAATACTCTGAATCAATCAGACTGGAATCTACCCTATTGTTTTTAGGGTCCAATAATTCTACTTGTAGATTAAACCAGCATGCTTGATAAGAAAGTGAATCATTTCTCTCATTAGTCCTTTCCTCAAATATTACTCTAGTGTCTCAGTACTTTTATGCAGTTAGTCTGTGTTATTATAATTTATATTGAGTAACTTTTAAAAATGTAGTTTTTGCTTCTATGTGTATCTGCTCTCAAGATGAATACGAGACTATTAGAAAGATGGTTGATCTCTCTCTTTAAAAAAAATTTTACTCCAAACGTGGGCTCTGTTTATATAGCATATGTTCCATATATGTTCTGGGCTGAAATCATTCATAACTCTGCCAGAGCAGATTAAACCAGGGGGAAAAAAACCTTCAAAATAATTAACATTCGCTTTATTTAACAGCCCTGGTCACAAGCTTTTTGAGAGATGCTTTTGAGGCTGTTTTCCCAATGGAATTTTGGTTATTTATGGAGAGCTAGGCTTAACATAATCCATATCCTTCTGGATAATCATGAGTTAGTGTTTCTACCAGTATATCCAAATGAAAATAATCAGTCCCTTTTGGGTTAGACTCTAACCAGATCTTGAAATATTTCACAGAAAAAGATTGCCCCAAGGATATACGATACAGAGAAGATAAAGGGAAAACCAATTATGAGTAAGTTTCATAAATGCTGTAGTAGAGATTCTTAAAGTAACAGCAGATTAAAAGAATTTTAAAGTTGTGCATATCGTATCTTACAGTAACTTATTCTATGAAAGTGAAAGTCATTCACTCATGTCCGACTCTTTGTGGACCCATGGACGATACAATCTATGGAATTCTCCAGGGCAGAATACTGGAGTGGGTAGCCTTTCCCTTCTCCAGGGGATCTTCCCAACCCAGCGACTGAACCCAGGTCTCCCACATTGCAGGCAGATTCTTTATGAGCTGAGCCACAGGGAAAGCCCAAGAATACTGGAGTGGGTAACCTTTCCCTTCTCCAGGGGACCTTCCTAACCCAGGGATCAAACCCAGGTCTCCTGCATTACAGGCAGATTCTTTACCAGCTGAGCCACTAGGGAAGTCTTCTAATTTCTCTCAAGGTAACATGAAGATCACCCATAATTCCAGTAATTTTGTAAACACACTCATGGTAAAAATTGCTTCTTTGCTTAATGATCTATTATGAATTTTTTTTTACTAATTTTTTTTGGACATCATCAAATATTTTCCCTCATCTTATGTACTGATTTCATAGAATTTTACTGTATGGATGCCCCAGAATTTATCTAAATAGTCCTCTTATTGTTGGACATTTAGGTAGTTGACAATATTGTACTGTTATGAAACCTCTGTGATGAACATTCTTAAACTAGATCTATGATTATTGTCTTTGAAAGTTGCTATAAGTAAAACTCCTGCAACAGGGTTTATTACACCTTGACATGTATTATAAAATAGCTGGATACCTGTCCTCTCGCCCCCAATGACAGGCTGTACCAATTTATACTCATACTACCAGCAGTGTATAAAAATGCTTTGCTTCTGTACATCATCACCAATATTGTGTATTATCTTTTAAAATACTGCCAATTTGATAGATGAAATATATTTCATTACTTTAATTTGCAGCTTTTTACTTACCATTGAACTTGAACATTTTTACCCATTTTCTACTTATATTTATTCGTTTGTTAATGACTTACAAGATGCCCTTTATATTTAAAGGATATTAATCCAGTGCCTATCACAGTTTGCATGCTGATGATATTAATTTTTATTAGCCCACTCTATCGATCTTTACCTCAATAATTTCTCCTGGCCTAAATTCTTTTTTCTGAACAGCAGCCAAGTGCACATACTGGTTGAGACATCTCCTCACTAGTCCTCTATTAAGAGTCCCTGGAGGCTAAAAATGTGGGGTCAGGGTGACTCCTGAATGGAAAAGGAACACTGATGGATCTCAGGTTGTCTTCACCTACACTTAGGAGTTTTAAAGAGAGATTCTTCTTTTTTTAACTGAATGAAAAGATTCTTTAAATTCTATGGGCCTATCTGCTAAGTCGCCTCCAACTCTTTGTGACCCATGGACTGTAGCCCACCAGGCGCCTCTGTCCATGGAATTTTCCAGGCAAGAATACTGGAGTGGGTTGCCATTTCCTCCTCCAGGGTATCTTCCCAATCCAGGGATCAAATCCGTGTCTCCTGAATTGGCAGGCAGATTCTTTACCACTGAACTACCTGGAAAGCCCCTTGAATTCTACAGTGCTCTACAATTTTCAAAAATTTCACACACACAATTTCATATAATCCCAAAATAACCCTTTTAAAAATCCTCTCCCCCTGTATTGTCCCTCCCTCTCCTCACTCGGCCACTGGCAGCCACGAGTTTGTTCTCTATATAAGAGGTATTTATTTTATGTGCCCAGATGCATATTTGCTTAGAAGGTAGGCTTAGCCAGGAACGAAAACCCCTCTGTTGATTCAACTAAGGGAGGGAAAAAAAAAAAGGAAAAAAAAAGCAAGCACAGCCTAAAGACTCTAAAGGAGAAATTGGCTCCATCTCTTTTTTTTTTCCCATGGAGAGAAATTTTAGTTCTAACAAGGCACAACGGTAAAGCCCACCAACTCCCTTCGCTTCTTTCCCTGCCAGCAAAGTCTGTTCCTGTATCTCTGCACCTGCAACACCACAGCAGTATTTCCGACTTGTAATCTGCCAGAAAAGGTCTGCCAGGTGAGCTGGCCCAAGACAGACACACTCCCTCTGACTCTAATTGAGAGCAGCTCCTTAAACATACCCCTGACATCTGCACGCCCCCGCCCACACATCAGAAGCCGTTTTCAAAAGGAGCTGCATAAAGGCAGCTGCTGGCCAAGATCTATCGCTGCAGATCGAGTTTGTGTTTAAGCTGTGGCCACAAACCCCTCTACCTAATGAGCACAGCATGAAATGCCTGGTGATATTAAATGTTGTCTCCTCCATCTTCCTTATTCTCATTGTGGAATTTCCCTGAAAAGCAGTGAAGTGCTGGGCTTTTTAAAAAAATTGATTAGCAGATGTGATTTCGCTTACATCTTCCATAAATGCTCTGGCTGGCTGCATACCATTGATTACTGGGGGTCAGTTTACAGCAACTAATTGCTCTCCTTGCTAGTGTTTTGATAACGAAATTCAATAGCAAATATGTTTTCAAAACTCTTGTCTTTGCGGCTTGAGTCAGAAGTGACTTGAGGCAAACCCAGTGGACTGAATTTTCCCTTCTTTAAAATAATTGCTCTCTCATCAGTCTGTGAAGAAAGTTTCCAAATTATAGCATTCTAATTGGAAAGTCTGCATTATGCATGCGATGACAAACTATGTTGTGCTGAGCGGCACTTTTTTCATCCCTTTCTTAAGGGATTAATTCTGTGCCAGATTGTGAACAATGGCTGAGGTTTAACGGTGGAGATCAACAGCTTCTCCACTGAACTGGTCTTTTGGATCAGCAGCAAGTATCTGTTTTGTCTCCTTCTAACTGTCCATCATTCGTGGGAGACTCCACTGGAAGGCCAGGGGTCAAGACAGTTGTTCTTGCCGAGTTTTCCCATTTGGACGAAAACAGACAACTAAGGAAAGATCAACTGCCATGGTATTAGCCATATAACAATAATTTATCATCAGATCCATTTCCAATCTCTCAGACAAAATGAAAGGTACTTCTGACCTCAAAAATGTGTACAGACTATTCTTTGTTAAAATCTTCAGAAATAAAGTTCTTCAGAAATAACTGTCTTCCATTAACAATTCAACAAATATTTGCTGAGTATTGACTAAGTGACACTAGGCAAGTCACTTAACTTGTGTTTCAGTTTCATCCCTTGTAAAATGAAAGGTCTACATCTGATGGTTTCTAAGGGCTCTTCCAGTTCTAACATTTTGTAATTTTTTGCAACAGTCTATGCAGAACAGGGTTTGGGTTTTTGTTTTTGGGGTTTTTTTTTTTTTTGGCATACCTATCCATTACATAGTAACTCTTCCTTTTTTAAAAAATTGTATTTATTTATTGGCCATGCCCTGTGGGATGCAGGATCTTAGTTCCCTGACCAAGGACTGAACCTGTCCCCCTTGTAATGGAAGTGCGGAGTCTTAAACAATGGACAGCCAGGGAAGTCCAGTAACTCCCCTCTTTGAGTATGGATTCTGGCCCAACCTTAAGGTATATGTAGTGGGTTCCTGAGCTCTGTAGACACAGCTGTGTTGCAGGAAGGCATATGACCCTTGCTGAGCCGATCAGATTTCATATAAAAAAATTTATAATTATGTAAGATTTTATCATAATTGGTGCTATTCATTTAAAATGATGATAAAAATGCAGACATTCTGGAGGACCCTCTTTCATCAGAAGCTCAAAGTAGTAAAGAAAGTCATCTTCAGTGAGAAGCAAACAAGACAGGTGGTATGGCCCAGGAAGGGTTGTCTGGCCTCCTTGCAGGATGACCAACATCTGATTTTAGTCCCCAGTGCCCCAGTGGGGGCCACTGGAGTTCCTGCCCTAGTGTTCCATGAGAAATTTCCCAATCACTTTAATAAACTCACCATTTAAGGCTTAAGCCATCTCCATCTGGTTTCTGTAGCTTGGAAACAAAAGGGCCTAAGATAAGCTCCTAGCAGAGTGCACGAGGCAGAAACGAACAGACGTTCTGATGATGAGGATGACAATGACAACGTGATGGCTATGGGACCAGAGAGATGACGAGGTGAAGAACCGGGATGGTGAGGAGGCTCACTCTGGACAGCAACCTTTTCACTGAAACATGAAAGCAGAGCCTCTATTGAAGCCAAGAGGGGGAGGACTGCAGTGTGGGTGAAAAGGCAGAACGGGCTTCAGTATAGTTTCCACGAGGCCTGCCGGGCTGCAGGGAGAGGCCTTGCAAAGACGGAACAGTCAGTGTGGTTTATAACTCTCTCCAGCAGTGGCACTGAGAGGGCGGAGGGGAGAAAGCAGGGGTGTCAGTGACAAGGCAGAGACAGTGCAGGATCAGGGCAGTGAAGTGCAGTACGAGTGTTTGCCACTTGAGGTTGCTGAGGAGTTACCTGGAGTCAGACGGGGCTGACTACCTGCCAGAATAAAGGGAGGGGGATGGGAGCTCATGACGGGCTTCCCTGGTGGCTCAGACAGTAAAGAATCGCCTGCAATGCAGGAGACCCGGGTTCGATCATGAGGCAGAAGAGAATTTGTGACGGACACAAGGGTGAAGGAGAGAGGTGTGGTGGAGTTCTGCTCACAAGAGGCAATTTCATTCAGTGCTTTCTGTCACTCTTCTGAATGAGGAGCAAAAAGACAAACATCATGTTAGAGGCTCTGTTCTAAGCTCTGCTACTGAGAAGCAGGAGAGGGCCTGTCACAGCTGCCAGAAGGAGTGAGTACAGCTTCAGAGGAACAACTTTACTGGTGGGAAATGGATTTTTCTCCAAGATGAGAGGGCTCCTATTGCCAGCTGTCAGAAAGTTCAATTGTGCAGCTTCTTCCTCAGGTGAGGAGCGAGGTCAAGCTGAGAAGAGCTGCCAGCCAAGATGAGATTCCCAGCGGGAGCCTGGAGCCAAGAGCCAGCACCCTACCAAAGCACGTGGAGCAGACCAGGTAGCTGTCCTGCAGATCCAGTCACGGAAACTCCCAGGGAGGAACCACCATGGGTCCCCGCCTCTACGTGGGCCACAACCTCGCAGGGCCAAGGGGGCATGAAAAGAAGAAAATGCAGACTGCTCGCCAGATGGAAGGGGAACTTGGGAAATACCCTGGTCAGAGGACATCAGAGCGTGCACATACTGTCTGACATTGTTTAATCTCTCATACGTCTTAAGAGGGTGACTTCTCTAAGAGAGGAAGAAATAATGACATTGGCTCATAATCTTATCTCGCAGTTGGTGTGGGAAAAGGTAAGCATAAGCCCTTGGCTGTCTGGCATGGCAGCTTCTGTGTTTAGTCACTGAAGCTCCAGGGTGAGGAAAGGTGAGGAGACACATATATACTCGGGCTCCACCATGTAAGTTAGTTCACTGAGAAAGTGGGAAATAAAAGCGGATAAATGCTATATCCTCTTCAGGATAATCCAGGGAAGTGATCTGAAATGCAGAATACACCTGCAGGATACACCTAGACAGAAAGCTGAATGGGACACAACTTTGACACAATGCAAAACTACCAACTGTTAACAGCTAATTTAGACCATCATTTCAGTCCTTGGAGGGATTAAGTTTTTAATTTCAAGTTTTAGGTGATGACATAAAAGATAACAGCAAACTACCGAACAGTATGGCTGCAGCTGCAACATTTAATAAATACTGAGTGTGGAACGAATGGGGAACAGCTAATCATAATCTCACCTCACATTCACACAGATCTCAACGGCTTCAAAATGTTTTTGCATATATTATCACATTTTGGAAAAAAAAAACAATTTATAATCAGCACATTTCCTGCTTTCAATGCAAATCTATTTTTCTAACTTACTTGGTTAATTTTTTTTAACATGGGCTAAATACTGCCCAAGCAATCTTTTACAGATTATTCAATCACTTGGCAAACCCTTTATTAATAAGTAAGTTTTAGCCAAGGCTTAGATTTCATCCTACACAGTCCGATTTGATGAAAATTCTTTCATTGTATGCTTTCAATGTGGATATATGAGAAAATTTTTTCCAGGCCAAACAGCCCTAGAGAAGAAAAGCTGTTTTCTTCTATTTTCCAAGGTGACTCTATTCAATATAGCCCCCTTTCTTAAGCAAGATGCTGGCATCAAAAATACTGGGAACCATTTCAAATGGTTTTGTTATATTTTAAAAGGTGAAGTCTCATTATGTTGCAGACCTTTTCAAGCAGTGACATGCTAAGCAGATAAGCGGCCTTTACGGATCTTTCCCTATGTTTAAATTTGGCATCATCAATTCCCCTCTCTGCAGCAAGGCCAGCTGCCTTGATCTCAGCAGCATCCTCATCATGACGTGTAGACACAGTCAGTGAGATTGGCCCAATCTGGTTCACCAGCAGGATCCAAAAAGGACGTGGGAGAGGTAGAAATGGAGAGGTCCTGTCCTGACCACAGGCTTAGCTCCCTAGGGATTGAGCCCAGCTCCATTTCAGCTCCATTTGCCATGAGGGGCTGTTGGGATTTCAAAAGAGAAGAATTAGTTTCTTCCCTTAACAGCTGAAGGCAGTATGTACTTGTGTGAGCTTTTCTTTCCCTACTCGCACTTCTGTGAAATTACTAGGAGGGTGAGAAGGGAAGGGTATCTTAAATTAGAGCTCCAAGCTCACTAATCTACCAGTTGAATTGTAGGGGATTTTCCTTCTTGGATCTTTACATTTCTGACTCCAGTGGAATCAAGTGGCCCCAGTGTGGTGGGAAAGGAAAGTCACTGAGTTCCAGGTGCCCTACGTACCACCACCCAATCCCCGTCCCACACTCCCTTCGGCTTTCAGGACCAAGTCCAGTGAGGAGGAACTGCCTTGACTGTGCTTCTAGAGCCAGGACCACGCATAGTGCATGGTTCCCAGCACAGTGCCTTACACATCATCAGCTCCACTGAGTTAAACTGAAGGAGGACACGGGGACAGGACAGAATGATGGAAAGGAGATGGAACTACAGATAAACCTCTTTTCTCACAGGATTAGTTACCAGCACAACATCTTTCAGGGACCTGTAGCCTGAGTTACATTTCAATCTGCACATATGCCAGCCAGTCCTCCACCCCCACACCATTTCGGAGAGTCTCGGTTGAGAGGTCATTTATGAAATGTATCAACTCTGACTATGATTTCATCTTTTGAGCTCTCTCTCCTGCCCCTCCTCTGACCACATGTTAATATGTGCCCACATGTGCACAGCCTATGAAGCACCAAGAAGCAGAGCCAAAGAGAAATAATAAGCTCCACAGCTCCTTTTCAGTCCCTTGGGTCAGGTGTTCATAGGAATTCCTGTCTGTGGCGAACTCACAGTTTAGCTACAGGCAGATCTTTGTATTCTCTCAACCTGGTGATAAAGGGAGAGAATGGAAGGGCAAAACAAGGTGGGAAGGCTCAACTCTGAATATTACAGGCAAGAGAGTATTCCAGCAGGGGTGAATTACAAGGCAGAACTCTTCCCATCCAGTCATGTAATCTTCTCCCCAAATCTCTTCTCTGGGCACTCGGAACACTGCCAGCACTGTCTGCCCACGCTGGCTCTCTTTCTTATCAGCCTGACCTTTCACCCAAATCAGATCTGGGTTTCAATCTTTGCCCCAGCTTTGAGTCCTATTCTCTTTCCCACAGGGTACAATCTACAAAGTCCTGAGCTCTTGCTGAAAATGATTTTAAAACACTTGTGTGTCCAATCCTTCTGCAGAAGCACCTGCATAGGTCACTCCACCTTCACATCCTCTCTCTGCTAAGTGGCTGCTTTCCTTCTGTCACGTCCCCAAATTTCCTATTTATTGTCATATTTACACCTACACAATGAAGTGCTTGCCTGTGCTCTCCCTCATATTTACTCTATCTAAATTTCCTTCATTTAGGTCTCATCTCTAATGAACTTCCATCACAAAATTCCTCTGCAAAGGCTTTCACATGAAAAAGACCTTCAAAAACAGAAAAATAAAACTATAATAAGTTACAACTACTATAAAATTTAAACAGAGTAAGCAGATTATTCTATTTGAAGTTTGAGGTATCTCACAAATCATAATCCTCTTTGGGGTACATGACATATCATTAAAATAAAGACAACGTTAATGAGAATAATGACATCTTCTTCACAAATATGTAAGAGTGAGAATCCTAACAATGATAAGTACTTACAAACAAAAGATAATCAATTAGTTTAATAAGTAACTGTGTGATAAATCTTTTGAAGAATGGCAAAAAGCAAGAAGAAAGGTGAGATTTTATGTAATCTTTCATAACGGCTAGAGGGAAAAAATGGATAATTATGTTTTTCAATGGAATTCTTTTGATCACTGGCCACTCAGTACAGTTTTCTTGATCCAGGTCTTCAAAGCTGAGATCTTAAGTTTTAATTCAAATGCTTTCAACTGAACGTTAATAACTCTAACTTTTCTAACTGCTAAACAGCCATAATTATATTAAACTAGTGTGGGTGTCGGGACAAAAGGCTAAATGGGCAGTTGTCATTTTCTTTTCTGGAATCACCTCTGCTGTTTCCCCAGAGTGGGGGGCCCTGGGTGAAGGCTCCAATGGGGAGGGATGTGAGGGTGCAGCTTCTGTCTCATAAACACTCACTGGAACTGCAGTGTGGCTTCCCCCTCCCTCCCATGTTTATTTGGTTGAAGGATCGTCAGACAAGAGAAAAACACTCCTTCTTTGGAATGTATTCTGCACGAGCTGCCTTTTTAGAAATAACCCTCCCAGGTGCTGACATGAATATTCACCAGAGTATGCTGGGTACAGGGGCCAGCCTCCATGCCATGTACGCTAATCCTTCAAAACGTATTCCAGGCAAGCTACCAGGGTAAACTCCTGTACAGAAATCGGTGATGGATATTGGATGGCTGAAAGGAGAAAATCTGAGTGAAGGAGGCAGAGATGAATAAATCACTCACATCTGTCCAAGGCCCTCTGCAGCTAGACTTGTCACTTGGACTCCAGCACAGCATGAGGCTTCATTAGAATACTATGTGAATTAAACTGTTTCTTTTGTTCATCTGGTTTATCTTTCCTCATTAAGAAAAACAAACACGTACCTCCCCTGTGCCCCAAAGCCCTATCTATTGGACCCCTTGTTCCTTTCTTTCTGTTTGGTGGACAGGGTACACCAGGCACCCTGAGAACACAGGTACGGTACCACGCAGGCACCAATGCAGCCATACGGGCATGCGTATACACCCCTGCGCACCCACACAACACCTCACTCTGCCTCACTGCCCTGACACATTCAGAAAGATACAGGCAGAAAAGATTAATAACCTCACAAACCAGGGAGGGAAGGAAGGAATTGTCACGGTGATGAGATCCCAGGCTTCTCAGGACCCTCCTCAGGACTCTGGGACTGAATCCCCAGGAGTCAACACTGCGGTTCATGCTGAGGGCAGAGGGGACCTGGCTGAGGCAGCCTGTCCAAGTCACGCAGGAAACTGTTACAACTAATGCTCTTCTGACAATGTTTACGTGTCGGGGGCTGGGAGACATTCCTGGGGGTAATTTCGAAGGAGCTAGCGCTGGAACTGTTCTAGCTGTAAGCACAGTTCAAACTCTAATAGTTTAGGGCATCCAGGAAGTTGGGGGATCCTCAGGTCAAAGAGAGAAGGAATATGAGTAAGGAGGAAGGAAATGGTAGCTTCTGCGACACTCTGGATCAAGTTGTCCCTCAGCCTATTTGGACCACAAAGGGCTCCACCAGCTCTCCTGCAGCCTCTGATGGACACAAGGACGATCCGAGGCAAAATGTAGCAGTGGCACAGCAGACGGGCCCAGAGGACAAACTCTGCGGCTACTTGAAACCTTATCTTCTCAGATTTATCATCTGTTAAACGAGGTGTGAGGGTAGGGGAAGAGAGGGAGACAGAGTCTAATGTGGATGATCTGTGGTTCCTAAAGTAATACAATGATAAATCCTTCGGTACTTCTTATAAAGTATCCATAACAAAAAGGTGTATATAAAATGTAAACCAATATTTTTTAAAATATGCTGTAGTAGCAGAACCCCTTTTACAAACATCTAAGAACCTATGGTTTTTCCAGTGGTCATGTATGGATGTGAGAGTTGGACTGTGAAGAAAGCTGAGAGCCAAAGAATTGATGCTTTTGAACTGTGGTGTTGGAGAAGACTCTTGAGAGTCCCTTGGACTGCAAGGAGATCCAACCAGTCCATTCTGAAGGAGATCAGTTCTGGGATTTCTTTGGAAGTAATGATGCTAAAGCTGAAACTCCAGTACTTTGGCCACCTCATGCGAAGAGTTGACTCATTGGAAAAGACTCTGATGCTGGGAGGGATTGGGGGCAGGAAGAGAAAGGGATGACAGAGGATGAGATGGCTGGATGGCATCACTGACTCGATGGACGTGAGTCTGAGTGAACTCCGGGAGTTGGTGATGGACAGGGAGGCCTGGCGTGCTGTGATTCTTGGGGTCACAAAGAGTCAGACACGACTGAGCGACTGAACTGAACTGAACTGAACTGAAGAAGAACCTCAATATTCATAACAGGTAAAAGTAGAACCACTCTACCAAGGTCAGTGGTGGGGCCTCATCTGCCAGACTTCCTCCTGCGGTCGCCAAGGCTCAGGCCCCGTAAAACACAGTAGGAAAAATCATTGGGTCATGGTGTATACTGTGACCCCAAACTAAATGCTGATATTAATGCTCATATCTTTAAATAACAGCCTTATATTAATAACTATTATTATTCACACTTTTTGAAACCATGAAGGGCAAATGGCTTCCCTAATTCTTCACTTTTACCTGTATGGACTAGAGCTGTTAGTGAGAAATGGAGTTGAATAGATAAGAGCACTGGTAAACTATGGCCCGTGGCTGCCTCTTTTTGTAAATAAAGTTTTATTGGAACACAGCGTGCCTTCTCACCAGAGTGGAACAGCTGTGACAGAGACTATAGTATACAAAGTCTAAAATTACTATCTGGTGCTTTATGAAAAACAGTTTGCTAGTGCCAGGAATAGAAAACTAAAGCTCTTCATATGGAACAATAAAGAGCTATGGCACCAAAGCAAGAAATAAAGGTATAGCTTAAGGCTGAGTTTAGTCCAGAAACATCAAAAATCCCTTTCTTCTGTTGAAAGTTTTCAGTAGATTTTCATGTAGCAAATACGACACAGAGCTGTTAGATTCTCCTTAGTCCTAATCCTACCACTGTTTCTGTGACAACTGTTGGCTTGTTTTTCACCCCAAATTTCTGGTATTTCTGCTAAGAGTAAAGGAAGGAGAGAAGGAAAGGAAGGAATAAAGGAAGGAGGGAGGGAGAGAGGGAGGGAAGGAGGGAGATTCCAATTAAAAATGAAAACCTGAAAACCATTCCCAAACCTGTTCCCTGAACTGATGAAGGGCCTAGGTGCTACATTCTCAAACTGAAGATACGTGCAAGCACAACAGACACTTGACCAAGACCCTCCAGATCTCTATGAAAGAGCACGGAGGCAGCAGAGTAGGGTGAAGAAGTTATAGAGACATTTAAAGTCAATAGTTCAGTTCAGTTCAGTCGCTCAGTCGTGTCCAACTCTTTGCGACCCGTGGACTGCATGCAGCACGCCAGGCATCCCTGTCCATCACCAACTCTTGGAGCTTACTCAAACTCAGGTCCACTGAGTTGGTGATGCCAACCATCTCATCTTCTGTCGTCCCCTTCTCCATCCGCCTTCAATCTTTCCCAGCATCAGGGTCTTTTCCAAGAAGTCAGTTCTTCACATCAGGTGGCCAAAGTATTGGGAGTTTCAGCTTCAGCATCAGTCCTTCCAAAGAACACCCAGGACTGATCTCCTTTAGGATGGACTGGTTGGATCTCCTTGCAGTCCAAGGGACTCTCAAGAGTCTTCTCCAACACCACAGTTCAAAAGCATCAATTATTTGGCACTCAGCTTTCTTTATAGCCCAACTCTCACATCCATATACAACTACTGGAAAAACCATAGCTTTGACTAGACAGACTTTGTTGGCAAAGTAATGTCTCTGCTTTTTAATATGCTGTCTAGGTTGGTCAGAGCTTTTCTTCCAAGGAGCAAGTGTCTTTTAATTTCATGGATGCAGTCACTATCTGCAGTGATTTTGGAGCCCCCCAAAATAAAGCCTCTCACTTTTTCCATTGTTTCCCCATCTATTTGCCATGAAGTGATGGGACTAGATGCCATGATCTTAGTTTTCTGAATGTTGAGTTTTAAGCCAACTCTTTTACTCTTCACTTTCATCAAGAGGCTCTTTAGTTCTTCTTCACTTTCTGCCATAAGGGTGGTGTAAATCTGCATATATGAGGTTATTGATATTTCTCCAGGCAATCTTGATTCCAGTTTGTGCTTCATCCAGCCCTGCATTTCACATGATGTACTCTACATATAAGTTAAATAAGCAGGGTGACAATATACAGCCTTGACGTACTCCTTTCCTGATGTGGAACCAGTTTGTTGTTCCATGTCCAGTTCTAACTGTTGCTTCTTGACCTGCATACAGATTTCTCAGGAAGCAGGTCAGGTGGTCTGGTATTCCCATCTCTTTCAGAATTTTCCACAGTTTATTGTGATCCACACAGTCAAAGGCTTTGGCATAGTCAATGAAGCAGAAATAGATGTTTTTCTGGAACTCTCATACTTTCTTGATGATCCAACAGATGTTGACAATTTGATCTCTGGTTCCTCTGCCTTTTCTAAATCTAGCTTGAATATCTGGAAGTTCATGGTTCATGTACTGTTGAAGGCTGGCTTGGAGGATTTTGAGCATTAAAGTCAATAGGTAGCACACAAAAGTTATATGGTCAATGATAAGGCAGTTAATATGACAGCAGTAAAACACTATTATCTCAGGAAGATGAGACCACAGACTAAACCACACCAATTAGACAGACAGGGTTGTTTATCAGTCACCAGGAGAAAATGAATCTGTATGGTTCTATCCCCTTGCTATCTCTCCAGTGCTGTCTACTGGGGTTATAAAAAGCATCTTACAAGATACCTGACCAGGGCAGTATGACCACAGAACAATGAAAACCTTATAGTGCTTAGTGTTTTAACACAGCTACTCATTTGGAATCTTTAATGAAAATAATTTTTTAAATCAGTTCACTTCAGTAACTCAGTCGTGTCTGACTGTTTGCGACTCCATGGACTGCAGCACGTCAGGCTTCCCTGTTCACCACCAACTCCCGGAGCTTACTCAGACATGTCCATTGAATCGGTGATGCCATCCAACCATCTCATCCACTGTCATCCCCTTGTCCTCCTGCCTTCAATCTTTCCCAGCATCAGGGTCTTTTCCAATGAGTCAGTTCTTCCCATCAGGTGGCCAAAGTACTGGAGTTTCAGCTTCAGCATCAGTCCTTCCAATGAATATTCAGGACTGATTTCCTTTAGGATGGACTGGTTGGATCTCCTTGTAGTCCAAGGGACTCTCTAATTTTAAATGGATGGGCTCTATTTCAATGTTTTTCCCCAAAAGTTCCAAATAATATCCATAAATTCTTTCCTTTTTCTCTGAGACTAAAATACACAGCTAAAATCCCACTACAGCAAACACAATCATGACAAAGCAATTTACCCTTCTACCAAGAATGCTATTATCAACAAGATATTATTCACTGGGTTACTGCTAATTCTCAAACAATTCTTTATAGATAATGTTTTATCTATTTCTAACAGGACTATTACAAACTTCATAATAAGTATACTATTTGGTTATAGATGTTTTATTATTCAGCTTCCCTGGTGGCTCAGATGGTAAAGAAGCTGCCTGAAATGCAGATCAAACCTGAGTTCGATCCTTGGGTCAGGAAGATCCCCTGGAGAAGGGAATGGCTACCCACTCCAATATTCTGGCTTGGGAGAATTCCATGGACAGAAGAGCCTGGCGGGCTATAGTCCATGGGATGGCAAAGAGCTGGAACACAACTTTAATCCTCAGAGATGAAGTGATTACAGAAAGTTAGATATTGAGAAAAAAGTTGACAAGAGCTTGCATTAGACATCAGGGGACAATTAAATGATATATGCCTAAGGGACTTAGGAACAAAATTTATTATCTTAGACCACAACTACCCCCTCCCACAAGGTTCTTGAGGTAAGCACCCACCAAGGAAAGTCTCAACAAGTGGGAAGCAAAGGGACACTTTATTGCTAGTAGAATTTTGTCCCCAAACTCTAATGCAAGAGATGTAAGACACGGCATGGCATACTCAAGTTGGTTATGCCTAAAGAGCTTCACCCAAAGCAAGTTAGGAGGTCTGTTCTGTCCCTTCTTCCACTCACAAAACTTGCTTCTTACCACTTCCAAATGGAGGAAGGATCAACTTAATACACCTTCTAGTACCACCGAGGCAGAGTGGGTACAGCACAGATCATGGTCCCCTGCTACCTAGCCCTGAACTACCCCTGGGCTGAGGTAGTAACCTTACCCTCTCCACCCTAAAAGATAAAAAAGGAAATAAAAATCCAAGGAGAAGAAAGATTGTGTCTGCTTGTTGTGAAGATAGAGGAGAGGAGAGAGAGATGGGGAAGAGGTAGGAACAGAGAGGAGAGACGGATTAGCAGAATTAGTCCCGGCCATGCCACTTAGGACCCAGTGGAAGACAAGAGACACAAGCAGTGCTTACTGAACTGTGGCCCCTCTCACTCCTGCAGACTCACACATCTGATCAGTATCTCCCCTAGGAAAGGACTAAAGGCTCTGACCAAGACCACCATTTGGGGGAGGAGTAAAACGGGGACGGGGAAGGCACAAGCAACCATGGTAGGGAAAGAATAGGGTATTTTAATTTTTTCTCCCAAGACAGAATTGTAGTATTGCTACAACCACTCTCTACTTACTGTACTTCTCATTTCAAAAGTTCCCAAAACCAGAAATATTCACTATAATCTTACAAACACCACATTCCAAGAACTTAGGAGAAGACTGGATGTGATAAGATAGTTATTGTCCAATATTCCCTTGGAAAGCCAGAGGTCTTTTAATGTATCTTTTCATTCTAGAGCTGATGGGCATGACTGTTTAAACTCCAGATGTTAAAAACTGAAAATGTTATCTCTAGCTTTTGACATAATTAACCTACCATTACAAAATAACATGGATATGCAGTGAAGTTCTGGTATTAGAATTTTATATGTACAGGAAAAAAGTCAAGTCTGTCTAACCTGAGTTATAGGTAAACAGGTATTTTGGTTAATCAAATATGTCTGGTTAACAGATTCCATATGGACTGCCAACTTAAAAAAAAAATTCAGGAATGTTTAAAATACCCTTAGCTAGAATAAAACCACACCAAATAAAATGTATTTCCTTTTGAGGGCACTTAGGATCTTGCCTGCTTCCCAAATTTTATTAGGTACATCCACTTTCACTGTGCTGGTAAAACATGAAGACCAATTGCAGTAAATTAAATGCTGGTAATAGTTTGTACAGAAACTTAGTTTTTTCCAAGAGGTAAATTTCATGAATAAGAAATCAAATATAGATAAGCAGTAATGCTTCTCATTTTGGATAAGAATTACCCAGTAAGCACACATAGGCTTTTTATTTACAGAACATTTCTGAAACTGAGAATAATATAAAGTAAAATTATCATATTTACTATTTTAGATACATCCAGAAGCTGTGGGCATTTTAAAAAGTAAATGGGAAAAAAAATTCTGAATTATATACTTTAAATGGGCAAATTATACATTATATGAATATCTCAATAAAGCTGTTTTTTAAAAATAAACCGAGCATATGAAATATGGAGATTTATAAAAATCCCAAAGCAGATGTGAAAAGTCAAGCAGGAGGTAGGGTCTGCAGCAGAGTTGTTGACTGGATGAGCCAATTCCTTGCTATGACCCTCAACTTCTTTGCCAGCCATGCTAGGGCTGATGGCATGACAGTTCTACCTAATAACTAAGTGGAAGTTGGCTAGGTGGGGCTTCAAATAAAGCTTTGGCTTTTCCTAATAAAAAGAGACAGACGTGACTGTCAGGGTTCTCCACACTTAAAAGTTTGTGTTTCCCTTTGTTTTTCTCCTTCCTGCCTAAATGCAGACGTGGTAGTTAAAGCTGTAGCAGCTACCTTGTTTCTCCGAGGCAAAAATACAAGGGGAAAAGACCAAGATAATCAAAAAGCTCACTGAACTGCAGAACCAATACTAGCAGCCACCCACCCATATACTTTTTATGTGAGAAACAGACAGATAAACAAAAGCAAAACAAAACCAAATAATTTTTAAAAAGCAAACATTTAAAAAAAGTCTTTCTTGGGATTTCGCTGGTGGTCCAGTGGTTAGTACTCCATACTTCCACTGCTAAGGGCCCAGGTTCAATCTGTGGTTGGGGAACTAAGATCCCACAAGCAGCATGGTGCAGCCATAAATAAATAAACAGTCTTTCTTAATCAGTTTCTTTGTTATTTGAAGCCAAATGCAAGCTTCTTTGGAGCACATGAGGGCTAGGAATAAAAATAAATGTTGTCAAGTCTGAGCCACAACATTTAATGAAAAAATTTCTATAATTTACCTCAGGAAATGAGGGTGGATTGAACCAGAAGATACAATGCCTTCTCTCACCTTCTTCTAAGGCCATAAGAGGCTCTGTAGGATTGTGAAAAAAAAATTGGAATTGCCATGTTCACGGTGGAGAAAAGAAAAGGATCTCAAGTTATACTGCAGTCTCTCCACATTTTAAATGGAGACACTGAAGCAGCTAAACCTCCAGAGCTACTGAAAGACACAACAACTAAAAGGACCATTAAATTGTATGGAAAATCGAAACAGTCTTGACTGGTATTTGGTTACAGTAAAAGGATAATGCAGCAAGGCTGGTAATGTCATAATCATTGAGGGACATAGTTTCAGACATCATAAGGTAAAAGGAAGAAAAAGGATCCTTACCACTTGCTCTTAAGGGCACAGGAAAGAAAATCCAGGCAGAAGGAAAAGCATACTCTGCATTTATCTATGTAACCAATAGCCCTTATATTGAATCTGATACATTGTTGAAAGAGGTGGTTCAGTTCAGTTCAGTCTCAGTCCTGTCTGACTCTTTGCCACCCCATGAATCGTTAACACAACAGGAAAAAAAAAAAAAAAAAAGATTTCTTAGCCCCACCTAAGGCCCTGAGTGTCCAGGCAAGTTGCTGAAAGTAGTCCTGTAAGGGCACCAACCAGCCTGTCATCATAATCACTCTTTCTAAAAAAAGGATGCACAATGGAGGTGGATGGATGGAGAAGAAGGGGAGGTGGAACAGTTGTTCTTGATCTCTGTGCTTCTGCTTGTTCTTAACCAGAGATGCGAGGATGTTATGGTCCAGTGCCTCTGTGGTTACCAGGTTACAAAGCGTAAAGTTGAGAGAGAGAGAGGCGTAGAGACAGTCAGACACCAGGTGCTTCCAAGATCACCCAAAGCATCTTCACAAGGTGACAAATTAGTGCTCCTGGTGGTGGCTGAGAAATCTGATTTGAGAGTACCTGAGGACTGAAGGTTTTAAAAGATAGATTACTGTGTTGTATTAATTCAAGGAGTAATTTCTTAAATGAAGGTGATCCTTCATCAGATTTCAAAACAACTTCATTTCCTTAATACTCAAAAGATAGATTTGAGCAGTTTGATGTATTAAATTTGTAGAAACTTTGGTCAGTTTGCTGAAAGCCCTGTACTTCTGTTAGCCTTCATGAGAACAGCCACATTTCTGTGACACAGCATGGCCAATCCTGTAGGAAGCAGCCTTTAAAACATCACCAGACTCAAACCACAGAAGGAGTAGGTTGATGCTTTCCCTTCCTTTGATCTTCCAAGGTGAATGGTTCCCGTTTATTAAAATGATTGTTTAAAGCACTACTGGTAAAGTATTTGTTTTAGAGGGGTCTCAAATAACAATTCTGAATAATTACTAAACATATATTTGCACATAAAATACTGGGTCCAATGGGGTTGATATCCTCTGTAAAAATGTCTTCTTGATGGGTTAATCTTTGAAAACTGAAAGGGCTTTTCTTTTCATGTACTCAGCTATATTTTATGATGACTAGTTGTCAAGTTCTCTAATTGCTCAAGGGAGATAAATGGTTGACATGTGAGATAAATCAAACATAAAAAAACAAACACACACACATACACACACTTTTTTGGGGGGATGATTTAACCTTTCCTGTTTTTCCAAAGAATATCTGAATTCTAGTCCCCTTCCTGTATTTTTAACAAGCAACTCAGTTGCCATAGTAATATTTTCTGGTCTTGAAATACCTCTAGGATGAATCTAGCTGAGACATATTTACTGTTTCCCCCAAACTCTGCTATCGTTTCTAGGCTCCAGGATTTCTGGTCCCCTTAGTGTTCACACGGTTCAGACTCTAGCATCTACTGGGAACCACAGATAAAATTTTTTATTCAACAACTGTTCTGGGAACCAGAGTTCTGAGGTCTGAGGGTGATAAGAGAAGACTTTAGTGCAATGCAGATAGGCTGTGAGAGAAACAACGCTTGGTAAATAAATCATGGATCAGCAAGACAAGGAAGAATTCTCTGGTTCAGGGCTGTGACAGACGACATTCAGCATGACTGATATGAAGCAAATTTTGTAAAATATCTTTCCAATTTTGACTAGAATTATAGGCAATCTTAATCCAAGCCAGAAGAGTCATATTTTTAGATGTTTGTTGTATTCTTTAGACTATAAAAAGGAAATTTTTAGCTCTCTAGGTCACAAAGAAGGTTTCCCTAATGTAAATAAAAGTATGCTTGCCTGCGCAGCACTCAGACAGAATGAAATGGAAGCAGCGTGAAACGCAAGGCAGCCGTCCTTACCTGTGCTCATGTCAGCGTCTAACACCAGAGCTTCATCTTAGTCATTTGCGGGAGATGCCGGATCTTTAGCAGTTTCCTCACATATGCTTAAAGCAGACACACTGAGCAAATATGATGTCCAATTTAGTTGATAGATAGGACTCCCTTTAGTGGCACTAACATACTATGTTGTCAGCTCAGTCAGTGAGTGTTTATTGAGTACTTACAGCATGGAGTACTGTACCAGGCACTTGGAAATTGCTGCGAAGACCCAAGTTCATCTCAATACTACAATCACTATCTTCAACTTGAGATTTTCTGTGGGACTACGAGAACTTGAGGGCAGCACACATGTAGCAAATACTCATATAACTATAAAGCATCACTTGAGTCATTGGCTCAATTTCTCTCCCCATCCTTATTGGACTAGGCGTTCATTTGGAGCTACTGAATGGGGCAAAAATGGTATGGTTTGTGGTTCTTCTTTTTTTCTGTGCCTGTCCCGTGGGAGGGAAGTGAATGAGCAATAGTTTGGTGGGGTGGTCAGCAGTGGTAAGAAGGAAAAAACTGCAGTAAAAAACTGGATTTCTAATTTACAGCCTGAATAGATAACCCGGAACGACCGCAGTCACACGACAGTGAAAGGCCAGCTGAACTGAGCATGGACTTAAAAGCTTAAAAGGAAGGAAAAATATGTTGGGATGAATAAGGACCACAGTGGCATATCTAGGTGTTTTTTTCAAGGATCATCTTGCTATTGTTTTGTTTTATCCATGCTTAATAACTGCAAGGCATTCATTTTGATATTTGGCAAATCTAATACAGTTATGTAAAGTTTAAAAATAAAATAAAATTAAAAAAAAAAAAAAATAACTGCAAGGCATAAACTAATTTGTGGTTCAGAAGTTCTGTGGCAGATTAACTTTTTAAGTGGCAGAATTGTTTTTTTTTTTTCCCCCTATTGCAAAGTAAAAGACTCATCCCCACAAACTAAAGAGATTATGAATATCCACCAAGAACATACTTTGGGATAGATTCATTTTGTTCTAACATACTATATGCATATAACATTTTCCAACTGAGGAAATGTTATTTGAGGAACTCAAAATATTTTTGTGTCATTAACTCCTTAATCCTCATAACACCCAGGAAGGCTGTGGGTTTATTTAGCTTCATCTGTCTGTGCTGTTTCAATATTTCAACAGACTACTTACTCACAATTAGGTTAGTTAAAGCATTATGGGTATTTTACTTACAGTATTGCTCATATCAATTACAAAACCATCATTTTCAAGCTAATGTAAGAATTGTTAATTTAATTGACTATCTTATAATTAGGGTTTCAAACAAAGTGCTGTCATTTATTAGCTGAAAAAGATTGGGCGACAGGCATGCTTAATGTGCAGCATATGTGATTTCTCATACTAACCTCAAAACACTTAAAAGGACATCATGATTAGCAAGCGGAAAGATAGTAAGTTTTAACCTTAGGCAACAGAGGGACTATGACATCAGGTAGATTTGGTTAGTTACTATGACTCTACCTTAGTTTTTTTATGCGGTCAGGCCTCTGAAGATTTTCTGTTATTTAAATCTTAATGTTTTTAAAATGGCATGAAAATGATATAATTACTACTCAGTTACCCACTTTTAAGGCACATTCCAGGCAATTTCTCTCATTTCCTCTCAAAATGAATAACTTCCATCGTGCCTGTAAACCTAGCAACAACAAAGACAAACGCCTTTATTTCCAAGTTAAACTGCCTGCTCTGGTTCCTGGGGATGAGAAATAAATGCCAAGGATGGGGAGAAAGTTTCATATAAACTCAAGGCGTCCTAGCCTCCTGTTTCTTTCCCGGGAGCTGGTTGGACAAAGGCGGTCAGGAACAAAGAAGGTAGCTTCCAAAGGCATGAGGGCTCCCCAGCTCTGCCCTCCCCTACTCAGTGAAGAAACCTCTCCTCTAACCGTGCTAACAAAACACCGCGATGGGTATATGGCGGTGGGTGGAATGGTTCAGTCTGAGCTGGTGACTGAACATGTTAACAGAAACAGTAACAAGACATCTCAGGGCTGTCACCCTGAACACCCCCTTCCGCCCCTCGCCTGTTGCTCTCCCTCCGTCACTGTGCTCCAGTCACCCTGGCCTCTCTGCCACTCCTGAACCTGCCTCGCTTGTTCTGCACTCACATGCTTGTCGCAGGGCCCTGGCATTCTGCCTGTGAGGCTCATCTCCCAGGTCCCCAAGCGGCTTGCCCTTTCCAGCCTTCTGGTTTTGCAAGGTGAGGCCTCCCCAACCACCCAATCTAAAACTGCAGTATCTCCACATCCAAGTCCTCCCTCCTGATGGTTCCATCTCTGAAATATCTGACACGTTACAAATAGTGCTGTTTACTGGTTATCCACCACTGCCTGCCTCCTCCCAACAAGACTGTCAGTTCTGCGAGAGCACTGATGTTTGTTTTCTGTACTCAGTGCTGAATCCCCAGGGCTTAAACAGTGCCTGGCACTTAGTACAAGACTCAATAAATATTTGTTGAGTGAATGAAAGAAAATGGAGTCAGGAGGAGATGATCAGAGATCATGTTTCCAGGTCTGCCTTTTCAGGACCCACAAGGGTACTTATTGTAGCAGATGCACTAGCAGGATTAGGGTCTCACAGATGGTGGTTAGCCTTGGTCATTGTCTGCCAAGAAGCTCTGCTTGTCCACCCAGCTACAGGGGAAACCCTCAGGAAAGGAAGAAACGGCATGGGTGAAAACACACGAGCAAGAGAAATCTTATCCACGCAGTAACTCTGTCCTTTCTTAGGAATAAAGAATGCAATGATCAAGATAATCCATGTTTGAGACCTTTGCCTCCGTGTTCACCATCGACAAAGAAACCTGAAATTTACAGTTAATGTACCATGTGATTGGACCCCCAGAGGAAGAGGTTCCAGGACTGCCAGACTCCTCCCTCTTGGCTAGAGAAAATGCTGGTCACCCAGCTCTGGAATGCTCTCCCTTTAGGTGCTGATTCAGAATCACTGGGCTTCTGTGGACACAGTGACTAGGAGAGCAACTGAGTCATCACCAACAGCAGAAGCTGGGGGTTAAAGGTCACTGACTGATCAACCTGTCATTTGTCAATAAGCAGCTATCTGGACACATCAGCTGCTGCTAACCATGGCCTGCCAAGATATCCACCGTTGCCCACAGGCATTGGCAGTGGAGAAATCCTTCTCCCTTTCCTCTTCTTGAGCATGTCACAGAAGAGGCAAATGCAGTTCCTGACAACATAATGTTAGTTTCCTAGAGACGTGTCTCTTTGAGTGTTCGGCCAGTTACTTGGGGCTTCAATTGCATGGATTTTCTCACTGCAAAAGCAATAACCGGGCTTATAGATGATGGAGGCTTCACACAGTGCTGAGATATACAATTCTGCCTTCAGTTGTACTCACGTTCACCAACCCTCTCTGAGTCACGAAAAGAAAAATTGTTTGAGAGAACCATTTTCATTTCACTTTTAAAGAAAACCAAATGGGACTGTTCTCTCATGTCTCTCTTAAGCTCCAGTGACACCTTTTTCTGGAGTTAGATTCAACATCTGTGATTCTTTGAGTAGAGCTAGAAGCCAAGGTAGCCTTACCACACAAAAAGCCTGTTTGTCTCTCTCTGAGTCGTCACCTTGGCAACAACCTCATGAAGTCCCTGCTGGATCTAAAATTCTAGATCTCCCACTATATCTCTGCTATAATCCCCCTTTTTTTATTGATAGACTACCTCATCTGCACATTCAATTTGTCAAGGAACGCTTATTCTGAGTTGCCACAGGCTTTATATATCAGATGAGACTGGGAGGAGGCAGTAAGTAAACAATTATAATACAAACATGACAAATGCCCTGGGAGGAATTACACACAGAATACACTGACTAGGGATGTCTGAATCAGCCCAGGAGATGACAGAAGGTTAGGGAAGCATTCCCAAAGGAGTGAAGTCTTAAAGGGGTCATAGAGCCAGGTCAGAAGAACTGATGAGAAGACAGTGAGATACACATGCAGTGAGAAAAGCATGTTCAAAGAACTGAAGGGAAAGAGAGGGTGACGTGCAGAACTGCAAGTAGCTGGATAGGCTGAGATAGTATGTGTGGGGGTGGGAGGAGAGGCAGGAGACAGGCTGCACAGACAGAAGGGAGCCACAAGTTCTTAAAGCTTGTCTGAACTTTCTCCTGAAGGCAAATAATAGCCATGAATCCTCTGAGGAAGGGGCAGGACCACATCAGACTTGTGTTAACGGTGTGGGAGGTGGTTGCAGGTAGGGAAAGGAGAGCTAGATAGAGAAGAGAACTTACAAAGGTGCAGCTACAGTGATGGCAGTGGGCATGGGGGAGACAGGAAGGATCTGTGAGATATACAGGAGCTGGTATTGACAGCTGATTGGCTCTGTGGAGGAGGTGAGGGAAAGGAAGGAATCCAGGAAGATGTTTTTGGCTCAGTGGATGGATGGTTGGGTGGGGTATATCAAATGAGATGAGAAAATCACAGTATGAGGCAACCTGAACAGGGAAAGAGGAGAAGGGTGGGACTCCATTTCTGACATTTGCTTTCAGATGCACATGGACCAGTGTTAGGTGGCAGGGAGATGTGTGGTACCAGGTAAGCAGATAGAATACAGGAAACATTAAAAGAGAATGGGCAGAGCTGCTAAGCAGCCAGTTTGCTTCTATCTTCGTTGGCAAGAAGACGGGTCTTCAAATTAGAAATGGCAGAACAAACATAATAAAGAGAAAATTGAAGCCCCAAATAGTGAAATGAAAGAAAGAGAGTATCCGGTCAATTTAAATGATTTCAAGTCTCCTGCTCAGATGAGTTACACAACAAGCCTGCTGAAAGAAATTGCAGCTGTAATCTCAGAAACACGATTGGTAATCTTCAAGAAATTGTGGAGACTACAAAACAAGAGAAGGACAACTGTTTTCCCGATTTTTAAAGTACAGAGTAAAAGATTGTAATGGGAAATATGCAGATAAGTTTCACACCGTTTATGACAAGGATTCTAGAATGACTTATTAAATAGGTGGCTCATGATTAGTTAATGCGTGCAGCTGAGAAAAAGGAAGGAGGGGGTGTTGTTTGTTGAAAGAAGTTTATTTGTACTTCTATTTTGTCCAGACTGAATGTGGCTTGTCTCCTTCCCCTTCTGAAGCACAATGTGAGCTCTAGGGCCTGCAGGACAAATTCACAGCTTCTCTATCTGTGATTTGTTGCCCAGAGTACTCAGCCTCTACGTGACCCTTTATGTAAAGAGGTTGACATTTAAATGAAGAAATTAACAGAATGAATTCTCCAAGAAATTCAGCATCAACTGTCAGTGTACCTCAGGAATTGATAAGCAGACTTAACTTCTGTTCTTATTAGCCTGAACATCAATAAACCTTTGCCTATTAGAATCCTACTGCCTTATTTTTCGTGCTATTTCTTTCTTTACAAATACTAATTTTAAAATGAGAACAGGAAACAGTAAGGCACCTGGGAATGTTTCCCCCAAAGATGGGCACAATAAGGGGCAGAAACGGTAGAGACCTAAGTAGACACCAAAGAGGTCAAGGAGAGACGGAAAGAATACATGGAAGAACTGTACAAAAAGGATATTAATGAAACAGATTACTATGATGGTGTGGTCAGTCACCCAGAGCCAGACATTCTGGAGTGTGAAGTCAAGTGGGCCTTAGGAAGCACTGCTGTTAATAAAGCTAGTGGATATGATGGAATTCCAGTAGGACTATTCAAAACCCTAAAGGATGATGCCATCAACGTGCTGCATTCACTATATCAGCAAATCTGGAAGACCCAGCAGTGGCCACAGGACTGAGAAAGGTCAATCCTCATCCCAATTCCCAAGAAGGGTAGCACTACAGAATGTGCTAACCATTGGACAATTGCACTCATTTCCCATGCTAGTAAGGTCATGCTTAAAATCTTGCATGCCTGGCTTCAGTATTATGCAAATCAAGAACTTCCGGATATCCAAGATGGGTTTAGAAAAGGAAGAAGAACCAGAGATCAAATTGCCAACATTTGCTGGATTATAGAGAAAGAAAGGGAATTCCAGAAAAACATCTTCCTCTGTTTCACTGACTAGGCTAAAGCCTCTGACCGTGTGGAACATAAGAAACTGTGGAACGCTCTTAAAGAGATGGGAATACCAGAACATCTTACCTGTCTCCTGAGAAACCTGTATGTGGGACAAGAAGCAACAGTTGGAACCCTGTATGGAACAACTGATTGGTTCAAGGTTGAAAAAGGAATACAACAGGGGTGTCTGCTGTCACTCCATTTGTTTAACCTATAAGCTGAGTACATCATGAGCTATGCCAGGCTGGATAAGTTACAAGCTGGAATCAAGATGGGCAGGAGAAATATCAAACACCTCAGATATGCAGATACCACTCTAATGGCAGGAAGCAAAGAGGAACTAAAGAGCTTCTTGATGAGGGTAAAAGTAGAGAGTGAAAGAGCTGGCTTAAAACTAAATATTAAAAGGAGGGGGGGGCATTTGGCGCCATTACTTCATGCTAAATAGAAGGGGAAAAGGTGGAAGTAGTGACAGATTTTCTCTTCTTGGACTCTGAAATCACTGCGGATGGTGACTGCAGCCATGAAATCAGAAGGCAACTGCTTCATGGCAAGAAAGCTATGACAAACCTAGACAGTGTGTTGAAAAGCAGAGACATTACTCTGATGACAAAGATCTGTACAGTCAAGGCTCTTCCCAGTGGCCACGTACAGTTGTGTGAACTGGATAGTCAAGAAAGCAGAGTGCCAAAGAATTAATCCCTTCAAACTGTGGTGTTGGAGAAGACTCCTGAAAGTCCCCTGGACAGCAAGGGGATCAAACCAGTCAATCTTAAGGGAAATCAACCCTGAATACTCATTGGAAGGACTGATGGTAAAGCTGAAGCTCTAGTATTTAGGTCATCTGATGTGAATGGCTGAATCATTGGAAAAATCCCTGATGCTAGGAAAGATTGAGGACAGAAGGAGAAGAGGGAGTCAGAGGGTGAGATGGCTGGATGGCAACACTGGTGCAATGAACACGAGCTTGGGCAAACTTTGAGAGATGTGAGGGATAGGGAGCCTTGGCGTGCTGCAGTCCATGGGGTCACAAAGAGTCAGATACGACTGGGCGACTGAACAACAACAATACCTTATTTTTTGTGCTATTTCTTTCCTTACAAATTTTAACTTTAAAATAAAATGACAACAGGAAACCATAAGGCAACTGTGGTGGAGAACGATGAGGGGGAGGCAGTCACGGCTCACCAACACCTCCACCTCTGGAAGGTTAAGACACAGTGTAAAATATTCTTATGTTTTATATATATATATATTAATATGCATATTAATATTGTGTGTGTGCATATACATACACACACATTAATCTTTCAGAGACCTCTTAGAACTTTAAAAAAAAAAAAAAAAGGGAAGCCTATTCAAGATCCAGATGGCTCTTGAACTCAAGTATATCCTCTGGGGGATGTCACCAGTCTTATATTTTAAAATCACATGATCCTACAAATCAAGCAATATTGGATTCAAGTTCCCTTCTTAAGGCAAACCAAAACAAAATGAAAACAACAACCAAAAGTCCAGACATGAAGATTATTAAGAAGGTCTTTTAGTACCAGGTTTCATACTCAGATATGTTTGGTTCATATATAAAGTCATTTACTAGAGTTGAAAATGAGTTTTGATTCCATATAGCCTCTTTGGACATTATCCTGTAAGTCCCTAACCAGAACAAACTGAGACATGAGTCGAAGGTAAGCCATATCCAGGGAGAGACCTGGTCCTTTCTCTCCACAAATTGCATCTAGATTTTGGTGCACCTCACCATCAGAAAATCCAAACAAGCACCTTGTATAACTTTGTCCCTCCCTTTCCACCCCCTCCTCTCAACATTTAGAGGCAAGAACAGAGGAGGATCTTCACTGAAGTTACTGGGATCACCAATGTACCAAAACACAATTTGCACATGTCTTCCATTTTAAAAGCAATAAATGAAAGGGAATCTTCTTACCGTATTGACCCGATCATGTAGGGCTGTGCCAGCTGAACCACAATCGCACCACTTCCTAGCTGATGACACGTATAACCAGAATCCCAGTCATAGTTCTTAGTGTCCCCATTCAGCAAGGCATTTCGGCTCCGACTGACTCCTTCAATCACACTGGCACAATCGGCGATTGTTGCGACATTCTCCATGGGAACTGTGAATCCAACACAAGATTCAGCATCAAGAAGACAAATATACCCCAATAGTTTGCTACAAACAAAATTAATTAATTACTATCAATGATAAAACAAAAATTAGAGCATACTGACTACTTCAAGATATGAACACATTTAAAACACATACCAGTTTTTTAAAAAGTTGAACCTAAGGCTGAAACAAACCAAATCATATGTGACAATTAACACTGAAGAATTTTATTATAAAGAAACATGATACCCTATAAAATACAGAATGGATACAAACACTGAAAAATATTACTACAATGGGAAACCACACAGTGGTTGAGATTAATAAACCACAGCCATATCCAAATGGATGAATCAAAAAGCAATGCTAAGTGAAAAAAGCAAGGCACAGAAAAACACAGTGTAGGATTTCATTTACACAAAGTTTTTTAAAATGGCAAAACTAAAAATACAACTTGTTCAGGGGTACATATACAAATGTAAAATAAAAAGGAAATCCAGGGAATTATTACACAAAATTTATGTTACACAAAATTTATGCTCACTTGTATGTGAAAGAGGAATACGAAATCTTCGAGGGACACCTACCAATGTGTCTAAACATTAACTGATTTCATTTCTAAGATGAAATCCTGGAAGGGCTTCAGCTTTTGGTCTTATTCTATTCTCAAGTGAGGCAATAGCTACACAGGCACTTGTTTTATTAATATTCTCTAAACTACTCATATTTATTGTTGTTGTTCAGTCGCTAAGTCGTGTCCAACTCTTTGCGACCCTATGGACTGCAGCACGCCAGGCTTCCCTGTCCTTCAGTATATCCCAGAGTTTGCTCAAACTCATGCCCATTGAATTGGTGATGCCATCCAACCATCGCATCCTCTGTTATCCCCTTCTCCTTCTGCCTTCAGTCTTTCCCCAAATCAGGGGCTATTCGCATTAGGAGGCCAAAATATTGGAGCTTCAGCATCAGTCCTTCCAATGAATATTCAGGGTTGATTTCCTTTAGGATTGACTGGTATGATCTCCTTGCATCACAATTTGAAAGCATCAATTTTCTGTTGCTCAGCTTGGTCCCGTTCTCACATCCATATATAACTACTGGAAAAAACATAGCTTTGACTATACGGACCAAATGGTGACTACAGGCAGGAAATTAAAAGACTCTTACTCCTTGGAAGGAAAGTTATGGCCAACCTAGATAGCATATTGAAAAGTAGAGACATTACTTTGCCGACAAAGGTCTGTCTAGTCAAGGCTATGGTTTTTCCTATGGTCACGTATGGATGTGAGAGTTGGACAATAAAGAAAGCTGAGTGCTGAAGAACTGATGCTTTTGAACTGTGGTGTTGGAGAAGACTCTTGAGGGTCCCTTGGAGTGCAAGGAGATCCAACCAGTCCATCCTAAAGGAGATCAGTCCTGGGTGTTCATTGGAAGGACTGATGTTGAAGCTGAAGCTCCAAAACTTTGGCCACCTATGCGAAGAGCTGACTCATTTGAAAAGACCCTGATGCTGGGAAAGACTGAAGGCAGGAGAAGAAGGGGATGACAGAGGATGAGGTGGTTGGATGGCATCACCAACTCAATGGACATGAGTTTGGGTAAACTCCAGGAGTTGGTGATGGACAGGGAGGCCTGGCATGCTGCAGTCCACAGGGTTGCAAAGAGTTAGACACGACTGAGTGACTGAACTGAACTGAACTGATATGGACCACTGTGGCAAAGTGATGTCTCTTTTTTTTAATATGCTGTCTAGGTTTGTCATAGCTTTTCTTTCAAGGGAGAAGCATCTTTTACTTACATGACTGCAATCACCGTCTACAGTGATTCTGGAGCCCAAGAAAATAGTCTGTCAATGTTTCCATTTCCCCCCATCTATTTGCCATGAAGTGTTGGGACTGGATGCCATGACCTTAGTTTTTTGAATGCTGAATTTTAAGCCAGCTTCTTCACCCTCCTCTTTCACCCTTATCAAGAGACTCTTTAGTTCCTCTTCACTTTCTGCTATTAGAGTGGTATCATCTGCATATCTGACGTTGTTGATATTTCTCCTGGCAATCTTGACTCTCATTTGTGATTCCTTTAGCCTGGCATTTTGCATGATGTACTCTGCATATTAGTTAAATAAGCAGAATCACAGTATACAGCCTTGATGTACTTTGTTTCCAATTTTCCCAACCAGTTTGTTGTTCCATGTTCAGTTCTAACTGTTGCTTCTTGACCTGCATACAGGTTTCTCAGGAGACAGGTAAGGTGGTTTGGTATTCCCATTTTTTAAGAATTTTCCACAGTTTATTGTGATCTACAGAGTCAAAGGCTGTAGCATAGTCAATGAAGCAGAAGTAGATGTTTCTCTGGAATTCCCTTGCTTTCTCTATGATCCAACAGATGTTGTGATCTCTGGTTCCTCTGCCTTTTCTGAACCCAGCTTGTACATTTGGAAGTTCTTGATTCAAGTAATCCTGAAGCCTAGCTTGAAGGATTTTTAGCCTAGCATTACCTTGCTAGGATGTGAAATGAGCACAGTTGTACAGTAGTTTGAACATTGTTTGGCACTGCCTTTCTTAGGGACTGGAACGAAAACCGACCTTTTCCAGTCCTGTGACCACTGCTGAGTTTTTTAAAATTTTGCTGACATGTTGAATGCAGCACTTTAACAACACCATATTTCAGGATTTTAAATAGCTCAGCTGGAATTCCATCACTTCCACTAGCTTTGTTCACAATAATGCTTTCTAAGGTCCACTTGACTATACACTCCAGGATGTCTGGCTCTAGGTAAGTGACCACAACATTGTGGTAATCTGGATTTTTTGCACAACTCTTCTGTGTATTCTTGCCATCTCTTCTGAATCTTTTCTGCTTTTGTCAGGTTCTTACCATTTCTGTTCTTTATCTTGCCCATCCTTGCATGAAATGTTCCCTTGATACCTCCAATTTTCTTGAAGAGATGTCTAGCCTTTCCCATTCCATTATTTTCTTTTATTTCTTTGCATTGTTCACTGAAGAAGGACTTCTTATCTCTTCTTGTTCTCTGGCACTCTGCATTCAGTCGGGTACATCTTTCCCTTTCTCCTTTGCCTTTCGCTTCTCTTCTTTCCTCAGCTATTTTGTAAAGCCTCCTCAGACAACCACTTTGGCCTTCCCATATTTCTTTTACTTGGGGATGGTTTTGGTCGCTGCCTCCTGTTAGGAACCTCTGTCCATAGTTCTTTAGGCACCCTATCTACCAGATGTAATCCCTTGAATCTATTCCTCACCTCCACTGTATAATCAGCAGGGATTTGATTTAGGTCATAGCTGAATGGCCTAGTGGTTTTCCCTACTTTCTTCAATTTAAGCCTGAATTTTGCAATAAGGAGCTCCTGATCTGAGCCACAGTCAGCTCCAGGTCTTGTTTTTGCTGACTGTATAGAGCTTCTCCATCTTCAGCTGTAAAGATTATAATCAATCTGATTTCGGTATTGAACATTTGGTGATGTCCTTGTGTAGAGCTGTCTCTTGTGTTATTGAAAAAGGGTGTTTGCTATGACCAGTGGGTTGTCTTGACAAAACTCTGTTAGCCTTTGCCCTGCTTCATTTTGTACTCTAAGGCCAAACTTGCCTGTTACATGCCAGGTATCTCTTGACTTCTTACTTTTGCATTTCAATCCACTATGATAAAAAGAACATCTGTTTTTTGGTGTTAGTTCTAGAAGGTCTTGTAGGGCTTCAGAGAACCAGTCAACTTCAGCTTCTTCAGCATCAGCGGTTGGCACACAGTCTTGGATTACTCTGATGTTGAATGGAAATGAACCAAGATCATTCTGCTGTTTTTGAGGTTGCACCCAAGTACTTTGGACTCCTTTGCTGACTATGAGAGCTACTCCATTTCTTCTAAGGGATTCTTGCCCACAGTAGGTCATCTGAATTAAATTCACCCATTCTCATCCATTTTAATTCACTGATTCCTAAGATGTCTTGGAGAAGGCAATGGCAACCCACTCCAGTGTTCTTGCCTGGAGAATCCCAGGGACGGGGGAGCCTGGTGGGCTGCCGTCTATAGGGTCACACAGAGTCGGACACGACTGAAGCGACTTAGCAGCAGCAGCAGCAGCAAGAAGTCTACATTCAATCTTGCCATCTCCTGCATGACTACATTTAATTTGATTCATGGATCTAACATTCCAGGTTTCTGTGCAATATTGTTGTTTACAGCACCAGGCTTTCACCACCAGACACATCCACAACTGGGCATCATTTCTGTTTTGGCCCAGCCCTCTTCCTGGAGCTATTTCTCCACTTTTGCCCAGTAGCATATTGGACACATTCCGACTTAGGGAGTTCATCTTCCAGTGTCGTATCTTTGTTTTTTTCATACTGTTTATGGGGTTCTTGAGGCAAGAATACTGAAGTGGTTTGCCATTCCCTTCTCCAATGGACCACATTTTTGTCACAACTCTCCACCATGACCCATCCGTGTTGGGTGGCCCTGCACAGCATGGCTTATAGCTTCATTGAGTTACACAAGCCCCTTCACTATGACAAGGCTATGATCCATGTGATCATTTTGATTAGCTTTCTGTGATTGTGGTTTTTGTTCTGGAGGCTGTGGGACTGTAGTTCTTACTTTGTCTATCTGCCCTCTGATGGATGAGGATAAGAGGCTAATGCAAGCTTCCTGATGGGAGGGGCTGGCTGTGGGGAATACTGGGTCTCACTCTGGCTGGCAGAGACATGCTCAGTTCAGTTCAGTTCAGTCACTCAGTCATGTCCGACTCTTTGCGACCCCATGAATCGCAGCACGCCAGGCCTCCCTGTCCATCACCAACTCCCGGAGTTCACTCAGACTCACGTCCATCGAGTCAGTGATGCCATCCAGCCATCTCATCCTCTGTCGTCCCCTTCTCCTCCTGCCCCCAATCCCTCCCAGCATCAGAGACTTTTCCGATGAGTCAACTCTTCGCATGAGGTGGCCAAAGTACTGGAGTTTCAGCTTTAGCATCATTCCTTCCAAAGAAATCCCAAGGCTGATCTCCTTCAGAATGGACTGGTTGGATCTCCTCGCAGTCCAAGGGACTCTCAAGAGTCTTCTCTAACACCACAGTTCAAAAGCATCAATTCTTCCGTGCTCAGCCTTCTTCACAGTCCAACTCTCACATCCATACATGACCACAGGAAAAGCCATAGCCTTAACTAGACGGACCTTTGTTGACAAAGTAATGTCTGTGCTTTTGAATATGCTATCTAGGTTGGTCATAACTTTCCTTCCAAGGAGTAAGTGTCTTAATTTCATGACTGCAGTCACCATCTGCAGTGATTTTGGAGCCCAGAAAAATAAAGTCTGACACTGTTTCCACTGTTTCCCTGACTATTTGCCATGAAGTGATGGGACCGGATGCCATGATCTTCATTTTCTGAATGTTGAGCTGTAAGCCAACTTTTTCACTCTCCACTTTCACTTTCATCAAGAGGCTTTTTATAGTTCCTCTTCACTTTCTGCCATAAGGGTGGTGTCATCTGCATATCTGAGGTTATTGATATTTCTCCCGGCAATCTTGATTCCAGCTTGTGTTTCTTCCAGTCCAATGTTTCTCATGATGTACTCTGCATATAAGTTAAATAAGCAGGGTGACAATATACAGCTTTGATGTACTCCTTTTCCTATTTGGAACCAGTCTGTTGTTCCAAGTCCAGTTCTAACTGTTGCTTCCTGACCTGCATACAGGTTTCTCAAGAGGCAGGTCAGGTGGTCTGGTATTCCCATCTCTTTCAGAATTTTCCACAGTGTATTGTGATCCACACAGTCAAAGGCTGTCGCATAGTCAATAAAGCAGAAATAGATGTTTTTCTGGAACTCTCTTGCTTTTTCCATGATCCAGCAGATGTTGCCAATTTGATCTCTGGTTCCTCTGCCTTTTCTAAAAACAGCTTGAACATCAGGAAGTTCATGGTTCACATATTGCTGAAGCCTGGCTGGGAGAATTTTGAGCATTACTTTACTAGCATGTGAGATAAGTGCAATTGTGTGGTAGTTTGAGCATTCTTTGGCATTGCCTTTCTTTGGGATTGGAATGAAAACTGACCTTTTCCAGTCCTGTGGCCACTGCTGAGTTTTCCAAATTTGCTGGCATATTGAGTGTGGCATTTTCACAGCATCATATTTTAGGGTTTGAAAGAGCTCAACTGGAATTCCATCACCTCCACTAGCTTTGTTCGTAGTGATGCTTTCTAAGGCCCACTTGACTTCACATTCCAGGATGTCTGGCTCTAGGTCAGTGATCACACCATCGTGATTATCTGGGTCGTGAAGATCTTTTTTGTACAGTTCTTCTGTGTATTCTTGCCATCTCTTCTTGATATCTTCTGCTTCTGTTAGGTCCATACCATTTCTGTCCTTTATCGAGCCCATCTTTGCATGAAATGTTCCCTTGGTATCTCTAATTTTCTTGAAGAGATCTCTAGTCTTTCCTATTCTGTTGTTTTCCTCTATTTCTTTGCATTGATCGCTGAAGAAGGCTTTCTTATCTCTTCTTGCTATTCTTTGGAACTCTGCATTCAGATGCTCTTATCTTTCCTTTGCTCCTTTGCTTTTCACTTCTCTTCTTTTCACAGCTATTTGTAAGGCCTCCCCAGACAGCCATTTTGCTTTTTTGCATTTCTTTTCCATGGGGATGGTCTTGATCCCTGTCTCCTGTACAATGTCACGAACCTCAGTCCATAGTTCATCAGGCACTCTATCGATCACATCTAGGCCCTTAAATCTATTTCTCACTTCCACTGTATAATCATAAGGGATTTGATTTAGGTCATACCTGAATGGTCTAGTGGTTTTCCTTACTTTCTTCAATTTAAGTCTGAATTTGGTAATAAGGAGTTCATGATCTGAGCCACAGTCAGCTCCTGGTCTTGTTTTTGTTGACTGTATAGAGCTTCTCCATCTTTGGCTGCAAAGAATAGAATCAATCTGATTTCGGTGTTGACCATCTGGTGATGTCCATGTATAGAGTCTTCTCTTGTGTTGTTGGAAGAGGGAGTTTGCTATGACCAGTGCATTTTCTTGGCAAAACTCTATTAGTCTTTGCCCTGCTTCATTCTGTATTCCCAGGCCAAATTTGCCTGTTACTCTAGGTGTTTCTTGACTTCCTCCTTTTGCATTCCAGTCCACTATAATGAAAAGGACATCTTTTTTGGGTGTTAGTTCTAAAAGGTCTTGTAGGTCTTCATAGAACTGTTCCACTTCAGCTTCTTCAACGTTACTGGTTGGGGCATAGACTTGGATTAGTGTGATATTGAATGGTTTGCCTTGGAAACGAACAGAGATCATTCTGTCGTTTTTGAGATTGCATCCAAGTACTGCATTTCAGACTCTTTTGTTGACCATGATGGCTACTCTATTTCTTCTGAGGGATGCCTGTCCGCAGTAGTAGATATAATGGTCATCTGAGTTAAATTCACCCATTCCAGTCCATTTGAGTTCGCTGATTCCTAGCATGTCAACGCTCACTCTTGCCATCTCTTGTTTGACCACTTCCAATTTGCCTTGATTCATGGACCTGACATTCCAGGTTCCTATGCAATATTGCTCTTTACAGCATCGGACCTTGCTTCTATCACCAGTCACATCCACAGCTGGGTATTGTTTTTGCTTTGGCTCCATCCCTTCATTCTTTCTGGAGTTTTTTCTCCACCGATCTCCAGTAGCATATTGGGCACCTACTGACCTGGGGAGTTCCTCTTTCAGAATCCTATCATTTTGCCTTTTCATACTGTTCATGGGGTTCTCAAGGCAAGAATACTGAAGTGGTTTGCCATTCCCTTCTCCAGTGGACCACATTCAGCCATGCTCAGTAAACCTTTACTCCAACTGTCTGCTGATGGGTGGGGCTGTGCTCCCTCCCTATTAGTTGTTTGGCCTGAGACAACCCAGTCCTGGCACTGCAGCAGGGCTAATGGTGGCCTCCAAGGGGACTTAGGCCAACACGCCCCTCCCAGGACTGTGCTGCAAGTGCCCTGTCTCCACGGCAGGCCACTGTCGACCCACACCTCCACAGGAGACTTTCAAACATTCACAGGCAGGTGTGGCTCAGTCTCCTGTGGGGTCACTGCTCCTTTCCCCTGGGCCCTGGCTCTCAGAAGGTTTTCTTTGTGCCCTCCAAGAGTCTCTGTTTCCCCCAGTTCTGTGAAAGTCCTGTAATCAAATCCCACTGGAATCTTCAACATCAGATTCCCTGGGGATTTCCAGTCCCTTTGCTGGATCCCCAGGTTGGGAAGTCTGAAGTGAGGCCTAGAACCTGTATATGTTTATTTCACTTAATAAACGTAGCATATTTGTTTAAAGAAGCATTATATATATATTTTTTAAGTATTTTAGAATTCATAAAGTAGGAAACCAACCCAGAACATGGAACCAATCCCTTTTCAGAATATACAGTTGTCTTCAGCCATGATGTGTTTCCCTTGTTTGTTTACTATCCTGAGCATTTCAACACATATGCTCATCTCTTTGTTCAAGAACTGCTGCATTTTGAAACATTAGTTCTGTTTTGATTTCATGTCTCTATATATGCTTCAAGTCTACATCAACCTGTTCATTTATAAAAGTCTAGGGTTTCCACTAAATGATAGCTGTTCAAAAATGATGTAGATTCTGTAAACACTGAGAAGAGAACGGTGAAAGATGAAGGGTCTTTTAAGTCCACTGGAACCTTTTTTGTGTATTTATTAGTGCTGGAATTTTCTTCAGATATTTAATGTATTTAACCAAAATCTACAATTAACCTTAGCTACTTGCATTCAAGCTATGTAGCTTACTTTATGTCATTTTAAAGTAGATTGAAAAATAAAAGAGAATTGCTTATTAGATATACACTGTACTTTTCAGTATATTATACTCTATGCAAAGAGAGAGGGTGAATAGTAGTACTATCATGCCAAAACATATCTAACTGCATAATGATGGGGAGTAAATCATCTTCCATGTCCCTTCTAAGCAATGCATACACTTTCCAAAGTTGGGCACGCCTGTTCTCAAGCCCTCATCTCATACACCTTCACTGCTTGCTGTACTCTCTACAGATGAGGACAGCCATCCACAGATAAGGAAGAGAGAAAGGGAAGAAGGGAGTGAGAGAGGATGGGTTTTCTGGCCATGAATCCCTTGAGTATGAAGCTTAACTCTAAAGCAACAAGCAAAAACACTGGTGAAATAATCTGTGAGGATGGCTTCCTAGCAGAGAGGGGCTTAAAGAAAAGCCCCCATCTGACTTTGAAAGGAGAAGAAATAAAGGACTATATTTAGAGACTTAGTAAGGATACCTCCACCTCACAAAGAGAAGTATTCTGTGGTTTGGAAGAGAGAACTAAAGAAGTGCCACAAGATGCACAGTAAACTGAGCTGAGACATAAAATCACACTGTGGGTAGCTCAGGCTGCAGTAACAAGACAGCTTCCATTCTCCCAGTTGCTTAAACAGCACACATTTTCTTTTCACCCACAATATGCATTCAATGATGATCAGCAAGGTGGCTCTCAGCATTGCATTACACAGGGAACCTAGTGACAGAAGCTTTGCACTGATTTTTTGTGTGTGCTTCTTCAATCACAGCAGCAGTGAGAAGAGAGTGAACTGGGCAGTGGCTCTTAAAACTCCTCCCCCAAAGCAATATACATCACTTTGCTCACATTTTGTTGACTAAGGCAAGTCACTGAGCCTTACCTAACTTCAAAGCAGGTGGGAGAGAACTAACTTGCTATGTGCGCAGGAGAAGAAAGGGAATGTGTGGTCAACAATATTGACATCTACCATAAACAGTAAACCAGGATGCAGGAACATTCAATAGAGAGATAAATCCAGTTCACCAGTATAAAGTATATAAAATATTTCAATGTATAAATATACCAAAGGAACATTTAGATTGTTACCATTGTTTTCTTTGTGATTACAAACAAAGGTGTCTTCTTGTATACATAGGTAAGAGTTTCTTCAAGGAATACATAAGACATACACATGTATGTATTTACACACACACACAAATGGAATTGTGCTTGTGGCTATGAGTCACTTCACTGGCAGGATGTCAGTCCTTTCTTGGTTAATGTATTGAGTTGAAATATTTAATCTTTTCCTCTACGTGATTTGTGCTTTCCCTTTCATGTTTATAAATTCTTTCCTACCCCAAATTTATAAAGATATCTTCCTATATTTTCTCCTAAAAGTTTTCAAATTTTGTTTTTCATGTTGGTTCTTTAATCTATTTAGGATTTATTTTTGGTATGCTATGAAATACGGATCTACTTTCATCTTTTATTCATAAGGTTAGCCGATTTCCCCAGCACCATTTAATGAACAGTTCGTCCTTTCCCCCACTAATTTATGTTACTTTAGTCATATATAAGGTTTTCATAATATCCGAATCTCTTCTTAAGGTCTGTACTCTGTTTCCTTAATTTGCCTAGCCTTGTGCCTTTACCATGCTGTTTTAATGACTAAAATTTTACAGTATCATAAAATCTGACAAAATGAATACTTCTCCTTCCCCTTCTTATTTCCTTCAAAATTAACCTCAGTTAGTCTTGGTTCCTTCAGGAAAATTTTTCATTTTGTTTAAGTTTTCAAACATAGCAGCATAAAACTTTTCACAGTATGTTCTCATCATTCCAAGTATTTTATTTGTTCCTTTTCTTGCTTATTCGATCAGTTCTATACATGTTATTAGTGTTTTCAAGAAATCAGTTTTTTATTTTGTTGATTCTTTATTTCATACTTCACTAAATCAGTTCTTTTTATTATTTCCTCCTTCGGTTCCTTTGGATTTATTCTATTTTTTCCAAATATTTGAAGCAAATGCTTAATTTTTTTCTTTTTTTTCTGATAAATGCATTTAAAGCTAATATTTTACCTCTAAATCCTGCTTTATCTTTAAATTTTGATATAGTGTTTTGAACAGTATTAGTCAGGTATGGTGTAGAATGTCCCTGCATTTGGGTGTTTTCTGATACAAAGTGTTTTAAAAGCTGATTGCATCTAAGTATTTTCTAATTTCCATTAGGAGTTTTCTTTGATTCATAAATTATTCATAAGAAGGCTTTTTTAACTTTTCAAATTAATTACATTGCAATATGGATAAAAAAAGTATATTCTGTATGATACAGAGTCATTGGAGAATTTGATGAGATGTGCTTTTTTGTGGTCCAGTACATGATTCTTATTAATATTTTACATGTGCCTGAAGAGAATGTGCATTCTCTAATTTGGGAGATGTATGGTTCTATATAGATCTACTATATCAAACTTATTGTGCTGTTCACATCACTTATATGCTTACTAATTAATGGGAGAGGCTTATTTAAATTTTCCACTATGACTATCGATCTGTCAATTTCTCCTTGTAATTCTGCCCATCTTTGCTTTCTATATTTTGAGGCCACGTCACTTCACATATATCATTTTAGAATTATATCCAGTTGGTAGACTGAACCTTTCATCATGGTGCACTGTCGTCTTTATTTCGAGTAATGCCTCTGCCCTAAAATCCACACTGTCTGATGTCAAATAAATATAGCACCTTCATTTTGGCTACTATATCCTTAGCATCACTATTCTCTCTTTCTGATCTCTTGTGAATAACATACAATTAGATTTTTGAAAAATTCAGTGTCCTTTGTCTCCTAACTGGCAGATTTATACGACTTATATTAATTGCTACTACCAAGGTGTATACTAATTCACTTTACTTCTACTTAACAAGACTTTTCCTTTGCTGCTTCCCCAACCTCTCTGTCCACTCTGTTCCCATTTTCTAATGGACTGAAATTCCTTTATTCTATTTCTATGTGGTTTTTTTTAAGACACTAAGTGACATATATATTCAAGGGCTTAGACCTGGTAGACACATTGCCTGAAGAACTATGGACAGAGCTTTCTAACACTGTATAGGAGGCAGTGACCAAAACTATCCCTAAGAAAACGAAATGGGAGAAGGCAAAGTGGTTGTCTGAGGAGGCTTTACAAACAGCTGAGAAAAGAAGAGAAGCAAAAAGCAAGGGACGAAAAGGGAAAGATACACCCAACTAAATGTGGAATTCCAGAGAACAACAAGGAGAGATAAGGCCTTCTTCAATAAACAATGCAAATAAGTAGAGGAAAACAAGAGAATGGGAAACAGAAGAGATCTCTTCAAGAAAACTGGAAATATCAAGGGAACATTTCATACAAGGATGGGCACAATAAAGGACAGAAATGGTAAGGACCTAACAGAAGCAGAAAAGATTAAGAGGACATGGTAAAAATACACAGAATAACTATACACAAAAGATCTTAATAACCCAGGTAACCACAATGGTGCTATCACTCACATAGAGCCAGACATCCTGGAGTGTGAAGTCAAGTGGGTCTCAGAAAGCATTACTACAAACAAAGCTAGTGGAAGGGATGGAATTCCAGCTGAGCTATTTAAAAATCCTATCTGGTGCTGTTCAAGTGCTGCATTCTGTCTCTGTTCTTTTACTAAATTTTAGATATGCATGGAAGACTTAAAAATGACTAAAACTAAAAATCACGTTCCCTTCTCCTGAACGATATGAAAGATATTAACACATTTTCATACAAATCATCTGCCTCTTAGCTTGTTATTCTTACCTAACATTTCACTTCTACCCTGTTTTATATTCTCAAAATCAGTCATTATGATCTTATATAGTCAAAACTTACTTATTCACATTCATCAATTTATTCAATCCTAACCCTCCTTTCTTCCTGGCGCAACTTCCTTGTAAGACACATCCATCAGCAAAGTCTTTGTCTGAAAGTATATTTTGCCACCACTCTTGAGAAATAGTTTAGTTGGATATAGAACTCTAAGTGAAAAGTTGTTTTTCCTCAGTACTTTGAAGATACTTTTGCATAGTCTTCCGCTTCTACTATTATGTCTGTTACAGTCTGCTATCCCTCTAACAGCTGTGATTTTTTTCTCTGCAGTTAATTTTAAGGTTTTCTTTTTGATCTTGGTGTTTTGCAATATATGTTATGCATGCATACATGCTCTGTCACTTCAGTTGTATCTGACTCTTTGAGACCCCATGGATTGTATCCTGCCAGACTCCTCTGTCCATGGGATTATCCTAGCAAGAATACTAGAGTGGGTTGCCATTTCCTCCTCCAGGGGGTATTCCCAATCCAGGGATTGAACCCATGTCTTCTGAGGTTCCTGCAGGATTCTTTACCTCTCAGTCACCTGGGAAGCCCCACACTGTACCTATATGTAGACTAAATTTATCCTGCTCAGGACTGAATATAAGCATTTATGGCTTTATCAAGTCTGGAACATTTTTAACCATTGTTTCTGTGAGTACGGATTCTCCCTCATTTTCCGTTTTTCCCTTTTCTAAAATTCCCATTAGACCTCTGTTGGGACTTCCCATTCTATTCTGTTTCTTAACCTTCCTTTCATTTTTTCCCTCTTGTTTTTGAAGCATTCTGGGAAATTTATTAAAATTACTATTTGTGTTCACTACATTTCTCCAGGTATGTTCCATCTACTATTCAACCTGTGCACTGACAGGTAAAATTTTACTATCAAACAAAAACTACCCAGTATTGAAAATAAGTGAACTGTAGCCCTACATGTCAGCAAGGGTCAATCTTACAAAGGAAGTTGGTTAAGAAAAGCAAGTCAGAAAAACACAAAGGGTATTAATTCTACTTCTGTTGTTTAGTGATAGATACCTAGTGAATCTCACCTATGTGGTAAGATTAGAAAGGAGAGCTAGAGAGTAGTAAACACAAATTCAGATGGATGGTGACCTCTGGATAGGAAGACAGCAGGGATGCAAGTGGGGAGGAACACACAAAAGACTTTAAAAGTTTGCCACTGCTGGGACTTCCCTTGTGGCCCAGTAAGCATGGGTTCGACTCCTGCTTGGGGAGCTAAGATCCCATAAGCCTCTCGGCCAAAAAAACAAAATATAAAACAGAGCAGTATTATAATGAATTCAATACTGACTTTAAAAATGGTCCACATTAAAGAAAAAAAAAAGATTTGGTAATGTTCTATTTCTCAAGCTGGTGAGCATGCAAGTGTTCTTGCTCTCCAAACTTTACAGATATATTCTTTATGTTCTTTCACAAACATGGAATACTGGTGTTTTTCTTTAATTTCATATATTTTAACACTTTTTATGAAAACCAGAAAATTGGAAAGCAATTCAGGGGGCTTGAAAGGGTAAACCTTTCAGAATGCTTTAGAATACTGATGTGCCTATAGTATCTACTAGGTCTTAATAGCTGTCCTTGTTGATTCTCCCCGAGTCTGTCAATTTCCTCCTAAGCCATCTTACTGCTTCACAGTTTTATCCCTAGATGATCTGATTTTAACTACTAGTCAATTAGTACAGCAGCATCAGAGATAATCATAAAATCATTAATGACATGGTTCTAGCTCTTTGGGAAACAAAGCTGGGAAAAGCACTCAGAACTCCTTTTCTAAAGACATATTTATAAATATTTACTAAAGAAGATTCTTTCAGTCTTCAATATTTCTCTAAACAAAACTGCCCTAGTAATACCACCCCCTTTGACCCTCTGGAAGCTTAAGGTTGTCTAATATATGCTACATTAAAGAACTTTGCCTTCTTAACAAAAAATCTTACATCTGTGTGCTGGAGAAGAGTATTCAATGGTTTTCACTTTGATATATATATATTTTTAAATGTTAAACTCAGTTTACTTATTTTTGACCATACCAGTGCATGTGGGATTTTGGTCCCCTGACCAAGAAAGAATCAAATCTGCACCCCTCACATTGGAAGCTCACAGTCTTAACTACTGGACCACCAGGGATGTCCCTCTACTTTGATCTTGACATAATTATTCATTAATACTTCCAGTCAAAGCCTGAGTCTACAAAGGGTGCCCAACACAGACATATGTAACATATAATACATTGAGATGAACTGTATTATGAAATCTACCCCAACTTCCATATTTACTTTCAAGAAAGTGCTTTTGCTAGAACTCTACTAGCAACTTGATGAGCAACTATATTTACTTCACAAGGTAGAAAATCTGAAGATCACCACTTTTCTTAATTCTTATTCCTATTTTTTAAATAATCAGTCAAATCAACAATATAACAACAAAATGATGCCAATAGGTGGAAAGAAGAGAGAGTAGGGACTTGGGCACAAAGCCCATGGATAACGACTTTCTGTAAACCAGGATGAGACCAGTTTCAGTGCTGTGTCCATTCTTAATATCCAAATCATACTTCAATCTGATCTAACAGATTCAGCATCTGAGTCTAACAAGGGCAGGAACTTTTCTTTCTTTTCACTTCTGTATTCCCAACTGACAAAAAAGAGGGCCTAGCATATAGTAGGTATTAAATAAATATCTGCTGAATGAATGAATCAGAGCTGGAAAAGGATGCCTATGTAGGTTATGGCACTTAACCTTGCTTAACATAGCTCCTTACCAAAAGCTAGAAAATCTAAAAGTTCCTGAATAAAGCAGAAAAAATGCTTTCTCAGGGAAAGTTTTCTTAGAAAAGTAAAGTATGATCAATCTCTGGGTCTTGACCTAACATTAAAAAGAAAACAAATATGCCCACTGCAGAGGAGCTGCTTTATTAGCACTATATATACCTCAGCTCTTTCAACTTCTCTTCCCCTGAAAGTATATCCCACATATAGAAAGTTTGGTCACTCATGGTAGACTAAATTATTTTCTAATAGGAAATGGTTTGGGGGAAAACAGGGGGAAGAGGAAAAATGTATATAATAACATGACTTTTAAAGATTACAGAAGCTCTTCTATGCCTGATGGTACTGCTGTCTGGTCTAGTCACACTACAGGAGTTTCTACAGAAGAGATATCCTAAATGTCACTGCTGGGTTTACTAATATTGGCCACTTCTTTCATTTCAGCAGGAAATAATTTGGTTATTTATTCTTCTTCCCAGAAACACAAACCTCAGCCTGCCTAGTTGGACTGCCTAATAATCACTCAATGATCTGAATAAGGTCCATGATCTATTTTCCTGGGAAAAATTAGAGACTGATTCTAACTGACTGCAACACACAGAAGGTGCCATACTGTTTTCCTTCCCGTAGGGGCCAGGCCACTCCCCATCTGAATGTTCATTACCATCTTTCACATGCGTCTGATAAATTTATTAAAAACACCATCTGGATGGGATTCAGCTTTGTGCTGTATTTCCAGTCTTCCAGTTTCCTCCCTTGTCCCACTGGAATTTCTGCTCCAATTTGTGTCACTTTGTTTACAAAACCATACTGCCAAAATCCAGTGTCTCGCCTCTGTCTCTTGCCGGTTTTCCTTTGCTATCCTTCAGCTGTGTATCTCTTACAGTAGCCTGTGCTAGGAGCAAAGGCAAAAGGGAAGTGCCTAGGCAGAAATTACTTTTTCCCCTCTGTGCACACAGCAATTCTGTTCAGACAAATTTAATTTGCTGCTTCTGAATGCAAAAATTGCATGTTAACAAAGTGTATACATCCTGCAAGTGTATGAATATTGGGATGACTCAGGCTTGGGGAAAAACTGATCTGAAAACAATTTTACTGTTCTCTGTTGTTACGCAGCACCAGGGGTGGCCAACCGCCGGCCTGTAAATTTAATTCAGGAGTAATAAATTTTTTAAAAGGCAGTATTACTTCACTAGGACATGACCTGAGGGCCACCTGTACCAGCAATATTTAAAGATAAGACTGACATGTTATTTAACTATCTCCAGGGATGACCTTTGAGAGATAGGGGGGAAAAAACCCACTTGAAGTAGATTTTTAAAGTGAAATGGCACTTACAGAGGATTGTCAGCTTCAAAAATAGTGCTTGTGTTGGGCTTCATTCAATGTTTCCCTGGCTATTTTCATTATAAATTGTTTTCTAACAGCACAGCGGTTCTCGCAGCCATAAAGGGCTTAATGGTCTTAGGCTAGGTTCTTCTCTGCTGCTAAGACTTTCAGAGATACAAAGTATTTCCTTCAAAAAGCAACTAGGACTATCAACTTAAGGTCACATCTAGAGAGTCCCCACTACAGATCTACAGTTTTATTTTTTTACAGGGACTCCCTCCCCCAGGGGGCCTATCTCCAAGCCTACATAGGAACTGCTGCTGACCAAGCAAGCTTTCAAACAAACTGCAACCCAACCTTCTGTCAATTTACTTTAAACGAAAAAATATTCACAGCTGTTATGTCTGAACAGCTGTAAAAGAACAATAGCTAATTAGAGCACAAGCCCATCTTTCTTAGAAACTATCAAAAAGCTACCAAAATGTATTCACCACTGCTACTAAGTTACATTCATTCCTGGTTTTATCTATCAAGGTGAAAAAAAAAAATCACTTTTCTTGGTGCAGTTGACTATGGAAAACAGTATGGAGGTTTCTCAAAAAACTAAAAACAAAGCTGTCATATGATCCAGCAATCCCACTCCTGGGCATATATCTGGACAAAAATATAATTTAAAAAGATACATGCACCCTATGTTCACAGCAGCACCATTCACAACAGCCAAGAATGGAAACAACCTAAACATCCACCAACAGATGAACAGATAAAGATGTGGCACCATACACACAATGGAATACTACTTCGCTATAAAAAGAAAGGAAATAATGCCATATATGCAGCAACACGGATGGAATGAGAGATTATCATACTAAGGAAAGTAAGTCAGAAGAGGAAGACAAATACCATATGATTATCACTTATATGTAGAACCTAAAATATGACACATGAACTTTTATAAAACAGAAACAGAGTCATAGACACAGAGAATAGACTTGTGGCTGCCAGGTGGGCGGGAGGGTGGGAGATGGAGGGAGTAGGCGTTTGCATTAGCATATGTATGCTATTATATATAGATGGATAAACAACAAGGTCCTACTGAATATATAGCACAGGGAAATATATTCAGTATCTTGTGATAACCATAATGGAAAAGAATATTTTAAAAGAGTGTGTGTGCGTGTGTGTGTGTGTGTATGTATAACCAAATCATTTTGCTATACAGCAGAAATTCAGTTCAGTCGCTCAGTTGTGTCTGACTCTTTGCAACCCCATGAACTGCAGCACGCCAGGCCTCCCTGTCTATCACTAACTCCTGGAGTCTACCCAAACTCATGTCCATTGAGTCGGTGATGCCATCCAACCATCTCATCCTCTGTTGTCCCCTTCTCCTCCTGCCCTCAATCTTTCCCAGCATCCAGGGTCTTTTCAAATGAGTCAGCTCTTCGCATAGGTGGCCAAAGTATTGGAGCTTCAGCTTCAACATCAGTCCTTCCAATGAACACCCAGGACTGATCTCCTTTAGGATGGACTGGTTGGATCTCCTTGCAGTCCAAGGGACTCTAGAGAGTCTTCTCCAATACCACAGTTCAAAAGCATCAATTCTTCGGTGCTCAACTTTCTTTATAGTCCAACTCTCACATCCATACATGACTACTGGAAAAATCATAGCCTCAACTAGACGGACCTTTGTTGGCAAAGTAATGTCTCTGCTTTTTAATATGCTGTCTAGGTTGGTCATAGCTTGCCTTCCAAGGAGTAAGCGTCTTTTAATTTCATGGCTGCAGTCACTGTCTGCAGTGATTTTGGAGCCCCAAAAAATAAAGTCTGACACTGTTTCCACTGTTTCCCTGACTATTTGCCATTAAGTGATGGGACTGGATGCCATGATCTTCATTTTCTGAATGTTGAGCTTTATGCCAACTTTTTCACTCTTCTCTTTCACTTTCATCAAAAGGCTTTTTAGTTCCTCTTCACTTTCTGCCATAAGAGTGGTGTTATCTGCATATCTGGGGTTATTGATATTTCTCCCAGCAATCTTGATTCCAGCTTATGCTTCTTCTAGCCCAGCGTTTCTCATGATGTACTCTGCATATAAGTTAAATAAGCAGGGTGACAATATACAGCCATGACGTACTCCTTTTCCTATTTGGAACCAGTCTGTTGTTTCATGCCCAGTTCTAACTGTTGCTTCCTGACCTGCATACAGATTTCTCAAGAGGCAGGTCAGGTGGTCTGGTATTACTGTTTCTTTCATAATTTTCCAGTTTATTGTGATCCACACAGTCAAAGGCTTTGGCATAGTTAATAAAGCAGAAATAGATATTTTCCTAGAACTCTCTTGCTTTTTCAATGATCCAGTAGATGTTGGCAATTTGATCTCTGGTTCCTCTGCCTTTTCTAAAACCAGCTTGAAGTAAATCAATTATATTTTAATCAAAAAATCATTTTTCAATCACATAGTATATTATATCACATTGCTGAAGAAAAGCCTTTAAACTTTTCTTTTCCCAAATTATCTCCAAGTTCCCAGCTCTGTGGGAAGGTTGCTTCCTAACACAGTTCCAAAGGATTCAGTCACGTCTACAGGGGGAGAGCATGGGAAGAAAACAGACCATGCCTTTTGAATGCTGGAGACCCATTACTCACAGCCTCTTTTCTTTTTTTCTTTGTTCCTTTTTGTCTGTTTCAGTTAGTATAACCTCAGTGTTCTCATCATTCCTGTTATAGCTCCAATTGTGACATCACCAAAAGTTGCCCAAATAACACCATATCTTGAGATTATAAAGACTCTGACAATCACGCTGGGTCCTATTTAGCCAGTGATAGGAAAAGGTTAACACTCTTCCAAACTTTAAGGCTCTCCTTCCTCCCAAAATATGCAAATTTTCTAACTTTAGAAAGCTATAGCTCTGAACAATTCTGAGAACATGGCAGTTTTCCAGAAAACGAAGGTGAGAAATCAGAGGTGGCTGCTACCAGGGGCAACGGTGAGATGCAGTGGGCTAGTGGTTCCCAGGTATGCAGGCTCACCAGGACCAGCGACTTCTTACACTGAAGCCTTTGAGGGAAAGCATGTTCTGGATCTAACTGCTTAAGAGGTTTATCCTCTTATGTGTAGTTTTCAAACTCCAGCATTCATGCTGGAGGTTTTAGCTGTGAAAATCTTCAATTCAAAAAGACCTTAAAGGATCAAGCATCGCATGAAGCAGGGCACTCAAAGCTGGTGCTCTGGGACAACCCAGAGCGATGGGGTGGGGAGGGAAGCAGGAGGAGGGGTTCAGGATGGGGGGACACATGTGTACCCATGGCTGATTCATGTCGATGCATGGCAAAAGCCACCACAATATCTAAAGTAACTATCCTCCAATGAAAATAAATTATTTAATTAAAAAAAAAAAGAATCAAGCATTGGATGTTTAATAGAGGTAACCACTGCAGTATATCAGCGAGGGATTCATTCTATAGGCAACGCCTTTAAATTTAGGACAAAGGAATTTTCAGATGCCAGAAAAAATAGATTTCAAACATCAAACTCTGTGTTTGAACTAATAGGCAATATCTCAATGGGGTGATTTTTTCCTTTTCTCTGGAAATAATCTGTCAGAGAAATAAGATTCTACATCTGTCCCCTACATCAGGACAAGTTATTCATGCTGACATGGGGAAAAATACCTAACATGCAAAGAGTCATTGGAATTGGTCTTGCAAGTTTTGGAAACTCTTTCTCAAAACAATTTAAAAGTTATAATGTGAAGGGCATCTTTTTCTATGACTAGTATCATAAGAGTTTTACATGGATTTATTTTTTCTTATGTCCTGAAAGATGTTGAAATTAACAGTTATTTTTGTTCCACACTACTGGCTGAGGTTTTGTCATGCCACAACAGTTTTGTGACTCAAGATCAGAGATGTCACCACAGTTTGGGGGGAATATTTCTCATTCATGTTAAGCACAGAAAATAGGATATGCAAATTTTTTTTTTTTTAAGGTCCTCAAAAGAAGTTGTGATTTGCAAGGAAATGTTTGTTTTTTTCAACTATCATTTTAACAAAGTAGTAGTTAACTTCTTTCTGTTCTAAGCTGGAGGATGTATCTGGTTCAAACTTTAAGTCAGAATGATTCTAAAATAATGGATAACTCTTTAGTCTTAACATCTTGAATGATGGTCTTTTAAAATGTATCAATAACTATTAAAATTTGCATTTTTACTAACAATAGTTATCAGCGTGAGGCATTTAAACATTATGGGGAACTCTGTACATTTTACAGAAAATGTCCCAATCAGATCTGTGGCAAGTACAATTCCACATTGGCAGAAACTTCCCGCCACAGATTTTGAAGGCAGAGAGAAAAATGTGGGAGACCATACCAAATTCTCACGTTTTAGTTCCCATAAACCATTCTGAATTGAGCTGTGTGAGAAGAAAGAATCTCTGAGAATCTCAAGGGAGCGAGACTGGAATTTAGAAGAGACATATGGGTAAAGGTGAATCTTAACTTGTGAATACTGAGCTTTCAGAACTGAGACTGTAATCAAACCCTACAGGATGCCTGAGGGAAACTTGCTCCCTGGGGTCCCCTACTCTTAGCCCGAGGGGCCAGCACAGGGCTGAGCAATCCCCTGGGTCAGACTGAGGCTGTGCTTCCCAACAGGTGAACTGGGGGTCCCTGGGGAAATCTGTCTACCTTGCTTCAAAGACTGACAATCAAAGTCTTGCCAGTGACCTGGAATGACTTTACCCATACTCCTAAGTAAAGCAGTTATGAGGAAGAAAAAAAAAAAACAAACCTCAGGAAAAAGGACAATTTATACTACCTCGGGAGACCAAAGTTAATCTAGATTGAAGAATCATGCGGTGTTTTCCAGGAAGCTTACAGTGTCTGATGAAAATACACTAAGAAAGAAAGAAAGAAAGAAAGAAAGTGAAGTTGCTCAGTCATGTCCAACTCTTTGCGACCCCATGGACTGTAGCCTACCAGGCTTCTCTGTCCATGGGATTTTCCAGACAAGAACACTGGAGTGGGTTGCCATTTCCTTCTCCAGGGGATCTTCCCAACCCAGGGATCGAACCCAAGTCTCTTGCATTGTAGGCAGACGCTTTTACTGTCTGAGCCACCAGGGAAGATAACATTAAAAGGGAAAATACACTAAAAGAAAGCTTAAAAAGCACCTTCTGCTATTACTCTCAATTAATTATTCTTTTAATGGTTTACACTTAGTGCTTCAAAAATGAAAAGTGGGTATGAGCATTTTTAAATGGAATTTTATTATGAATATTCTGGGACCTGGTAGTTAGGAAGTATCTTGTTTCTGAATTCTAGCTCTCTTTGCATCATGCCTACATACTTTAATTCTGAGAGGGCAAATGTGTGCTACCCTGCCTGCCTTCAGCTCGAACCTCCAGTGGAAAGCAGGTACCTGAAGTGCTCACCTCAGTTCTATAAACCGTCTCCCAGGCAATCTCAAGGAGGCTGTTTAACCACCCTGTAATTTGATTTCTTTACCCATAGAGAAAAGAATGCCATCTTCTCTCTGCCTTCTTATGAATAGTGAAAAAATATATTAGATCATATTCATAAAAGCATCTTGAGATTTTCAAAGAATCACAATATCTAGGCTTGGTACTTCGCTAGTCATGAAGAGTCAGGCTCTTCCCAAAATGGTTCAGGTAGGTCGGACAAGCATTTCAGAAATCTGGGTATTTCACAGAAGGGAGACTTTCCTTCTCATGAGCTACCTTGTAATCATAAAAGGAAAGGAGGCAGGGGAGGGGAGAACCAGTAACAATTCTACTGACCAGTAAAAACCTATTAGCACCTGCTAGTGTAATATGCAGCTGGCAGTTTCAGAATACCCAAGAAAGCAGTTCCTTCTGGTCGATATTTGCTGGGGACAGCAATTTCTGACCTCCTGAATCAGATCAAGATCATGGGAGCTATTAGAGCAAAGAAGGATCTTTGCGCTAACAGTATAGTGGTTAGGTGTCTCTTTCCATTAAACAAAAGGGTCTGCCCACAACCTGCCTTCTAGGATAGTCACTAATTTGAGGTTTGATGAGTTATCCCAATTGAGTGAACAAATCAAAGTGCGTTAAAAAAATCACAGACACAAATAGGTGTATAGTTTATCAGTGATATGGACAGTGATAAATGCCTTGTGAGTGCCCTCCTCTTCTCAGGTGAAAGCAGGAGGGGGAGCGGGGGAGAGGACAGAGAGGTTCCCTACAGTATTTAGATGGTCTTCACATGTTCATAATTTCCTTAGGGCGTGCTCGTTGCCAAGTTGACAGATGTTGCTGGAAAAACCTGTACTATTCTGAAGAAAGGCTAACCTTTCAAGAATGAGAGAGGGGGAGGGAGGCAGTGCACCAGTTCAGAGAAGAGACGACACTGAACTGGACAGCAAGCTACCCTTAGCAAGCCTGGATGTTTGAAAAGCTGTGATAATACTGCCAAAGAGAACTATCTGGGGAGAAGTCTCATTTCACCATGGTTTCCCTTGCTGTGAGTTTAAATTCATTTTTAAAACTAAATATTCGGTGCCCTAGACAAATCAATAATTATTAATTATAACTTTTTTTAAACCACCAAGACTCTGAGTGCTAAGTTGTACATTCCCCCAAAATTAGTTATGGCCACGCCGTTTTATACTCTCTCCTATGCGTCTGCCAACTTTCTTCATTCACTCTTCCTTGCTGTACTTTATACAGAAAGAGAAATGGGTTCCTCAAAGCAGACTGCCAATGAGCTTGTCCCAGACTTCCCTGCTGAGTGCATACATGCATGCTTCTGTTGCCTGATCGGCCCTTGACATTTCCTAAAGACAGACTTCCAACAGAGAATTGAGAACGCAGAGTATTCATTTAAGGAACAACATGGTGGCTTAGCAAAGCCCCAGTGCTTTTCCTCTAAGTAAGAGGGAAAAGCACACTGGGGCTTCTTTTGAGATCTTCAGCCTGTAGGTCAGCCAGGGTGGCCAAGTCAGCATTTGACATGATCAGAGCCGGGGCTGGGGAAGAAGGGGAACACCGAGTGTGGACCTTCCTTTTCAGACCTTCCTTTCCAGCGCATGTTTCACTGCCTCTGTCCTCTTTCTGAGGAGGACCGCATCTCCTTTTACCTCCAAGATAGTTCCCTTACTTTCCCAACTCTAAACCTCCCGCTCAAAATCCCATGTGCCCTTGCTCATTAACGTGACCATTAGTCATTTTTTCCTGTGACCTGACACACCCAATGTTTTTATCAGCTCTGTTAAGGAAAGACTCATCTAATGTCTGCTTCTGAAAGGTAGATTACCAACCTACCCATTTAAAGATTAACAGTAATGTGCCATAAGGAAAATTATACCTCCGGCATGAAAACCTGCAATTGGGGGACAATTTTACAGAATCACATTCATTTATATCAATTATCTTGTTTATCAAAGACAATGAAACCCAAACTGGTGGTAAAAAGGTACAGAGTGCACTGTGAGGAATAATTAGGTTGTATCCTCCCAGAGGCCGATAGCCATTTACCACTCCACTTTGGGAGGTGACGTTCACAGTGTCTGTTTTATAACTCCCTTCACATTAACTTCCAAATGTTAAAAGCAGGCAATTAATTGTTTATTATACAAAATGTCACATATGTAAAATACTGAGATATAAAATTATTATAACTGATCTACCATAAGAAACCCTGCCTTTTAGATTTAATAGCTTGTTTGTCAGTCTCGGGGTCTCAGCTTAACTGCCATTATATAGACTGTGGATGCCAGGTAGCCGCTGTCTGACAGTCTCTGTATACGCTGCATCCTCAGCCAAATGAGAAAGAAAAATAAAATGATATGACAATTACTATTATAGTTTCAAGTAATATGTACTAAGAAGAACGGGAGACGTCTGAACAGCCATGTCACGTATTCTGATTTCATCCTAACTCTGAGAACAAGATTCAGGGAATCATGACGTAAAGCTTATCAAAGCAGTTTAAACTGACGAGACCGCATCATCCAAGTTCTCTGAAGCCGCTGGGTGTTGACGCCCAAAGCCTGTGTCTACCCAGAACCTCTCCGCCATGAAACTACACACTAGCATGGGAGTTTCTTTTCTATCACCTGCCAAATTCACAAAGATCAAATCCCCTTTCTCTCTGCAACCCAGTATTCCAATCTTACCAAAACCAACCGTTCTGGCAATCTCTTGGTCTTTAGGCTCAAAGAATCCAATTATCCTCTAGAGTCATAAAAATCACACAGGAAGGAGAAGAGTACAGCTGGAAAGAAAGGAGGAAGTGGAATAAAGCAGGATGTTTCTATGAGGAAAGAAAGGAAAGGCTAGGAAATCAGCTGGGGTGGGAGGGAGGCCAGGAGAGTTCCTTGAAATCCATGATAGAATTTATACACCCAAATATTTAGGGCTAAAGTTTCATAAAACAAATGAATAAAAATAGATACAGGCTGACTATGGAAATCCTGTTTCAGCTCATTTCCGTGGGCACATGATGGAAAACATACCATTCTGTGCCCATAGTAGGTTAAGCCCTTCTGACATCACTGAGGTCTTGAATAGGCGTGAATTGACTTGACTAATCCACACAACCAGTGAAGCACTGGTAAGAAACTCACAGCTACAACAGCTCATCAAGTCATCGAATTTATAGTTAGCAAAGAACCTTGAGGACCACTTAATTCAAAGCATAGGTAATTTATATCTTATTACATATTGATCCAGAAAACAGAAAAAGAGAGAAAGCTTCTCAAGTCATTTTAATATAACTTTGGTTATAAAATGACTGAGAGACAAGATAAGAAATTTATAGGCTCATTTTATCTAAGAAAATAGGTGTAACACCCCCTAAAATAAATATTAGCCAACAAATCCAATAATTATTTAGAAAATACATCATGTCTAAGAAGCAATTATCCTAGAAATACAAGTATGGGTCATCATCAGAACATCTGTCATTTCAGTGGGTTAAAGAGTGATTGTGAGCAAAGGAGTGGTCCAGTAAATTGCTCTGGCTGAGGCTTCCCTGGTGGCTCAGTGGTAAAGAATCTGCCTGCCTATGCAGGAGACACAAATTCAATCCCTAGTCTGGGAAGATCCCACATGCTGCCGAGTAGCTAAGCCTGGGGACTGCAACTACTGAGCCTGTGCTCTAGAACCTGGGGACTGAAACTGCTGAAAGCTGCGTGCCCTCGACCCCGAGCTCCAAAACAAGAGAAGACTGCGCGCTTAACAAAGAGGAGCCCCCGTTCACTACTGGCGAGAGAGAAGCCCTTGCAGTAGTGAAGACCCAGAACAGCCATAAGTAAATAAATAAAATTATTTCTAAAAATATTACTCTGGCTGGAGCATAGAAGACAAGAGAGGATGTGGGGAGACCCATGAGTAGAAAGACTAGCGTAGTGGTGAGGAGGGGGGTGGTGCCTTGCACCAGGGTGGTAGCAGCAGCAATGGTCCCCCAAATCACTAGGAATTAGAGAAATGCAAATTAAAATAACAGCAAGATACTACTTTGTGGCCATCATAAAGGCAAAGAGTAGAACACATGTATTAAGTGTGGGTGTGGACTTGGGGAGGAAAAGGCTCTGTGACGTGCACTCCTGGTGGTGGGAGGGTAAACTGGCATCTGCCTTGCAGGAAGGCAGCATGGCAGGATAGATCAAAGCTGAAGATGTGCATGCTTGAGTACTCAGGTACATACACAGAATACAGGCCTCAGAAAAAAGGTTCAAAGGGGACAGACACAAGGGGACTCCCCGCAGCACTGTTTTTGAGAGCAAGAAGCTGAAGGTGACCTAGGTCTCCACCACCAGGGCAATGAATGGAACGGGTGAGATAGTAACAGCACCTACTTTACAAGACTGCCATGAAGGCTAGACGATGATATGTAAAGAGCTTAGAACAGTGTCTGGCAAGGAGTAAGAACTTTATAAATTCACTAATAATATATTTAGTTATTATGATGAAATACTAAGTAACATTAAGAAACAATGATGTACAGCTCATAGTACTCATAATACTAGGTGATACATAGTACTTACACATAGTACTCATAATACTATAGTATACTATAGAATACACAGTACTCACAATACTAGGTGAGAAAAGTATGAAAAAGAATAAGACTTATGGCATGAAACATTATTGATGATTAAAACACATATATACCCCTCCCTCCCTCAACATTACAGATTTTTCCAAATATACATACACATTAAGGACATAATGAAACATATTAGAGATGGTCATAAGGAGAGGGGAGCAGGAATGGGATTCAACAAAGGTGAGGAAACAAATAAAAGAGAAGGCCTTGCTTGGCTCACTAAGGATGACGTATTACGACCTAAATTATATAATAACACAGTTATCTACACAAAAAGGATACCTTTTTAAAAACAAAAGAACGTATCATTAGGTTAGTTTTTCATTTTATAGGTGAGAAATTGGAAGTTCAGAGAGACTGTGACTTCTTTATTATGCAGTGAATCAGCAGCAAAGTGAGAACCAGAATCTGCATTGATTTGGTCTTCAGAAGGCAACACATCATTTCTTCTTTCCATGGGACTGTCTGTCTATCTATTCAGTAAGTATTTATTGAATATCGAGATCTCACATGCTGGGAATATAGCAGCGAACAAAACAGACCCTTCTATTATGGAACCATGTGAACCAGTGAAGAATTACAAGTGAAGCTAAGAACTCTGAAGAAAAAAACCCTGATTTATTAGCATTATACAAAGAACTTTAACCCAAACTGGGGTATAGGGTCAGGCAAAACTTTTCTTAAGAACTGACATTTAAACAAATTTAAAGGATCAATAGGAGGTTAAGGAGACAAAGCGGGTGGGGTGTGATGGGAGTAAGAATGAGGACAAGGTAAGAGACATTCCAGAGAATGGTGAATACAAAAGGCTAGAGGGGGACTGGCACAAGATGATGCAGGCACACACAGGCACCAGATTATACAGGGCCTTGAGGGCCATGGTGGAGATCCTAAGAGCAACGGAGAGGCCATGAGTGACTGTGAGCAAAGGAGTGTTCCGAGAGGCATGTGGAGAGCAATGGAAAGGACTAGAGAAGACGCAGGGACGCTGCAAAGCAGGCAGGCGTGACAGACAGCAGTGCAGGAGAGGGCGTGGTGTGCATGAGAGTGGTGGAGCAGGGGTGGCAAGAAGGGAACAGATGGGACATTTGGAATATAGTCTCAGTATAAAGTTATGTCTATAATATAAAAAATATCTCTGATGGTATACATTTTAGTGAGCTTCCACAGCTCACTGAGGTTTTACGGAGGTGTGCTTCCAATTGTCTGTAACAGGCATCTACTGAACATTAATTCATCAAAGGATCATTGGAAAAAATACGATAATGCTCCTTGGGTGACAAGTTCCTTGGTTTTGAGCAAGAAGGAAGGAAAATGGGGCTCCAAACCCTTTGTTAAATTATCATTCACCACCAAAGACCGTTTCTCTGCTATCCGGCTTCTCTGGTCGTTAGTGAAATGGAAGCCACCCAGCCAGGATGCGGGTGGGGTGCGGTATGCAGGCAAGTCCACTCCCATAGCCACTCCCATAGCCAGCTGCCCGACTGCTGACAGTTTAGAGCTGAGAACTCAATCAATTCATATTTAATATTTCACAGAATCATTTCCTGAAGATCCTAATTTGAACATTCTAACCCCTTCTGCACTTTTACATCTCACTTGAGTCCCTCACTTTTACACTCCACTTTATTACCATTTTAGTTGATTTCATCACAGCTTCATGGAAAACAACTTTACCCACAACCATTTCCTGTCATTATGAGGGCAGAACTGAAGCAATCCCCTGCTGGAGTACCAGGGAGTTTTTATGATAATTTTACCACAGGTAATGTTGTGATTTTTAAGTACATTTCTCTCTTGTAGCACTGAACCGATTCCTGTCCTTAAAAAGATAAGTATCGAATGCAGCTATAAAAGAAACATACCCATATCTTCACAGTATTAATGAACCAATAAATTCAAAAAGATCGCTGTGCACCAGACTGGTTCACCTACCAGGCACCTGACATCACACAATCTCTTAATTTTACTCAAATTAGTGACACACCCATACCGTGTTACACTGAATTATGGGGCAGGAATAGGCCATTGGGTTTAAAGGCCCCCTCTCAAAACACTGTATACAGTAGTTTGCTTCAACAGCCTCCAAACATCAAGGATTTCATTTGATTCACAAAACCACAGCCTTCACATCACTAGTTTAACAAATAAGTAATACCATAATGTCCAAAAGGCTACTGAAATCTTTCTTTCCATTTTTAAACATCTTTCTTGGGATATAATTGACACACAATAAACTGAAATATTTGAGATATACAATATGTGTTAGACGTCTGTACACACCCATGAAACTGTTAACACAGTCAAGAGAACAAACCTTTCCCTCAATCCCAGAAGTTTCCTCATGCCATTCTGTAATTCCTCCCCAGCCCCAGAGAACTGTGGATCTGCTTCCTGTCATTATACACAAGTTTTTGAGATGTAGAATTGTTTATAAGTGGGACCATATAATATATATACATATACTTTTTGGTTTGGCATCTTTTCTCTAGATTTTCCAGGACTCTTGGTTTACTCAATAGAAGCATCAGGTGAATCACTACACTCCCTACCTACCCCAGGAACAGGACTTTGCTGAAGTTAGTGGCTACAAGTGGGAGCAAGTGAGTCCTGGGGTGCGTGGAAGGCTTAGGTATTGGCTCCACCCACTCCTCCTTGTCTCTTCATATGCAATGTGGAAATAGTTTCCTTTGAAATAGAAACATTTTCTTCTGACAACAAAAGTAACACATATTCACTGATGAAAACATGTAAATACAGAAAAATATGATTAAAAACATGAAAATTACCTGGAATCCCACCATCCAGAAAACCTCTATTAACATTTTGATAGTCTTCCTTACGTTCTTTTTTTAATGCACTGTTATAGACTGAAGTATATCCCTCCCAAATTCATATTTTGAAATGTTAACCCCCAGTACCTTAGAATGTGACTGTATTTGGAGGCAGGGCCTTTAAAGAGGTAATTAAAATTAAAGGAAGTCATAAGGATGGGGCTCTGATCCAATAAGACAGGTGTCATTACAAGACGAAGAGACATCAGGGACAAGAGTGCATGGAGAAAAAGCCCTGTGGGGGCTCAGTGAGAAGACGGCCATCTGCAAGCCAAGGAGAGAGGTCTGAGGAGAAACCAAACTTGCTGACACTTTGATCTCAGACTTCCAAGTTGTAGAACTGTGACAAAATAAATTTCTGTTGTTTAAGCGACGCAGTATGCAGCATTTTTTTTTAAAGGCAGCCCTAGCAAATTAATATATGCACATATAAAAATACAGATATTATCTTTAATTTTAAAATACTAGCATCCATCTGGCCATAAACATGGTATCCTATTTCTATTTTACTTTATATTATGGCTATTTCCTTATTTATGAATGCTTATACAGGAATTTTGATATGTTAATGTGCTAGAATTTATTTAATCATGCTCCTATTGTTGGACATTTGTAGTCTTTCCCATTTTTTGCTTATCATAAGTAACACCATGCTGAACATTAATGTAAAAAAAATGCTCTTCCTGAAGATTTTCTTATGATAAACTAAAGGTGGAAGTAGTAGATCAAGGGATATTTTTAAGACACTTAATGCTGCTGCTACTGCTGCTAAGTCGCTTCAGTCGTGTCCGACTCTGTGTGACCCCAGAGACGGCCTCCTACCAGGCTCCTCTGTCTCTGGGATTCTCCAGGCAAGAATACTGGAGCGGGTTGCCATTTCCTTCTCCAATGCATGAAAGTGAAAAGTGAAAGTGAAGTCGCTCAGTCGTGTCCGACTCTTAGCGACCTCATGGACTGCAGCCTACCAGGCTCCTCCGTCCACGGGATTTTCCAGGCAAGAGTACTGGAGTGGGGTGCCATTGCCTTCTCCGAAGACACTTAATACATATCATCAAATTGCCTTCTAGAAAACTTATACAACAAATCTCAGCAGTATATGACACTGCCCATTTTGCGACAACCTCACTTATACTAAGTATTCTCTTTTAAAACATCCTTGCCAACAGGATTTTAAAATGAAACTTGACAAGCTGATTTTCAAGTTCACTGGAAAAGAAAATTTGAAAAAATAGCCCAGAAAATTGAGAAAAAGAATAGCTATGAGTGTGAATTTACAGTAGTATTTTAAATGATGTGACACAAAATCTAGAAGAGATTTACAGATCCATGCTACATGCTATTTTTCCCAAAGTGTGCATAAGACCTAGACAGACATTTCTCCAAAGAAGACATACAGATGACTAATAAACACATGAAAAGATGCTCAACATCACTCATTATTAGAGAAATGTAAATCAAAACCACAATGAGGTATCATCTCACACTGGTCAGAATGACCATCATCAAAAAGTCTACAAACAATAAATAATGGAGAGGGTGTGGAGACAAGGAAACCCTCTTATACTGTTGGCGGGAATGCAAACTGGTACAGCCACTGTGGAGAACAGTGTGGAGATTTCTTAAAAAACTGGGAATAGAACTGCCATACGACCTAGCAATCCCACTGCTGGCCATACACCCTGAGGAAACCAGAAATGAAAGAGACACATGGACACATGTACCCCAATACTCACTGAAGCACCATTTACAATGGCTAGGACATGGAAGCAACCTAGATGTCCACCAGCATATGAATGGATAAGGAAGTTGTGGTACATACATGCAATGAAGTATTACTCAGCTATAAACAGGAATGCATCTGAATCAGTTCTAATGAGGTGGATGAACCTGGAGCCTATTATACAGAGTGAAGTAACTCAGAAAGAGAAAGACAAATACTGTATATTAACACATATATGTGTAATTTAAAAAGACGGTAACAACAGCCCTATATGCAGGGCAGCAAAGGAGAAACAGATGTAAAGAACAGACTTTTGAACTCAGTGGGAGAAGGCAAGGGTGGGGTGATTTGAGAAAATAGCATAGAAACATGTACAATATCATATGTAAGGGCTTCCCTGGTGGCTCAGATGGTAAAGAATCCATCTGCAATGCAGGAGATCTGAGTTCAATCCCTGGGTTGGGAAGATCCCCTGGAGGAGGGCATGGCAACCCACTCCAGTATTCTTGCCTGGAGAATCTCCCTGGACAGAGGACCCTGGTGGGCTACAGTCCATGGGGTCAAAAGAGTTGGACACAAGAGTGACTAAGCACCCATCACCATATATCAAATAGATGACCAGTACAAGTTCAATGCATGAAGCAGGATACCCAAAGCAGGTGCCCTGGGACAACCCAGAGGGACAGGGTGAGGAGGGAGTTGAGAGGGGGGTTCAGCATGGGGGGACACATGTATACCTGTGGCAAATTCATGTTGATGTATGGCAAAAACCATCACAAGACTGTGAAGTAATTATCCTCCAATTAAAATACATAAATTAAACAATGATGAAAAGAATGAAATAATCAATAAAGGATTTCAATTCAAAACAACTGTTTACATATTTTAGAAATACGGGTAAACTCCTACCTCAGACCATACACAGAATAAAATTTACATTAATTAAAGAGCTAAATGCTAAAAACCCACACACAACAATATAAGAAAATGATGACCAACCACAGCTACAGGGGAGCGTATTTTTATAATTTGGACTGCGGAGGAAGATTCTAAGCAAGTCACAAAATCCAGATGATAGATAAGAAATGACTGACAGATAAGGCCAAATCAAAATTAAAAAGCTTTTGTACAACCCAGACACCATAAACAAGTTTAAAAGTAACAGTCTGGGAGAAGATATTTTCAAAATATATATAAAAGACAAACATGAATATCCATAACCTGAAAATTAATAATAAGCAACAAAAATGGTGACAAAGAGTATGAAGACGTTAATTAATTAAAAAAAAAACCAAATAGCCAAGAAACATAAAAAGATACCCATTTAGTAAAAACTTTAATGCAAGTTAAAACATAGAAATATTTTATTTTAGTTGTACTATTCATGTAAATAAAAAAATTTTAATTAGAAATATTTGCCAATAAAATTCCAAAAATGGTATCATAATTCAGTTTGCCATTTCTTTGATTATTATGAAGCCAAACTTTCTCCAGTTTATTGACTATTAGGTTTTTCTTTCTTTTAAATAAATTACTGTTTGTACACATTTCCTATTGGGGATTCACATTTTTTCTTACTTAGTTGGGAAGTTCTTCATATATACTAAAGACAATTACTCATTGTCATATAAGTTGCAATTATTTTTTCTAGTTTGTCAAACACCTTTGAATTCTGTTTACGGTTTCTGCCTTTGCTTTTATGCTGAAGAAGTAGTTCTTTACCTTGAGACCAGATAAATACTTATTATTAGTTCTCAACAGTTCTCTTGGAGTAATGTAAAATCTGAATCTTAACAGGAAACTAGTTTCGTATACAGCATGAAGAAAATCTCATGTGTTTTCAATTGTCAACTGTCTCAGCACCATCTGCACATTACCTTTCCATTCTCCATGGATGTGAAATGTCATCTTTAATCCTGCACTATATTCATATGTACACGGAGATCAAATCCAGAGTTTGGATGATTGCTTAATCTACCAGTTTATTCTTGCATTAACACCATACTACCTCAGTACGCAGTACAAATTTTAATATCTAGTGATAGTAGGCGTCTCATTTCATCTTTATCCCTTCATTTTTTGGGGGGAAAGGGAATTCCATTTATTTATTCTCTTGGGAAAATTTTAAAGAGCTTAGTCAAAGTTGTTGTTGTTTTTTAAAGCCTAACAGATTCTAAATAATCCTGCCTTAAATTAGTAGATTAAGATGGGAAGAACCAATGTGTTCACTATATTAAAGTTTCCCATCCTGGAATATAGCTTTCCATTATTCAGTGTTTCTTAAAGATTTATAGTTTCTTTACATGAGAACTTGTGGATTTCTTAGCTTTATTCCTAGGTAGGTATATATTGTTTGTGGGGAGAAAACTTAACAACTTCCAGCAGATTTCCCCAGCGTGCTCACCTCACACTCATCCCATTTCCGAGCTCACATCATCTTCTGCCTCTCATCTTTGTTCTTGACCCTTACCCCAACTCTAATGGCATCAGGTGGTTCAGGGACGGACGATCCCTGTTAACATGGCTAAGGATGGACTAGGTATAAAGGAAAAGTACGGCTCCTGAATTGTTACTGTGTTTATTGTTTTTATGGCTATCATGAGTGAAAATTTTCCATTAAACTAATTGGTTATTGAGGATATTTGAGAAAACTTGATTTTTGTATATACTATTATATCTGACTACATTCCTTAGAGTTCTTATGTTTTAGTAATTTTTCAGTTCATTCCCTTGGGTATATTATCACGTCACATCATAAATAATGATATTTGGTCCCTTTCCTCCAATGTCTATCATACATATTTCTTGTTCTCCTCCTCCTCCTCTATCCCCTCCCCCCACCCCTCAAAGTACAGAGCAATGTTAAATAGAAATAGTAATGAGGGGCAGCTTCATGAGCATGCAACATTTTCTTTCAGACAGGCCCTGGCCTCAGAAGGGATCTAAATTTAGTTTAATGTTCCATGGCCCCCTCATAATCTTATCTTTGAACTTTTAAAATAAAGTCTAAGGGGACAATGGAGCAAGCCCGTGAACAGAGGAGATACGCAACATACATGTGTCCACAGTTTGCCACTGCCCAATTTGTGAATAGGTTTATCAAGCCCCAGAAGTACGGAATTCCAGTGGACTCACAACATGCGGAGGTTGAGTGAGACTCAAAGCAAAGCCAAGGTCAAGGTGCCATGACTGTGCCTGAGTATTTGGGCCTGAGTAAATTTACTGTGCCTGAGTAAAGTGGCCCAGAGAGGCCACTTTCTCTTCCAATCAGAACTTGCCTCAATGCAGGAAAAAAGTCAACTTTTTAATAAGCACTACCAACCAAAGAACTCTATCATATCCTTTTTTCACTCTTGTTATTTCCCTATACTAGCCAGATGCTTATGCTAAAGATTATGACATGCTGAAAAATAGGGCAACTTGTATATTCTTCGCCCTTTAGTACTTTCTTCTTTTATTTTTTAATTGAAGTATAGTTGATTTACAATATTGTATTAGTTTCCATTCTTCCTTATTAAGGAAGCTTACTGAGTAAGTCAAAGATAAAAAGTTTTGGTAAAATGTGTGTGAATTAAGAAGTGAAACAAAAACAATATAGTTTTATGCAGAATTTCCATTGTACTGGGTAAGAAGTAATACATACACATGTATGAGCTATCAAACATGAATTGTGTAACTTTGGTCATTTGGCATAGCAGATAATGCTCTTATATTTGCATTTAAAACCACCATTACACAATATAAAGATGAAAGATAAAATTCATCCTGACAATTTGAAAGTTATTTTTCTTAGAACATTAATCAGCAAATAAAAACAATATGCCAGGTTGGAAGATTGCAAAAGAAAGGGAAAGTATTTTTTTTTTGTTAAAATACTTTTAAATGCACTTGTTTCCTGCAGTTGGAGCAAGGGGCTCCATATTTTCATTCTGCATAGTGCCCTGCAGATTAAATAGCTGGCCCTGGGAGTAATGATGGATTTTTTTGGTCTGTTTTAGGCTTTATTGGAACCATCTCTGATTAAACCTCACTATTTATAAAATGGGTCATTACAGAATTGTTTTTGATAATAAAAGACTAGAAACACCTACATATCTATCAAAGGGGACAGGTTAAATAAATTAAATTACAGCACCTCTAGCCAATGCTGCACAAATGTAAAAAATATAAAGCATGAGAAAATTTTTTTGTATTGGTAAGGAAAGATCTCCAAAAATGTTGCTAATTTAAAAAATACATATATGAATATGTGCTACGTTTTTAAAAAAACGGGGAAATAAGAATACATATTTGTATTACCTACTTAAAATGTTAAGTTAAAAAATTACCTACCTGGTTCTGGGGTGGAGGACTAGGGTACTGAGGTAGCAACTGTAGTGAAGTTGCTCAGTCGTGTCCGACTCTTTGCGACCCCATGGACTGTTGCCCACCGGGCTCCTTGGTCCATGGGATTTTCCAGGCATGAATACTGGAGTGGGTTGCCATTTCCTTCTCCAGGGGATCTGAACCCAGGTCTCCAGCATTGTAGGCAGACGCTTTACCGTCTGAGCTACCAGGGAAGCAACTAGACCAACAAAATTAGATTTTACATCCCCTTAGCTGCTTGAACAGCTTTCACAGTCAGTAACAGAGAATGATCCGCCTATTTACAACCTGGCTATTCAAAATGCCAGTGAGGCAGAACTGTGGTTTGTGAGAAAGTGATACTGCTGCATAATATTGGATACAAGCTCCATGATGTCCCATTTAAACACAAGTTGTGCATATTTACATTTCCCTGCGCACACACACACTACTATATTCCTTCTATAACAAGCAGGACCCAAAAAATTTAATCCTATAAAAGGTACATGTAAATTCTGTAAAGTAAGAGCAATAAAGACTTTTTCAGGCAATCTTTATTCTCAAACAAACAAAAAACCAACAAAAGAACAGGTATTAAAAGACAGTGAAACTTAATTGTACACAAAGGACCACATACCAAATTGAGAATCCTAAGTGACTGTGAGAGGGTCATTTTCTAATCGTCCCTGACTCTTTCCCCCAGATAAAAAATGGTAGCCCATTCTTGTTTGAGAACCCGGGCTCTCTGGGTGGGAGGCAAACAAACTGTACTACATTCTACACGCATTATTGTGGGGTGTTTATTTTATTTGAATTCTTCTAACACTCTAAGACTTTGTGAGAAAATAATGCTTATCTTCTCCACAGAAAGGGTGAGAGACTACAAATAACTCTTACTTCTTATTCCACTACCAGATGCACAGTGGTCCACTGGAAAGGGCACTGGCTTTGAAGTGGGTCAGAGATAAATAGGCCTTTGTACACATGGGTCATTTTATGTGACTCTCCCCCGACTCTGTCTTCTTCCTTAAGAAGATTTAAGGAGCTTCATCACCTCTATAGGTAGGTCTTGATACCATCTCCAAACTCAGGTTAGGTACTCCTGTTTCAGTGTTCCTATAGCATCTGCTGAATCCTTCCCAGAGATGACTTATTTTACTGTGTGGTCACCTTCTAAGTGTCTTTCTCCTTCATTAGCTCAAACGCTCCTCCAAGGCAGAAACTGCACCTGTGCATCTTTCCCTCCCCAGTGCCTCAGATACACTTGGCAGCCTCTTAATAAATGTCTGCTTAATGCCAAGTAATTTACAGTAGATAAAGAAGTTAAGCTTCACTGACAATTAGAACCAGCCTTAGTATCTGATTAGAGAAACAGGCTGGGAAAAGCAAAGCCTCTTGGTGTAGACTAATCCAGACTCTATATAGCGCCATTTTTAGAAAACTCTCTGAATTAAGGACCCCTCTGCTATTCCAACAAGTTTGCTTCTTTGCCACATTCTAACACCTCCACCCGCTGGTGAACTCCCTCACTCCCAAATCTCTGTTTCTGCTCCAGAGGACACATTTTAAGGGCGGAAGTCAGATCCCCAGTTCAGTGGATGCAGAAGCCGGTTACAGCAGACTTCCAATTGTTTACTTTCCCAGGACCTCAGAGAATTCTAAACACACTGCTTCAGAGTATTTTGAGATGACAGTAGCAAGTACAGAGCACCTACTTTCTACTTCCTGCCTCCAGCTGGGAGCAAGCAGCAGCCATTTTGTTGCTGTGTAAATCAGCACATATGTACTGCTCTGCTTTATTTACTAAATTCCTCCAGGCCCAGCTCAAAATACTATTCTTCATAAAACCTTATCTTACTAGGCAAGAAAATATGTTGGGTTCCTTCACACGCCTCCTAAACCTTGAACCTTTCTCCACACTCTGCTTGTGCCTTTGTCTGGCATTCTCCACTCCACGTCTCTATGCCCTGCCAGTGGGCTTATCCAGCTACTGTGAGTCAGATGGGAAGTTTCCTGATGACTGAAGCCCCTTTCACACTTTCTGCCTTTGCACTCATCATCTCTCTATCTGCTTTCAGCTCCATTCGCTCCCTTGCTTTACACTGTATCTCAGAGGCTGAAGTTCCATAAACTACATTCCCCAAACTTGCCAGCCTGGTGTGGGTTTCTCCCTGTAGCTTTGTTTTTGCTGAAGCTCTACCAGTAGAAGAAGCTGGTGAGAATGGAAGACGGGAGGATGCTCCTGGTAGTCCTGTAGGTAGCACAGAGGCTGATGAACACGGGCTCCAGTGCTCCTGCTCAGACCGCACAGTTCCTGGTGGCAGCAGCAGTGAGCGTTCCCAGAGCTCCAGCAACACAGACACCCTGCGCTTGTGCTGCCTGGTTTGGCTGTCCCACCTCAATTACTAACAAGAAGTCGAACAAAAAAGCCACCAGTCTTTTGAACCCATGCTGGTAGACACAAAGATACCACTTAATGGCCTAAAGTTGGTAACGGAAGCTTTTTCTTACTCCCTGAAAGGGTTAAAAAAAAAAAAAAAAAGACTTGAATTTTGAGCCTACAGCTCTATGTTCTGGTTACCATCTCTTAAGCACAGGTAGCGCGAAGGAAAGGGACTTAGAGAGCTTATGCTTTCCAGGAGAACCAGGAAACCTTAAGAAGGGAAACCAGACTCATGCAATGCTAAACACCACACTCTAGTATCAGTGTTAAGTACTTACTATTCTCTCAAGTTTTACTAAAAAGCATATTCTCCATTCATCTGTAAGACTTATAAGAAGAGAAGAGCTATTTAAAAAGAAAAATACGCAAACGGCCCTAAAAATATAAAAAGATGCTCAATTTCTCTTGCAAGAGAAATGTAGTTAAAACTGTACTGGGATACCATTTCTCACCTATTGAACTGGCAAAAGTCCAGAAGTCTGACAATATGCTCCACTGGCAGGCTGTGAGGGAAAGACATTATCATATATTGCCGATGAGAATTTTAAAATGTTATACACCCTATGGAGGTGAATTTGGCAATATCTAACAAAGAAATACATGCATTTACCCTTTGACCATGCTGCTATTAAAAAGAAATAAATAGTATCTTTCTATACAGCTAGCTCTAGAAAAGCATTAAGTACAAAAAAGGCAAGGTAAAAAAATAAAGTATATATAGAATATAGTATGCTATCAATTATTTAAGAATGCGGGGGAGGATACAAAATACAAGTTACATATATATTTACTTATTTTCCTTTTTTTCCCCCAAAAAGGATAACCCCAGAAAAAGGGGGAAAGGAGATTACCTACAGGAGTAGAGGGGACAGAAATAGAAACTGAATTTCTCTAAATACACACAACAGCTTTGTATATTTGATTTTAGAACTATGTATATATTTCACACAATTATAAAACAAAAAAATTTCAAGGCAATCACTGAATACTGAAAGCAAAATGGAACAAATGAATCTATATGTACACTGAAATAGCTATATGACCATCCAACGAACTATTCTAACTTTATTTATTTATTTATTTTTTTTTTTTTTTAAAAGGGGAACACATGTATGCCTGTGGCGGATTCATTTTGATATTTGGCAAAACTAATACAATTATGTAAAGTTTAAAAATAAAATAAAATCTAAGTGTCTTTAAAACACAATAATTTTAAAATTAAAAAACAAAACAAAACAAAACACAATAATTTTACTGTACATCTCTCGTGGGATATACCTTAAGGGCCCAAAAGGTTACTGCAAAAATCTTGAACTATTTTCAGAAATCATGTGGTTTAAGGTAGTATTATAATGTAATTCTGCAATTATTTTGTATGTACTGAAGACAAAGCAAATAAATTATATTGTGCTTTATCACTAGTGGCCAAGATTTTCAGTATGGAAAAAAGGAGATGAAAGATCAAAAGGTTAAACAAAACTTTGTGTCAGTTAAGTTCAGTTCAGTTGCTCAGTTGTGTCCGACTCTTTGTGACCCATGGACTGCAGTATTCCAGGCCTCCCTGCTTATCACCAACTCCCAGAGCTTGCTTTGTGTACAGAATTTTAATTAGAAATATCAGCATGCACTCTTGATACTATTTACCTGTTGAATATATGATAAATAAATAAACATATGTGTATTCATTTCCTACTTCTGTCTACTGAAAAAGCCTAGGAATAGTGACCAACCCAACAGGAATTGATTAGGCTGAGGTTTCCAAATGTCATTTCCCATTTCACAGAACCAGGGCATCCTGCAGAAATGGCTGATTCCAGATCAGAGACAATAAATGTACAAGATGAAGCTGGTACATTGTGTCATGACAGAAATCAAGGAACTACTGCGGACTACTGAGATCATGTTAGAAAGACTCAACAGCCAATATGAAGAAGTTAAAGCGGACAATCTGAATATCAATAAAAAATAACCCAAGGGATTAAAAGATGTCCAATTTGTTTAATCTCATAAATTCAAAATGATAAATATTCTCCTTCCTCCCTCCTCCCCCTCAAAACCCCCAGAAACAAATCTTACTGGTTACCTTTGGAGGATGCTAGGTAACTACCTTTTTAATTTGAAAAGTGGTAAAAAAGAAGAAAGAATATGACATTTATCCTACTTTTCCTAGGCAAACTGCATTTTAGGATTATCAAATGAGTGTTCAGGAAAATTTTTCTAGAGGAGGAATGATAGGATTAGAATAGAATCATTTTATACATCCAAATTATGAAAGAATGAATCTAGGAAATATTAATAACCATGAGTGGATGTGACTATCCAAGAGAGAGAGGCAACCAAAGATTTCTCTCTGCTTCTTGATAGACATATACCACCATCTATAGAGCATTTTATAAACAAACAAACAGAAAACAATACAAAAAAAATCCTGAATCAGATTTAGCCTCTATCGAACTATTAAACACAAGAAATACAACAGAGGATTTATTACTATGGGGATCTAATCATCAAAACCCAGGCTGTTTAAAACTCTGCAGGACAAAAAGTTAGTTTCTTCAACAAACACATTATAATTAGAAAGAGAGGAAAACTAAAAGAAAAAGACAGGGATAGACATGTGTAAGGAAAGCTACAGATTTAAAGAGATTTATGAGTCAAAAGAGCTACCTGTTGACAGTATGGACCTTAATTGAATTCTGATTTAAACAACCTATAAAAACACATAAACTCACTCCAGACTTGGATTCAATTATGATCATCTGAACACTGACTGGGTATTTAATACTCAGAAGTAATAATGATTCAATTTCAGGGTGTTCTAATGATATTGTGATTATGGCCACAAAAAGGAAGGCTTTACTTTTAGAGATGTATACTGAAGTATTTATGGATAAGATGATAGAGTGTCTGGAATTGGCTTCAAAATAATCTTCTGGGGAGGAAGTAGGCAGCATACAGATAAGACCAGGTTGTCTATGAGTCAGTAATTCTTTAACCTTAGTGGTGTGTATCATTCCCTCTACTTGAACAACTAAGATGGTATTCAAAGAAGTGAATTTAAATACAAGATTCAATGAAAAGGAAGTTTTGGCAAGTATTATGAAAAACTAGAGGGATTTGGCATATGCCACAGATATATCACAAAGTGGAGTGCCAAGGCAAGCAAATACATTCTTTGGGAGGCTTAATGTTTAAATAGTACTCATATCTATTCATAGCAGTCATATCTATTCTAACTTTCCTCTATGCACCAGCAGTAAGAGGTTAAGTTTCCTACAAATGCCTCCTAACAAAGAGCCAAGACTCTCCCAGGCAAGAATACATCCCAGCACTACCCAGAAGCAGCCACCAAATGAGAAAGGGCTGTGGTGGCAGCAGCAGATAAGGTGGGAGAAGAGCTGTGAGTCTGATGCCCAGGTCTGGTCAGTGCACTTAAGGTGGGCCCATTCCCATGGATGCATGAACCCACAGGGTTCCAAAGCCTCCCCAAGAGTCTGTGCAAATGAAGCAGTATGAAGAGTGACATGCTATCAACAAAAATGTGGAAAAAAAACCCTTTGGTGGAAAAGGAAGACTAAAATCTTACAAAGCTGGTATGGTTATTCTTATTCATGTTTCTCCTAACATCATTATACATTTTAAATAGTAACATTAAATCTAATTTTAAAAGACACAGTTCAGTTCATTCGCTTAGTCATGTCCGACTCTTTGCGACCCCATGAACCGCAATACGCCAGGCCTCCCTGTCCATCACCAACTCCTGGAGTCCACCTAAACCCATGTCCATTGAGTCAGTGATGCCATCCAAACATCTCATCCTCTGTTGTCCCCTTCTCCTCCTGCCCTCAATCTTTCCCAGCATCAGGGTCTTTTCAAATGAGTCAGCTCTTTGCATCAGGTGGCCAAAGCGTTGGAGCTTCAGCTTCAACATCAGTCCTTCCAATGAACACCCAGGACTGATCTCCTAAATGGACTGGTTGGACCTCCTTGCAGTCCAAGGGACTCTCAAGAGTCTTCTCCAACACCACAGTTCAAAAGCATCAATTCTTCTGCGCTCAGCTTTCTTTATGGTCCAACTCTCACATCCATACATGACTACTGGAAAAACTATAGCCTTGACTAGACGGACCTTTGTTGACAAAGCAATGTCTCTGACACAAGTATTTTTTAAAGTAATTTAGGAGAATATTGGACTTCCCAGGTAGTGCTAGTTGGTAAAGAAATCTGACTGCCAGTGCAGGAGACACAAGAGACATGGGTTCTATCCCTGGGTCAGGAAAATCCCCTTGAGAAGGAAGTGGCAACCCACTCCAGTATTCTTTCCTGGAAAAGTCCATGGACAGAGGAGCCTGGTGGGCTACAGTCCATGGTGTCACAGTCAGACACGACTGAGCACACTCAGCAGCAGGAGAATACTACTCTAATGAGAGTAGCCTGAACTATGAAACAAAGGCCAGGAAATATGATAGAAATTCTGAATCTCAAAATGTAAGGGTACAGCTGCTACTGCTAAGTCACTTCAGTCGTGTCTGACTCTGTGCGACCCCATAGACGACAGCCCACCAGGCTCCCCTGTCCCTGGGATTCTCCAGGCAAGAACACTGAAGTGGGTTGCCATTTCCTTCTCCAATGCATGAAAGTGAAAAGTAAAGTGAAGTCGCTCAGTCATGTCCCACTCTTAGCGACCCCATGGACTGCAGCCCACCAGGCTCCTTTGCCCATGGGATTTTCCAGGCAAGAGTACCAGAGTGGGGTGCCATTGCCTTCTCCTAGATACCACTAGTTATTCCTGATGACATTATTGTAGTTTTATATTTTCCCCTATGAAAACCTGGCATTGGATCAGTGGTTCTCAAAGGAGAACAGCATATCTCATAGGATAGAGGGAGCAGTAGGCAACTACAATTTAAAAATAATTCCAGGGGAGGAGCCAAGATGGCGGAGGAGTAGGACAGGGAGAACCCTTTCTCCCCCACAAATTCATCAAAAGAGCATTTAAACGTCGAGTAAATTCTACAAAACAACTTCTGAATGCCGGCAGAGGACATCAGGCACCCAGAAAAGCAAAACAAATATTAAAAGCAGCAAGGGAAAAACAACAAATAACACACAAGGGAATTCCCATAAGGATAACAGCTGACCTTTCAATAGAAACTCTTCAAGCCAGGAGGGAATGGCAAGACATACTTAAAATGATGAAAGAAAATAACCTACAGCCCAGATTATTGTACCCAGCAAGGATCTCATTCAAGTATGAAGGAGAAATCAAAAGCTTTTCACACAAGCAAAAGCTGAGAGAATTCTGCACCACCAAACCAGCTCTCCAACAAATACTAAAGGATATTCTCTAGACAAGAAATACAAAAACGGTGTATAAATTCGAACCCAAAACAATAAAGTAAATGGCAATGGGATCATACTTATCAGTAATTACCTTAAACGTAAATGGGTTGAATGCCCCAACCAAAAGACAAAGACTGGCTGAATGGATACAAAACAAGACCCCTACATATGTTGTCTACAAGAGACCCACCTCAAAACAGGGGACACATACAGACTGAAAGTGAAGGGCTGGAAAAAGATTTTCCACGCAAATAGGGACCAAAAGAAAGCAGGAGTAGCAATACTCATATCAGATAAAATAGAATTTAAAACAAAGGCTGTGAAAAGAGACAAAGAAGGTCACTACATAATGATCAAAAGGATCAATCCAAGAAGAAGATATAACAATTATAAATATATATGCACCCAACACGGGAGCACCGCAGTATGTAAGACAAATGCTAACAAGTATGAAAGGAGAAATTAACAATAACACAATAATAGTGGGAGACTTTAATACCCCACTCACACCTATGGATAGATCAACTAAACAGAAAATTAACAAGGAAACACAAACTTTAAACAATAGAATAGACCAGTTAGACCTAATTGATATCTATAGGACATTTCATCCCAAAACAATGAATTTCACCTTTTCCTCAAGCGCACATGGAACCTTCTCCAGGATAGATCACATCCTGGGCCATAAAGCTAGCCTTGGTAAATTCAAAAAATAGAAATCATTCCAAGCATCTTTTCTGACCACAATGCAGTAAGATTAGATTTCAATTACAGGAGAAAAACTATTAAAAATTCCAACATACGGAGGCTGAACAACACGCTGCTGAATAACCAACAAATCACAGAAGAAATCAAAAAAGAAATCAAAATTTGCATAGAAATGAATGAAAATGAAAGCACAACAACCCAAAACCTGTGGGACACTGTAAAAGCAGTACTAAGGGGAAAGTTCATAGCAATATAGGCACACCTCAAGAAACAAGAAAAAAGTCAAATAAATAACCTAACTCTACACCTAAAGCAACTAGAAAAGGAAGAAATGAAGAACCCCAGGGTTAGTAGAAGGAAAGAAATCTTAAAAATTAGAGCAGAAATCAATGCAAAAGAAACAAAAGAGACTATAGCAAAAATCAACAAAACCAAAAGCTGGTTCTTTGGAAGGATAAATAAAATTGACATACCATTAGCCAGACTCATCAAGAAACAAAGGGAGAAAAATCAAATCAATAAAATTCGAAACGAAAATGGAGAGATCACAACAGACAACACAGAAATACAAAGGATCATAAGAGACTACTATCAACAATTATATGCCAATAAAATGGACAACGTGGAAGAAATGGACAAATTCTTAGAAAAGTACAACTTTCCAAAACTCGACCAGGAAGAAATAGAAAATCTTAACAGACCCATCACAAGCACGGAAATTGAAACTGTAATCAGAAATCTTCCAGCAAACAAAAGCCCAGGTCCAGACGGCTTCACAGCTGAATTCTACCAAAAATTTAGAGAAGAGCTAACACCTATCTTGCTCAAACTCTTCCAGAAAATTGCAGAGGAAGGTAAACTTCCAAACTCATTCTATGAGGCCACCATCACCCTGATACCAAAACCTGACAAAGATCCCACAAAAAAAGAAAACTACAGGCCAATATCACCGATGAACATAGATGCAAAAATCCTTAACAAAATTCTAGCAATCAGAATCCAACAACACATTAAAAAGATCATACACCATGACCAAGTGGGCTTTATCCCAGGGATGCAAGGATTCTTCAATATCCGCAAATCAATCAATGTAATACACCACATTAACAAACTGAAAAATAAAACCATATGATTATCTCAATAGATGCAGAGAAAGCCTTTGACAAAATTCAACATCCATTTATGATCAAAACTCTCCAGAAAGCAGGAATAGAAGGAACATACCTCAACATAATAAAAGCTATATATGACAAACCCACAGCAAACATTATCCTCAATGGTGAAAAATTGAAAGCATTTCCTCTAAAGTCAGGAACAAGACAAGGGTGCCCACTTTCACCATTACTATTCAACATAGTTTTGGAAGTCTTGGCCACAGCAATCAGAGCAGAAAAAGAAATAAAAGGAATCCAAATTGGAAAAGAAGAAGTAAAACTCTCACTATTTGCAGATGACATGATCCTCTACATAGAAAACCCTAAAGACTCCACCAGAAAACTACTAGAACTAACCAATGACTATAGTAAAGCTGCAGGATATAAAATCAACACACAGAAATCCCTTGCATTCCTATACACTAATAATGAGAAAACAGAAAGAGAAATTAAAGAAACAATTCCATTCACCATTGCAACGGAAAGAATAAAATACTTAGGAATATATCTACCTAAAGAAACTAAAGACCTATATATAGAAAACTATAAAACACTGGTGAAAGAAATCAAAGAGGACACTAATAGATGGAGAAATATACCATGTTCATGGATTGGAAGAATCAATATAGTGAAAATGAGTATACTACCCAAGGCAATTTATAGATTCAATGCAATCCCTATCAAGCTACCAACAGCATTCTTCACAGAGCTAGAACAAATAATTTCACAATTTGTATGGAAATACAAAAAAACCTCAAATAGCCAAAGCGATCTTGAGAAAGAAGAATGGAACTGGAGGAATCAACCTACCTGACTTCAGGCTCTACTACAAAGCCACAGTTATCAAGACAGTATGGTACTGGCACAAAGACAGAAATATAGATCAATGGAACAAAATAGAAAGCCCAGAGATAAATCCACGCACATATGGACACCTTATCTTTGACAAAGGAGGCAAGAATATACAATGGATTAAAGACAATCTCTTTAACAAGTGGTGCTGGGAAATCTGGTCAACCACTTGTAAAAGAATGAAACTAGAACACTTTCTAACACCATACACAAAAATAAACTCAAAATGGATTAAAGATCTAAACATAAGACCAGAAACTATAAAACTCCTAGAGGAGAACATAGGCAAAACACTCTCTGACATACATCGCAGCAGGATCCTCTATGACTCACCTCCCAGAATATTGGAAATAAAAGCAAAAATAAACAAATGGCACCTAATTAACCTTAAAAGCTTCTGCACATCAAAGGAAACTATTAGCAAGGTGAAAAGACAGCCTTCAGAATGGGAGAAGAGAATAGCAAATGAAGCAACTGACAAACAACTAATCTCGAGGATATACAAGCAACTCCTACAGCTCAACTCCAGAAAAATAAATGACCCAATCAGAAAATGGGCCAAAGAACTAAATAGACATTTCTCCAAAGAAGACATACAGATGGCTAACAAACACATGAAAAGATGCTCAACATCACTCATTATCAGAGAAATGCAAATCAAAACCACCATGAGGTACCATTTCACACCAGTCAGAATGGCTGCGATCCAAAAGTCTACAAGTAATAAATGCTGGAGAGGGTGTGGAGAAAAGGGAACCCTCTTACACGGTTGGTGGGAATGCAAACTAGTACAGCCACTATGGAGAACAGTGTGGAGATTCCTTAAAAAACTGGAAATAGACCTGCCTTATGATCCAGCAATCCCACTGCTGGGCATACACACTGAGGAAACCAGAAGGGAAAGAGACACGTGTACCCCAATGTTCATCGCAGCACTGTTTATAATAGCCAGGACATGAAAGCAACCTAGATGTCCATCAGCAGATGAATGGATAAGAAAGCAGTGGTACATATACACAATGGAGTATTACTCAGCCATTAAAAAGAATACATTTGAATCAGTTCTAATGAGGTGGATGAAACTGGAGCCTATTATACAGAGTGAAGTAAGCCAGAAAGAAAAACACCAATATAGTATAGTAACGTATATATATGGAATTTAGAAAGATGGTAACAATAACCCTGTGTACGAGACAGCAAAAGAGACACTGATGTATAGAACAGTCTTATGGACTCTGTGGGAGAGGGAGAGGGTGGGAAGATTTGGGAGAATGGCATTGAAACATGTAAAATATCATGTATGAAACGAGTTGCCAGTCCAGGTTCGATGCACGATACTGGATGCTTGGGGCTGGTGCACTGGGATGACCCAGAGGGATGGTATGGGGAGGGAGGAGGGAGGAGGGTTCGGGATGGGGAACACATGTATACCTGTGGTGGAATCATTTTGATATTTGGCAAAACTAATACAATTATGTAAAGTTTAAAAATAAAATAAAATTAAAGAAAAAAATAAAAATAATTCCAGGTGATTCTGACATACACTCTGGCCTCACTAAAGGACCACTTCTTTCTTGGAGGTCCCTGTAGAATGGCTGTGGCTGAGGCCTGTGTGCAGATAAAATGCACCTGATCACCAACATGGAAAGCTGGCCATTGCTGTTTCAAACACCCCTGTAAATTTGGCACAGCTGCCATGCCAGAAAAAGGATAATGAAATCACCCTACATGCTCTCATGACTTAAACCAGCTCCCTGTCTGCCCAGCATGGGGGCAACTTCGAGCCATGAAGACAGTAAAAGCAGAGCCAGCGGGGACCCCACTGCAGGCCATCTGCCGACAAGCACACGCACCAACCTGCCTGCCTGCACCACTGCTCCTATTTGGAGGAGGGACGACAGGCAAGTGACTGCAGTGCTCTTGGCAGTCAATGTGAGCATCTTAGAAGAGGGCTTGAAAAAAGTGTCTGACCAGACACCAGAAATACTTGTAGCCTCTCTACAGTCTTCTTTCATCCCTTGACATGTCTGAGACTATTATGGCTTCTGATAATGCTGACTAACTCGGTTTGGACAAAACAGAGAGACCAACAGCAGCATCCCTCACTACAACTGACTCTGAGTTTCATTCCTGCAGTGGCCTTTCATGCCAGATAGATTTGTCTCTTCGATAATTACAGTGCCTACAAACCTGTCCTTCCTCCAGTAAGAAGGGAAAGGGGCCTTCTATACAACATGCTCAAAATTCAGTGTACCAGGCTGAAGTGAGTAGACAGATGCTCTACACCTCCTATGGTTGCAAAGGTGGTTTGGTTCCTTAAAAGATCCTTCTCAGTAAGGATGCTCTTAACTATACAATCACAGGCACAGTGAGGTCTGGTCTAGAAAACAACATGGGCAGCAAGTAAAAAGGAATAGCCTTTCCAAAACACTCCATCATCACAATTCTATGCCCCCTCACAGAATTAAAAGCCTTGATAACATCAGGTAATGCCCACTGTTAACTTTCAAATGGTTTCAAAGTCACAAGGAGGCAGGATGGGGAGCACACATACACCCATGGCTGATTCATGTGAATGTAAGGCAAAAACCACCACAATATTGTAAAGTAATTAGCCTCCAATTAAAATTTTTAAAAATTCCATTCCATATCAACATTTATATTTAATACTAAAAACTACACCCATTGCAAAGTCAAAACCAAACTGTTTTAGTTGAGCTCTAAAACTTCTCTATATGTTGGAATAATTTCTACTCTTGCTACTTTATTAGTATTACTCTCTCAAATTTCCCTAAAGGATTATGTTTAGGAAACAAAAAGTGTTATGAAAATTTAGACTTTTGACCATTCATAGAATTAGTAAACATTTCTAAGCTACCCTCATCTTTCTCATTCTAGTTTTCACCATGTTTTTAGGACACTGTCAATATGTTCTGTGTCCCAGCATGAACAGGACTTGGGGAGGAGATGAGAAATGAGTCCCTTTGTAAAGGTAAAGAACTACTTTAGGTATACCAAGGCATGGGTATCTTATCCCTTCACTTGAACATAAGAGAGCTCCTTTTCCAAGAAAGCTGCAGTAAAGGTGCCGATTCAAGGATCTAGTTAGTTACAAAATATGATCTTGGTAGGAAATGAGCAAAAACCTGTAGGCATGGATAAAAGAAGAAGAATCAGCCTAGACAGAAAAAGCCACTCATGGTATCATAATGTTAAGGGCTGAGACAGCCAGACTAAACATGACCTAAAACAAAAGCAAAAACAAAGCACAACAGAACCAAACAACTAAATGAAATTTAAAATGTCCTTTCAAAAGATTAGCCAGGCTGAACTGGTCACAAGATAATCTTCATTATGGTAATTTAGTTACTTTGGTCTTATTTTAATTACATGCAGTCATTTTCTTGAGGTGAACTTGACAAAGAAGGGCAAATATGGACTGCTGTGTCTATGAAAAGGAGATATTCTCATAGCTGAGCACACCGTTCATATCAAATCAAAGGCCAAAATACCTGCACAGCCTTGGAAAGTAGGAGCATTGGATCAATATTATACTGACTTCCTCCCTGATCTTACCCACCATTAAATATAGAAGAGCCTCTTGGTACAGGAGGCTGTGCCCGACTATCACAACCATTCCCCACGGAGCAAATCTGAATGAATCACTAGAACATTTCCAATTCTGAACTACTAGTATAATATTTACACTCTTTTAAGTTTACTAGAATTATTGTATTGACTACTTCTAAAAATATAAGCCCTTTCTATGTCACTCAGCCAGAAGGCATTCAGGTTAACCAGAGCTCTTAGTCAAAGCTGATTAACAGGTGAATTAAGATGAGTTAATGGAATAACAAAATATTTGAAGATAACATAACTATGTGATACATAAAAATGTAATTGTAACACTTACCTATCAGCCCCTTCTCCAGAGTGAAGGTTTTGTTTGTAAACATACATTCAAAAGCCACAATGTGAAAAATCTTATTCACTGTGTTGTGAGTCCCAACTATTCGAATATACCTGGGGGTAAAAAGAGGAGAAAATCTGTTGAAGAAAATGAGCTTCCATCATAACAAATCCAAGGATAACAGAAAAAGATACACTACGTAAACATACAGTCTACCAGAGCACAGACTGAAAGAGACTCTGAATAGGCTTCAGACCCTGTACCTGCTCCTTGGGGTTAGCTCCAACTGAGTCTAGAAAAATTACAGCAAAATTAGGGAGGTACCACTTTCCAGAGAATGAAGTAGAACTTAGATATGGTTTACCTAGAAAATCAAACCAGGGGCTGTTCAGCTCAACTCCCAAATGTCAGTACAATTATACATCCATGAGACACTGACACTGGAGAACAACAGCTTCTATCCTTACCTCGTGGTTAGGAATGTGTCTGCGCACAGGTGCACAAACACACACAAAATCAAATTCTTTCCAACTCAATGAAAGGTTTCACCCATTGGATGAAATGCATGAAATCAATACTGCTTTCTCATTTACAGTTAAAAAAAAAAAATCCACAGAAACTACTGAAAACCACTCACAGTTTCTTGTATTTTAATGTTGCTCCTAAATTTTCATTAGGATGTGAACCCTATATTCTTACGCCAGTCCCCAACTTGACTGCTAGGATGCCTTCTCCTGGCCAGAGGAAGTGATGTGCAGAGGTGAGCCAGCCTGCTCTGCAGCCTCCCTCTTGGCCGCAGGGAGCTGGCATCTGCACACAGTGCAGAGTTTCATGGGGCAGGTCTCGAGCATCTCAGCCTATTCACCCTCTGGATCTCCCTGGAGGCTTCACCTCTGACAAACAAGCATTAATCTTGGAGCAACTTTCCCCTTTCATTCTCCAAAGGGACCTGACAGTTCACAGGTTAATGAACAGACAAACGGACTCTTCTGAGTGTCACTCAATTCCACGGGGAACGTATTGTGCTACACACATCCTAGAATTCTAAAGAAGAGCAAGGCAAAAAATAACAGATGAACTGATAACGCTCTCCCAAATTATGAACTATGTGCTCTGAAGGATGCAGCGTATTAAGCGTATTAAACGAACAGATTTCAATTAGCAGATGACAGACTGGGCAAGGTTTTAGTAATATCTTCCCTCCGCTGTGTAAAACAACCTTCCATTTAGATGATGTAATTTTACTTCTGAGTTAATCGCTGTTCACTAATTTGGTAATTTCCTTACATTTCTCATCCCTCCAAGTTAACTGCATAATGTAAATGGCAATTTAAAAAAAATTCACATTTTAGAGGCTATATTTGGGGGTTCTGTATCATGAGCTATTTTCCCTCCTGTTTCTTCAAGCCTGAATCTCACCGCAATCCCTGTGCACCTCATTTAGCCATCTGCTCCTTGACATGAGCTGATCGCTCATCTTCATAACCAATAGTAATGCCCTCTCCTGGACTGGCTGCTCTGTGTTCCCATCCCCGCTGCAGGGAGACACCATTCTTCCTGTGTGGAGAGTCAGGGCAACTGCTGTGCTCACCATCGCCCTCTGGGTAAGCAGGAGGTTGGCTATGATCTGTTCTCTCCAGCCTTCAGGGCAGACAGAAGGTGTTGACTTTACTGGGTTTGGGTAGGTGGATGGGGTTCACTTAAAATAAGTCCTCAACGGTCTGAGTAGAACAGATTGTGTTGTTCTTTACTGCTGGCAGTAACAATCTCTCTGGGCTTTCTGGAATGGAAGGGGTGTGTTAAGCCTGGCACCTTGGCCTGAATCTAATTTTATCCATTTCCTTAAACCCACAGGAACTCAACAAGCATAGCATTTTCAACCGCACATGGTCGTGACAGTGAGTGCTGCTATTTGCAACCTTGGAGGGAATGTGGTTTGGTGGAATTTGATCAGATCATTTTCCTGTTCTCTAGGTCAAATCTTTCAAAGGAGAGATAGCTTTCCTAATACTGAGGAGATAGAGGAGCAAGGGAGGGACTAATAGGGCCTTCCCCCAGTGGCAGTTCTTAAGATTAACAGTTCAGGCTGACCTAAGGGGATGCACTAACATTCCCTCCCTCTCTTTCTTTTTAAAACATTATATGGAACCAGCCTCCAAGTTTAGGTAACAGTCATTTCCCAAATTTTACCCTGGTGTAAATATCAGGAATGGGAGAAATTAAAGAACTTTCCCCTCTCTCATCCCCTGATTATAGGAAACTGAAAATAAAAAACTGTATTGGAATATATTTTACAGCCTTAATGATAGTATTTGTGATAACTAATAAGATAATATATATGATTGCAAAAGCATTGAGAGATGCCTCCAGATTAAAAAAATGTTCTGTATAAATGAAGATAATGTTATCTCTGCTGCATAATCCTGAGGTCAAATTAGCAATTCACCACTGTACATCACACTTCTTGATTAGCCTGTTATATGTAATGGTCCTAACAAGTTTAATTATTCTAGTTCTACAATACTCTCTAAGTCTCCATAAAATTATAGCCTAATTTACAAAAGTGGCATAAAGTCCTTACTCAAATACACATTAAAAAATGGTAACAAAGTCACAGCAAAGAAGCCATGCTCCTTTTCTCCAGCAAAGAATTGTTTAGCCAAGGACTCTGTCCTTCACTGAAGATCTCGACTAGAAATAGAAAACAGGCTTTAACTAATCCCCCAACTTCAGTGACTGGTAGGGCATCCTGGAGCTCTCCATTAAGAACTCAGGGGCCCTGTCCAGCTCAGGGGAAAGCGTGCCCTGATCCAGGAGCAATGTCCAGAGGGAGAAGGAGGAAGCACCATCAAGGTACCATCCTCGATCACAAGCAGATTTTCTTAGTGAGGCTCACAATGGAACATCCTGCAGGCAGCAGTAACCACTATCCAAGCTATTGAAAACCCAAGGGCTGGGGATGGGAGAGAGAGAGTCCTCTCTACTTTTTTTTTTGAAAAACAAAACTTGCTTCTGGGTCATGACACCTAACAAGAAGAAGTAGATCCTACATTTTCTTTGTCACAAAAGATTTTGAGTAAAAGGTAAAACTTAAGCTTAATTTTCTTCTTTCAACATCATCTCTCCAATGCATACTCAGACTCTGATCTAACGTGATGATAAGGGCAGTGGCAGCTAGTGACTTCATCAGTGTGCAGAAAGGAGAGCTGCTGAAAAATATGACAGCTATCCTTTGTTCTCTCTGAGGTCCTCAACAGCAGCTCAGACAGTTGGAAGATAATTAAAACTTAAACAGGGATGAGGAAGGCAGATATGCAACAGATTGGCCCTTTCTGATGGAGATGAATGCCGTCCACACGAGCTCTGGTGCAACAGTCTGTTTCCAATGGTCTCCTCTCTTCCCTGTGTTAGCGGTCTTCTAGTCCTGCTCACAACGCCTGGGGCCTCAACAGTTCCAAACAGGATGATTCAGTGCAGAAGTTTCTAGGAGCTATAATATTGTGGGTGAAAAGAGATTCTTCTTTGACAAAATTAAACCTAAACCCCCCATGGATAGCACTCTAAAACTGAGAAGCACTCGAGTTTTGAAGTACTAGCTTTAGTGTCTAACAGAACCAGGTTTGTCGCCCAGCTCCATCACTTAGCTGTGTTGCTATGGGAAAAAAAGCTTTAAACCTTTTGAATCACAGTTTCCTTCTCTATAAAATGGATCAATACATAAATCTTATATGATATTTAAATGAGATAAGTAGTTAAAGTATCTAGTGCAGGGTGTGGCAGAGTACAGTATCATTAAACAGAAATGCAAAGAGTAGATCCTTGGAAGCAGAATTTCTTTTGGACTTAGAGACTTTTGGGTGTCTAGGAGCGCATTCCTAACTATAGGTGTTAAAGTGGTGCATCCAGGCCCAAAGATGGACCTCAAGAGCACAGGCCAGGACTAGTTGTCCCTTTAGGGCCCCACAGTATAGGTGTTATGGTCCATGGCGAGAATCTGCATTCCAAATGCAGATTACCTGGCTCTATGTCACTTCCTGCTTTAAGCCCCTAGTCTTTAGAAAAGTCTATTTTAAATGTTCTTGACCTAAGTAAGCTCTGCATAAAGAAACAAGGGAAGAATCTTTTGCCCATATTTGGTCCAGCTACCTGTGCCTACAGAAGAGTTTCTTTTTTTGTGCAAACTCTGGAAGTTTGGGGTTTTAATTTACCAAGAACAATAGCACTTCTTACAAAGAGACACCATAATACTGTGACCTAGAAAATTTTTCCCTTGGAGATTTCATTGTATTCCCTGCCTGTTCTGGGGAGGTACTACAAACTCCTATTCTTAATCTTCTTTCCATCATTTCTTGTCAGGATGCTACGATATTTCATTTCTAAGCCACAAACAACACATCTTTAACAAACTGAATACACAAAGCAGCAACTTGCACCCCTCACTTTAAACCTGTTGGAATCCTCGAGTCTTTGCTTCTTTAGTCTTTAGCCTGCTGTGGTTACAGTTAATCCTTAACCTTTGCCTCTAGTTATATGATCACCTAACTTGTGAACTGAGCAGATTCTACTACAAGATAAGATTGAATTCAGCAAAAAATATTTAAATGAGCTCTCAAGGGATAAACTAAAGCCAAAATCCAACAGAATTTTATTCTCTTGTAAACAAAACTTTCTTCTCAAATTGAACTTTATATTCTTGGGTTAAACAAAGACTCTGGAGAAAACTAGAGGTAGCCTAAGGCTGGGATCCCTAACAACACAAGAAGGAACCCCTAACATTTTGGCTCTTCCTCTGAGGTCCCCATGGAGAATTCTGCAGAAGAAGACTGTCCTTTGCTGTGGCCAGAAAGACGACAAGAACTTTAACTACAGCATTTTCTAGGGACTCAGGACCATGTGGGTTTGGAATTCACCATTTCCACAATTTCCCATTTGACCTTTCCTTGCAAGGAGATATGAAGAATGTACATAAATAATTCTCCAGCCCAAGAAGCTGGTAACATCTGTGGGTTTCCCCAGGATGATATTTTCTTCTAGTTCTAGGTACAGTGTTAATGCTCTTCTAATCAAACCCAGACTGGAGGGGAAAGTGACTTCAGGTCTTGTTGCTAAGGCAGCAAGTGGAAAACAGTTTACTGCCAGAATGACAAAAAGCTTCAGGAAAAGCATGTTGCAACAGAACAGATTTGCTACTGTTAGAAAACCTGCCCTCTGGCTGATCTGTGGAGCTATAGATTCTCCTCCACTGACTTCAGCAAAGGGTCCCAGCAGCATTTGCTTATATGAGAGAGGAAGACTTATTGAAAGGTTAAGCACTCTGCAGAGTTAGCCTAAGCAGAGGCTACTGTCTTGGAGAACAGCCCTGAAACTGTCTGACCATTAGCCCTGCAGAGGGAGCAGTTATGTTCTAGCAACTCCACTCCTCAACCTGAAGGGCAAACAAAACAAGAAGTCATTTTGTTTCCAGAGAAAATTGATGCTTTATAGAATCAAGCATGCAGAGCGGATAAGACTGGTAAATAACTACTAACACATCATAACCCAGTGTAACCCAAAACAGAAAGTCATTTCAACATCAGAGATAAATATTTAAGCATTGTTTTTTATTTGTGGGAAATGTGCACTTTGAACAGTAGGCTTTTTCCCCCATCTCTGCATATGTAGAACCTAAAACCTGCCATAATGCCTTCAATCTGTGAAAACATACTTGAAATTAATATCACAAAAGAACTATAATATTTATTTACATAAATCATATGAAAATGATATAATATGTAAATTTGCTTAATTCGTTTCTACTTGCACATTTACCAGTTAATAGCTCCTGTAGGTATACTGGGTAAATCTGCTATTGATCAAGATTTAACAAACACTTACTAGATACAAGAAATTCTGCTAAACACTGTTTGAAATGGACCAGAAAGACAGGACATAAGCCTTCATCGGGAGAAGTTCATAGTGCAGTTTAGAAGGTAAGACTAAGACCCATCAAACTGTATGATTTTTGACAGGATTAAGCGGAAAGAATGACCTACTTGCTAGTAGGTCACTAGCTTCACAATGCATTAGATATAAAATCGGAGGCAAGTTCCTTAATTTCTCCCAGTCTCAGGCTCCATATTGGTAGCAATGGTAAGTAGAAAGACATAAGAGCTGCTGACCTATTCACACATGGTAGCCTAATCTTAAAATAGCTAATTTAGCAGCATGAACTCTGAAAGTCCTCCCTGCAAACAAAACAAACATAGCTAAAAGAGAAATAATCCCTTCCCCGCAACCCACACACACAACCACTGTCTTAGCCAACAAATATCAATATTAACCGAGCATGCGTCAGCTACTCCTGCTGGGTGCTGGGATATGGGATTGGATACTACAGGTAAAATCTATTCCCCATGGAATTTACATTTCAGGTCAGGAGACAGACAACAAATTTAAAAAATCAAATAATTAGCCACTGGTTGGTAAGTGATCTATTGATATTGAGCATACAACTTCATAGACAAACTTGCTAAACTGGAAGGATAAACAGTTATATTAACAAAAACCTTTCCATCCAGGAATAAAAGAAGAGTCAAAAGGGAAGGCGTGACTAGCTCTGCCTGAGAACATGGATATACTGTAAATGAGTGTATTGTACATATTTAGCAGGATATAGGCAAACATCTAATTAAGTAGATTTCTTAGGAACTAGAAAGAGGAACTGATTTGAATTCCATGGGAAGAAATGCCTTCCTTATTTCATGGCTTAGTTTTCTTTTTATTGCTTTTTTCCCCCCAGAGAATTAGCTCTGCAAATTTTCAAGGGATTACAGAAAGACAAGATGGCAAGTGAAAGACATAAAACAAAAAGTGGATGAGAGAGAGAGGTATGGAGGGAAGAAAGAAGGGAGAAAGAGAAAAGAGGGGTGAAGGGAGGAGCAAGCGGAGGGAGGGCAAGGGGAGAGAAAGATCGTGAATATGCATAAACCAATCCCTTCTCTGTCTCTGCTATGTGCCACTGTGAACAAATTCTCATATGGGAATACTGCTAACCAATTTTACTACTCAATGAAACATTTGAAACCAATACAAAGCATATTTTAAGAAATAGAACCGAATTACCAAAAGTTCAATATTTGCATTTTTTCATTAACTTTTCCCTTAGACCAAGATGCTGGGAGCAGGAGAGAGAATTTCACCAGTTTTATCTTTAAAATGGCTGCATTATCTTTTTCAGTTTATCCAGTAGGCTGTGCATTTCCACGAATGTAGACAAATGAGTCTAATGGAATTGTGCACTAGAGAAAAAGTAGAAGAAAATTAAATTTGTTAGTTTCCCTATGAATCTGCAAGAACTCATTTGGTGGCTATGACCTGTAGCAAGCCTGCTTTAGGATCATGATGGGTAAGGGAAGTTTCTCTTTTTTAAACCTAAGACTACGGTGGGGATATGCCACTTACTGTAACTTATAATTTGAAGGGCTGGAGGAACCTGTTCTTTTTTTCCTTTTAGAGTAGAAGATTAAATACAGAAGGATGAGAGGCAAACAGAAAGAGAAAGAATTTACTTTTCCCAGAGGAAAAATCTAAGAATCCTTCTAAGAATGTAAACATCTGACATACTAAGAAATAAGACAGGAATTGCCTAAGACGGTCAGAATGATGGAATTAAAAACTGAGCCCCAAGTCAAGAGAATAATTAAAGAGAGCACAGGGAGTAAGAAAGGCACAGATCTTCACTCCAGACCCCTGAGAAACCAGCACTGGAATTAGAGCAAAAGTTGCCAGCTTCAGAACTCATCCCATATGCTAGGCCTTGCATGCATTATTTCCATTCACGGAAAACTCATACCCTACACACTTACACGGTCAGGCTGGAGGTTTCAAAGCTCAACAGAACACACATGCATCAAAGCCTCTGTATTCTTTAGGAGCTATGCAAAGAAACCTGTGTTCCAGGCAATAACAGGTGCTAACAGAGAACTAACTGAAATGTATTTGGAGAAAACAAGCTCAACCCAGAAAAGCCACACACTTGCCACCTACTATTCCCACACTGCTTCGATGCTCACAGAAAATTTCAGGGACCCTCCTTTGCCCTTTGGGAAATTCTGGACCTTTACCTGGAGAATCAATCAGGGAAAGGAAAAAAAAAAAAAAAAAAAAATCCACAGATTTACATAATCCAGGTATCAGTATAACCACATACAAAGCTAACAATCAGAAGCAGAGCAGTCAAAGTAAACAAAAATAATATTACAGAAAACTTGAAAAGACCACTCACACCAACAGCACAGGAAAAGCGAATAATAGGAGACAGAGAAGCACCCTTGTCCTGGGCACCAAAACTGGTGTGTTATGTTGTCTCAGGGTTTGTTAAAGCCAGAAATGTATGGTTGATTACACTGTAGAAGCCTGTACACTCCAGCTTCCAAATAGCATGAAAGAATACTAATTGCAGCACTAAGAGATTTTTGTTGTTAAAATCTGCAACGTGTTAGAACTTTAACACAAGCAAAACAGAAAACAAAAGAGCAAGATGCTCCAAGTGGTGCTACTGGTGAACTGCAGAGCCTGCAGCTTGTCACAGGGGCTGGGCAGACATGGGACACCCTCAAAGCTAATGATTTGCCCAGTCATGTTAAAAGACATTTCCCTGTACTCATCATGCCTTTTGTGTTAGGAGTCCTATCCACTGATGAAGTTTTGAAGCCTGTCCCAAACCATACTTCTACTGGATTAGCAAGCAGGTTGGGAAGTGGAGTAGTTTGGCAAGGATTTTTTTTTCTCCCTCCCCAAAGCTTCTTAAGAGTTCAACCATTCATGACCTAGACTTTACTGGTACAGCATTAGTGTTAAGTCCATGATCAGAAAGAAAATGTCAATCTTTACACTTGGCTCAGAAGTTCAAGGAAAGAAAAACTTAGGAGTGAAATGCACGTAAGGTAAAAGTGCACTTTGTAAGAGAGGATTTATTTTTTAACAGACAAGAGGATTCTATTATATGACTAAAGTCACTGCTACTGCTGTGGTGTTTGGAATTCTCATTAAAATAAAACAAAACTGGCTTAACTGTTTCTTTTCAATTTTTAAAAGAAATTTTTACCCATCAGTTCAGTTCAGTCACTCAGTTGTGTCCAACTCTGCGATCCCATGGACTGCAGCATGCCCGGCTTCCCTGTCAATCACCAACTCCCAGAGCTTACTCAAACTCATGTCCATCGAGTTGGTGATGTCATCCAACCATCTCATCCTCTGTCGTTTCCTTCTCCTCCTGCCTTCAACCGTTCCCAGCATCAGGGTCTTTTCAAATGATTCAGTTCTTCGCATCAGGTGGCCAAAGTATTGCAGTTTCAGCTTCAGTCCTTCCAATGAATATTCAGGACTGATTTCCTTTAGGATGGACGGGTTGGATCTCCTTGCAGTCCAAGGGACTTCTCCAACACCAAGAGTCTTCTCCAACACCACAGTTCAAAAGGATCAATTTTGCTCTCAGCTTTCTTTATAGTCCAACTCTCACATCCATACATGACTACTGGAAAAACCATAGCTTTGACTAGACAGACCTTTGTTGGCAGAGTAATGTCTCTGCTTTTTAATATGCTGTCTAGGTCGGTCAGAGCTTTTCTTCCAAAGAGCAAATGTCTTTTAGTTTAATGGCTGCAGTCACCATCTGCAGTGATTTTGGAGCCCCCCCAGAATAAAGCATGAAGTGATGGGACCAGATGCCATGATCTTCGTTTTCTGAATGTTGAGCTTCAAGCCAACTTTTTCACTCTCCTCTTTCACTTTCATCAAGAGGCTCTTTAGTTCTTCTTTGCTTTCTGCCATAAGGATGGTGTCATCTGCATATCTGAGGTCATTGATATTTCTCCTGGCAATCTTGATTCCAGCTTGTGCTTCTTCCAGCCCAGTGTTTCTCATGATGTATTCTGCATATAAGTTAAATAAGCAGGGTAACAATATAGAGCCTTGACATACTCCTTTCCCAATTTGGAACCAGTCTGTTGTTCTATGTCCAGTTCTGTTGTTTTTTGACCTGCATACAGATTTCTCAAGAGGCAGGTCAGGTGGCCTGGTATTCCCATCCCTTTAAGAATTTTCCATAGTTAGTTGTGATTCACACAGTCAAAGGCTTTGGTGTAGTCCAATAAAGCAGAAGTAGATGTTTTTCTGGAACTCTCGTGCTTTTTCAAAGATCCAGAGGATGTTGCCAAGTTGATCTCTGGTTCCTCTGCCTTTTCTAAATCCAGCTTGTACATCTGGAAGTTCACAGTTCACACACTGTTGAAGACTGGCTTGGAGAATTTTGAGCATTACTTTGCTAGCATGTGAGATGAGTGCAACTGTGCAGTAGTTTGAACATTCTTTGGCATTGCCTTTCTTTGGGATTGGAAAGAAAACTGGCCTTTTCCAGTCCTGTGGCCACTGCTGAGTTTTCCAAATTTGCTGGCATACTGAGTGCAGCACTTTCACAGCATCATCTTTTAGGATTGAAATAGCTCAGCCAAAAAAAAAAAAAAAAACTTGTAGATATTCTCTGCTTCCCTAACACGATGAAATTTCATGATGCCTTAGTATGGGTCTATCATCTTCAACTGGGTCGGGTACTCAGAAGGCCTTCACAATCTGGAAATCCATGTACTTCAGTTTCAGTAAATATTCTTAAATTATTGACTTTTTCCCCTGAATTTTTTAAAATCTCTCTTTATGAAACTCCTAGTTTTGAATATTGGACCTCCTTATCTTTACCTGTACTTTTATACTTCCTCTGTTTATCTTTTTTTTTATCATTTTTTAAACTCCATATAAGTCTACCTTTTGTTCTAATGTAAACATTTCACTCCTGGGTATATATTTGAAAAAAGTGAAAACACTAATTTGAAAAGATACATGCACCCCAATGTTCACAGAACCATCACTTACAATTGCCAAGACACAGAAGCAACCTAAGTGTCCATCAACAGATGAGTGAATAAAGAAAACATGATACATATACAGACACATATCCATAAAATGGAATACTACTTAGTCACAAAAAAGAATGTAAATTTCCCATTTGTGACAACATGGATGGAGTTGGAGGGTACTATGCTGAGTGAAGTCAGAGGAAGACAAATACTGTATGATATCACTTACATGTAGAATCTAAAAAGCAACAATAAACTAGTCAATCTAAAGAAACAGAAACAGATTCACAATATCGAGAACAAACTAGTAGTTACCAGCGGGAAGAGAGAGGGAGCGAGGGGCAAGATAGAGGTAGGGAATTAAGTGGTACAAACTATGTATAAAATAAATAAGCTACAAGGATATATTGTACAACACAGGGAATATAGCCAGTGTTTTATAATAACTATAATTGGAATATAACTTTTAAAAATTGTGAATCAATTTTTGGACACTCAAAACTTATATTCTACATCAATAACTCCCCTTCATACACAAACTATATATAAATTCCTAACTTGGAGGGCAGGAATTAATATCTCCATTTTATTGTTGAAACTGAAATTTAGAGGACTTTAGTGCATTAATCAACTGAGTTGCTTATCCCACCAAGTAACATATTCTTATTGGTGCCAAAACCCAGGAATTAGGGGAAAGAGTGCAATGTATTGAAAAAGGGTGCTTTTACTGGTCTGAAAAACATTCGGGTCAAATTAGTAAAACGTGAAAGGGAAATTGCTCAGTCATGTCTGATTTTTTGAGACCCTATGACTGTAGCCTACCAGGCTCCTCCGTCCATGGAATTTTCCAGGCAAGAGTACTGGAGTGGGTTGCCATTTCCTTCTCCAGGGGATCTTCCTGACCCAGGGATTGAACCCAGGTCTCCCATATTGCAGGCAGACACTTTACCATCTGAGCCACCCCAGGTCAAATTAAAGGAATAGCAATTCACATAGTAAGAATCAGGTTGTATCAAGAAGTCAGTCAATATTTCAGAGCAGGCACGGTTAACACTGGTAGTGATGGGGTCGGCAGTTATCAACGTGCTATGATGGGTGGGGAACCAAAGATCTTCCTGCCCAAAGAGGCTTCTTCACCCATCCTTTCTGAAAAATCCTCCTGGAGTTATTTGTATTGTCATTGTCTCCAGGTGGATGGGAGGCCAAGCAGTATCCCAGGTGCTCTCTATACAGTTTGAGTCCTGCAGTCATTGAGTTCAGCAGACGTGGAGTCACTAAGAACTGGTCCCCTTGGTGCTCTTGTTGAATGCAGCCTTTCTTAGAATTGACCACGTGCACTAGCTCTGCTCTCTGTGAAGCATGAGGGGGTGACCACAGGAGGGTTTTAAATCATTTAAAGTAGGGCAGGAGGTGTCTGAAGCAAGGTCCTGGAGCAACACCCCGCTGTGTGCGGCAGAAGGCGAGCAGGACATGGTGGTTGTCTTTATCATTTTTTTTCTTTGTAATTTTGTTCTACTTTATGGGAGAGTTCCTCAGCTTTATCATTTGTGCACTCTACCAAGCTTTCCATTTCTGCTTTAATATTTTAAATTTCCAAATGTATTTCATATTTTTCAAATGCTCCTTTTTTATGGCTTCTTGGCCTAAGATTGCTAGATTTACTCTAATCTCTCTGAAGATAGCAGTAATTTTTTAAACGTTTTCATTTCCCTGTATAGTGCTTTTCCTATTTGTTTTAGTCTTCATGTTTCTTATTAGTTTCCTCGAATGTCTGGTTGTCAAGGAGGTTGTCAGAAAGGAACCCAGACATAAAAAGGAAATTCTGAAGATATAGTTAGTTGCCTGAATGGGTCAACAGTCAGTAAAACCTCATTTTCACTTTCAGATTCTTTAGTTCTTCTCTCTTGGACTGATCATTATTCTAGAAAGATGTTTCTAATCGTATGCATGGAAGATATGGGCTTGGCTACCAGAGTTTCAGAGTGATGAAAAAGGAAAACATACTTGTCTGTGTGTGTGGCGGGGGAGGTTATCACTGAGAGGTGGAGTCAGCCTCAGAGCGCCTCAGCCTCCGACAGTATGATCCTTCTCACTTGTGTACGGTTTCCCAGTTTAGAGACCTTCTGTTTATCTTCATGAAAGAAAAAATTTCCAAAGTCAGAAAGAGAAAGACAATACTATATGATCTCAACTTATTTAAAAATAGATTAGAATGATAGTTGCCAAGGGGTGGGAAATGAGAGAAAAGGGGAGATGTTGGTCAACTGGTACAAACTTCCAGTTTTAAGTTCTGGGGATCTAATATACAGCATGGAGACTACAGCTAACAACTGTATTATATACTTGAAAGTTGCTAATAGACTAGATCTTAAGTGTTCTCACCATTAAAAAAAAAAAAAAAAGATACTTCTCTGAGGTGATGGAAATGTTAAATAAACATATGGTAATCCTTTCACAACATATCTATGTCAAATCACCATGTTATGACCTAAATGGGAAAAGAACTTGAAGAAGAATAGATACCATGTATGTGTATAACTGAATTGCTTTGCTGTGTACCTGAAACCAACACAACATTGTTAGCCAACTATGTTGTTGTTGTTTAGCCACTAAGTCATGTCCAGCCCTTTGCAACCCCATGGACTGTAGCCCCATCAGGCTCCCCCATCCCTGGGATTTCCCGGGCAAGAATACTGGAGTGGGTGGCCCATTTCCTTCTCAAGGGGATCTTTCCAACCCAGGGATTGAACCTGCGTCTCTTGCTTGGCAGGCGGATTCTTTACCACTAAGTCACCAGGGAAGCCCTAATCAACTATACTACAGTGTAAAATAAAAAGTTTTTTTAAATCAGCATGCTATGTATCATCACCTTTAGCCTACACAATGTTATATGTCAGTTTTATCTTAACAGAATTGGAAAAAAGAGAAGAAACAAATCTTCCAGTTTTCTATCAGAGTGGGAGAGAAGCAGTCAAAGTTGAATGAAGTGGGGAAGAGACGCCAGAGCTCTTAATTGTCCCATAAGCACACAGTTAACGAATTCTCCTTCCTACCTACCTCCTTCATCATAGCTTCAAAAGTGCCTGGTGCCCCTAATTTCTAAGCCTCTGAGGCTTTAGTAGTTTAGGATTCAGTTTTCTTTTTTAATTGACATTATTTATTTATGGCTCTGCAGGGTTTTCTCCAGTTGTGGTGAGTGGGGGCTACTCGCCAGTTGCGGTGCACGGGCTTCTCGGTTCAGTGGCTTCTCTTGTTGCAGACCATGGGCTCTGGATGCTGAGGCTTCAGCAGTTGTGGCTCCCTGGCTCCAGAGCACAGGCTCAATAGTTGTGGCTCATAGGCTTAGCTGCTCCACGGCACGTGGACTCTTCCCAGTCTGGAGATCAAAACCCCTGACTCCTACACTGGCAGGCAGACTCTTTACTGAGCCACCAGGGAAGCCCTGGACTCAGTTTTCTTGAGCCTGTTAAATCATTAACCAATCATTCATCTGCTTTACAGCTTCTTCCATGTTTTTAATCTCCTCGTCCCATTTTTTTTATCCTTGTAGATTAATATTTTAAAAATTTTCTTTACTCTCATTCTAGTAGAGTCTTGTTCTGAAGGATGTGAGAATCAATGTGTGTTCATTCTGCCATCATTATCTGAAAGCTTAAGTATAATATTTTTCACCAAAGTGTGTCCATGCCTGTAATTATTCCTATAAGGATAGAGGTTTCAATCACGGATCTTTGCTGGACTTACTCACTGAGTCTGAGACCTTGGGTCTTCCAACCTGCTATGGCCACAAGGGTAAACCTTTAAATCGGTCTGGTACTTAGGACAATAACACAAGAGAGAATAACCATTCTTCCTCATCTCCTTCCCTGTCTTCAGCCTGAGGGCTACAACTCTTTATTCTTATTCTTTCTTGTCTTGAAATAACATTGTCACCTTGTAGCTGCTCCTCCATCCCCTCCCCTTCCTTGTCCTATTCCTTCTACCACATCTTCAAATGGTTGCCTCAGATTATTTAGCTATTTTATCTTCTGAACTGGTTTTTCACTAATTAAATGTCCAAACAGGGATATGTCCAGACAGTCACATAAATTATCACCATTCTGCAGAAAGATTCAAATCAGTGAGTTATTGTGTTAGCCATAGTCTCCTTCTCTCAAAAAGAAAGAGGGGGGTGTTAATTCCCACTGAGTAAAAATAAAATAATTCCGTTCATCCTCACGCTGAAACAGCTGCACAGACAGTATTGGCTGCTCTGTTTATCTTAATAACTGTGGAAAAACACCATCTCCTCCCTTCCCACTCTCTCCAGAACAATCACCATGCTCCACATGCAGATGGGGTGATTAAGACTCTCTGGAGCAGAGATAGGCTTGTCTGGTGCTCTTCCTGCACATTCGTGCTGCACCCTTCCTCTGCTGCTGTCTCAGGATCCAGTTGGTTCAGATAACAGCTGCTGCAGGGGACCTGATAGATTCAGCTGTGGGTCGCCGGGAGGCTCCCTAAAGTCCCAGCCCAGCCAGCTGAATCGAAGCAGAGCCGTGGGACACAAGTGCCAAAGTAAGAGAAAGTACATACTGTACATCCTCTTTAATCCTTGCAGTTATTGCAGCAGAAGCAAAAGAAGAAGGGGCGGAAGAACAAAGAAATACCTCACAGGCGTGGGGAGTGGGGCAGCCAAGAGTTCTAAACCAGACAACTGGAACACAAGATGCAGGTGTAACAGGCAGAAAGCTTTCAACAAGGCGCCATTCAATTTTACTGCTTATTCCAGGGAGTTCAAGAAAATTCTCAAGGTTTGGTCTGTTTTCATTCAGTGAGTTAGGATTTAAAGGTAATAGGAAATAATTTCCAACTGACTGTGAACCTTTTGTGAAGATAAGGAAAGTTAAGCACACAGAATGCCCAACCATCTCTGTTTGCCCAGGACTGTGCTGGTTTTACTACTGAAAGTCTCACAGTCCAAGAAGCAGCTCAGTCTCAGGCAAACCAGGACAGATGTTCACCCTCCACCACCAACAGCTATTTCCCCTTCCAGGACTTGTGTGAACCTGGGCTGCATTCATTTTCTGCTCAGCATTCTCCTTATCTTCCAGGGCCGCTCCTGCCACATACATGTTCCCCAGCCTCTATCACACACAGTCAAACAGACAAGGGCATGAAAAGGCCATTGTGTGTTTGATTCTCAGTGGAAAAGAGAACCTTGTCATTCATTCAGAGTCCTCCTTTCTGGAGTCTCCATCAGAAGCACAAGTCTTCTAGCCAAAGAGGTAGATCAAAATGATCATGGCAGAAACTGAAAACACGGCTCATCTCAGTGCCTGGAGAAACAGTGCATCCCTCAGTGTCTTTAAAATGCTAAACTCCAAAATGAAGGAAGCCAAAGAAAACTCAATTACACAGAGGCTGATAATTCAGTGTGCAGATTACTCAGGCTTTCTTCTCTGCCCTCCCCTCCCTCTGGTCTCAGTCATTACGCCATTTCACTGCTCATTAGCAGGGAGGAGGAGAAAGGAGCAGAGGGGGAAAGTCAAACTAGCTGATTTTTCTATTTATGAGCAGGCTTCTGAGGGAGGATGTTCAAACTATTGGCTCCAGAGATTCTTTGGTAGGAAGAGAGGATGGGGAATTGGAGGCTGTGGCACAGTCTATTGATTTTAATCATTTGGTCTCTCTTAATTCCCAAAGAGAACAAATGGTTGCTCCTCTATTTTCACTGAAAAAGCTAGCAAAAGTATAAACGTTAGACAAAAAGAAAACAAAATACTAGTTAAGCCACTTAGGATCCCATCTTTAAAAAAAAAGTCCTTTGATAAACACCAGAGACAACTGGTAATACTGCCAATTTACAAAATAAATATAATTGGATGATTATGTATTACATTTTAGAAACTTTACAGGCTACATTAAAGAAGTCCTTCAGTTCAGGTTAAATGTGAAATTCCAATTTGAGAAAGACACCAAAAAGAGCAATTCAGTTTTCAAAGTTAACTTCTCAAAGCCTCAGTTTCCTCATCCATAAAAGGCAAAGTAACATGACCTAACTTTGCGGAGTTAAATGATACATGTATTAAGTGCTTGGTCAGTACCTGACAAGGCACATACTAAGTGCTCAGTAACTGGCATAAAAGCTAGCGAATAGCAGGTACTCGCTTTTATGACTATATCTGACATCACTAATTTAGCAATGTTTTAAATTGAGGAACTATTATATGCTGAATACTGTGAACCACTAGATATGGAAATAAATATGAATAAATCAATTCCTAAAAGGCCCACTGTTTTAATGCAGATAAGTTATTACAATATATATTAATAAATGCTATTTTACAAGTACTACACAAAATAGCATAATAGCACAAAGGAAGGCCACCTAATCCAGACTGGGAAGATCAGAGAAGGCTTCTTGGGTGTGGGGGCTTCCCTGGTGGCTCAGTCAGTAAAGAATCACCTATAATGCAGGAGACCTCAGATGTGATGCTCAGTGCTGAAATACCAGTGGGGGATGTCAAGGAAAAAATGTGCATGGAAGAAAAATCCAGGGAGAAGAGTAGCATGTGCAAATGCAGGAATGCAACACCCAGGAAGTCTGGGAGGACTGTGGGCTAAGCAGTAGAACTGAGTCTAGACTGCACTTGGCTGGAACAGAAATTAAAAATGGAAGCACAGGACTTAGCTATGAAGAGTAAACAAGATGATGCTACAAGGATCTGTTTTACCCATTAGTAGGTGGCAGTTATCTGAGCATGTTTAAAGACAAGTTGTAGGGTGGCACCCCACTCCGGTACTCTTGCCTGGAAAATCCCATGGACAGAGGAGCCTGGTAGGCTGCAGTCCATGCGGTCGCTGAGGGTCGGACACGACTGAACGACTTCACTTTCACTTTTCACTTTCATGCATTGGAGAAGGAAATGGCAACCCACTCCAGTGTTTTTGCCTGGAGAATCCCAGGGACGGGGGAGCCTGGTGGGCTGCCGTCTATGGGGTCGCACAGAGTCGGACACGACTGAAGTGACTTAGCAGCAGCAGCAGCAGCAGGGGAAAGAACTCTGTGGAGAGGGGTAAAGGCTGCTCTTCCTACCAACCTACGGGTTGAATGGTTTCTGATTTAAGGGTACCACTTACCAGTTTCAGTGAGACAAGGTCTTCTTGGTACCTGTTTAACACTGAGGGGGTTTGAATAGATGGTTCTCAACCCTGGCTGCCCATCAGAATCACCCAGGGAACTTAAAAATATATGGATGCCACCCTTAGAGATTCTAATCAGAATGAGGCAGAGATTTTAACACACACCTAAGGGTGGGAACCATGAGTCTAAATCATAACAAACACCTATAGTCATACATAAATAAAAACACATGTTTCAAGAGCAAAGGTTAATTACCTTGGGGTTAACACTGCTGCGGATTACTGCATTCCACTTCAGTGTACTGCCACTCATTTTTCTGGTTCCATCACTAGCTACTTCAACCAGATGCCCTATGTTGGACTCATGGTTTATTTCTCAATGTACATCAGGTCTCTATGCCCTGCTAGTGTGGTTTCTGCTCCTGGGCATACCTTTCTCCCCTTATTGCCTTACTTCTCCTGGAAAGCCCAACTCAAAGGGCACATGCTTCATGTAGTCTCCCATTAGTACTGACTTATCTTAAGAAGCAGTAATTCCTCCCTCACCATTGTTCACATAACTTCTATTACAGCATGTCTCACATTGTATGATTCCCAGGGGGTGCACTGGTAAAGAATCTGCCTGCCAACACAGAAGATGCAAAAGATGCAGGTTTGATCCCTGGTTGGAAGTAGGAAATGGCAACCCACTTCAGTATTCTTGCCTGGCAGGCTCTAGTCCATGAGGTTCACAAAGTGTCAGACACAGATGAGCACACGCACACACATGTTAAGTGTTTGTTTAAGTAAACACTAGTTAAGTGTTTGCTTTTTGGCCTCCCCTATTGAACTCTGATATTCCTGAAAACAGAGACCTTTTCTTGCTTATTTTCTTTTTCAAAGCACCCAGCATAGTGCCCAGTAGAATGCAACAGTGTCCTCAAATGTTAGCTAAATGAATGAATCAACGTGGATAAACAAACGGTAATCATTGTAAGAACTGTACTTAAGAATACAAGAATTTAAAAACTATTAAAGTTCATCAAAGCAAATAATATTTATGTGCAATTACTTCTTAGAGGAGTATAAGTTACTCCCAAATAGCAAAGGACAAAGAATATTTCATGGGTGTTTTACAGAGTATGAAACTAGATGCTTATGTCTTGGTATACAAAAACCTCAGTTAAACAGTGCATATTATTCTCTAACTTCTCTTTATAAGGTAGCCAAATGCTGGTGGGACAGCGCACAGAGCGTGCCCGGTGGCAGGATCTGATGAGTGCAGAGAAGAAAGGAAAACACTAGCAAGGTTTCTAAGTGACAACTGTCAGCAGGTTGGAGAATTGCTTATAAATACAATAGAATTAAATAACCATGGTATGATGGCAGAGTTGCTCAAATATCATCACAGAGGAGAGATAAAAATTCCTCTCTAGAAAGATGATGATATTGAAATCTGGCTTTCACTCAGGGGAGTGTCAGTAACAGGAGAGAGTGGCCCGGAAATGACAGAACTGAATGATTTAAGAGAAGATAAAGGTTAAAAAACACACATACACACACACACACAACTCTCCTGCTTATTGCTATGAGAAGGTGCATATTGCTTACTTCTATGGGATTCATCAACATCTATTTTTTTAAAAGTTACTCTCACTCTGAAAAGTCTACATGTAATAATCCCCAATTCTATTGTTATGATTACGCTTATCCTGAATACTCTGGGAAAAACAGAAAGGGAGAAGATAAAATTATTTATGTAATCAGAGAAGTACAAAAAGGATAAAATGGCTCGAGAGGTACATTACTAGGAGTAATGGGAAGAAATTAAGAAAATGGCAAAATTGGGTTGCACATCAGACATTCTCTCAGCATGATTTTTACTGCAGTGTGAAAGCATCTTCTAGAATAATAATGCTAATTTTAAATGCCCTCTTAATAAAATGCTCAGGTTGCTATAGCCTATTAGGCAGCAATTAAAATCATGTGAGCTCTGCCACTTCTTTCTCAGGTCTGCTGCAGCATGACTGTCGCAGGGAGCAACAAGGCCATGTGAATCTTAGGCACTCTGGGGTTACACTGGCCAGGTAAAAGATGGAAGGCCCATCATTCAAATCATTTAAAATTGGACACAACATTAGAGAAGAAGCAGTGGAGCTGAGTGGGACGAACTAGAGAACTTAATGTAGCATTAAGGAAAAAAATCACATTCATTCATGCCAAGGGACGTTTGGAGGACACTGTGCTTAAATTTTGGACTCACTTTGCAGGAGGAGTGAGTGTCAACTGTCCTTGATCTTGCGGCTGACTCTACACAGGGACTCCCTCCTAAAATGACTAAGTAAAGCACTGATAACCTGACAGGGAACAGTTTACATCTTCAGCTCACAAAGTAACTTCCTTTTCTTCCTTCTTTGGTTCAGTGATGATGATGTCATTGTGCATCTGTGGCTTGTTATTTTTATATGGACACAAAAGCAGACAGAAAATACATTAACGTGATGTGTAATTTTCCATGCAAATGCTTTCAGACTAACAAGGGTTGTGCTTTATGATTAAGTGGAAATTGGTTATTTGCTTTAAATATTTATGATAAAATACTTAGATTTAACATTTAAGGAATTCAACTCATGAGATTAAAAAAAAAAAAAACACTTTGCAATATTCCTTGGCTGACCTTGGTAGCTAATGTGATATGGCACATATGGTACCTTAGCTATGGAAGGACTTTTTGTAATAAACCACATCCATGAAGAACAGTCAGAATGGTTTTTGTGACTAGTTCTGTTACCAAACCCAGGTAACCTAGACCAAATCCTTTAACCTTATTTTCTTTCCTGGTCCTCCTAACAGGATAAATTGAAAATACTGACATACCACAGACTGGAGAAAAGTAAGCCAAATAGGTTAATGAATAAGATAAGGCCCTGGGGATCTTGAGAGGTGATGAATTCTCTCTGCTCTATGACTTCTCCCAGAGATTCCTCAAAATCATTCAATAAGGTACCAGCTTGGTGTAAATGAATCAAGACCTAAGAAAATGAAATCCTCTGACAACAGAAATTGAGAGACTGAGCAGTTTCCAGACTCCAAAGGTGTTTTCAGGACTGTGCTAAAGTCTAACACTTACAACATCAAGGCTAATGTTGAGTGATACTAACATAATAATTACAGCAAGGAAAAAAAGGAAGTAGTTAACATTTACTGAACACTGAGTATATGCCAGGCACTGTATTAAGCATTTAACCCATTTTACCTCACCAAATCCTCATGACTTATAAAGTAAAGCACTACCATTATCCCCATTTTAGAGATGAGTAAACTGAGGAACACTCATAGTGTTTAACTAACTTGCTCAAGCTCACAAACTGGGAAATAAAGAGGTATGTCACGAAGGCTATGTTTCAGGATATCATATAACTGGCTTGCCCAACCTGGGACAGGGATGGCTTGTTGAACCACAGGTTGCCCTCATCTCCTTTTTTTTTTTTAACTTAAACTTGCATTTGTCCATAAGTCAGGCCATAGACCTGGGGGCTAATCTGCATAGCTATGAGAACTGAAGGAAAACAAGTAGCAAATATCTGACTCATGTATAATCATGGCATTCATGCTACTATTACAGGGCTCCCCTGGTGGTACCAGTGGTAAAGAATCTGCCTGCCAGTGCAAAAGAACCAAGAGATATGGGTTCAATCCCTGGGTAGGGAAGATCTTCTGGAGTAAGAAATGGCAACTCACTCCAGTATTCTTGTTTGGAAACTTCCATAGACACAAAGGCCTAGTGGGCTACAGTCCACAGGGATACAAAGAGTCGGACATGACTGAGCGCGCATACACACACAACTGAAGAGTCAATCCCTGAAGGCCAATTCAACCCATAAGTAAAATTTTTGAATGCTCCTTAATGAACAATTTGTAGATAGAGCATTTTTTTAAATTTCTGCTTTAAAAAAAATGGAAGAAAAGACTGCTTATAAATTAGAAAACTGCTAGTTTCCAGAAACAAGGTTCAGAAGAAACAATAGGAAACAGAGATTTTCATCTCAATGTCAACTGGATATCTCTCACTCCAAAGAAAGTGGTTAGGGGGAACCCTGGGTCTCATCTTTGCTGCTGTAAGGCATCTGGGTCTCTAGTGGCTAAGGATGAGAAAAATGCCAGCTTCAGTTCTTCAGAACTGAAAGAGTAGGACCTGCGTCATAAATGGATAGACTTGACTTACCAAAAATGTAAAAAAATCTGCAAGTGAAATATTTTTTAAAAACCCACTCAATTTGATTTTTCACTTGCTGAGAAGAGGCTTACAATTTAAATGTGCAAAATAAGTGTCCCCGTTCCTTGCCTCCATCATGGCAATAAGTGTCTCCTTAGAATGATGTGCAGCCATTGCTTGGCAGTTTCCTCCAGCTTATTTTCAAGGAAAATCTTTTCCTGTCTACAGATTAATCTTGACAGCTATTGGGAGTCACCAAGGAACCACTCCATTTCCGTAGCACTGCGGGTGCCAGTCAGCTGACACAAAAAGCAAGGTCTGAAAAGAAAAGCTGTCCCCGAAGCACATCACACAAAGCACGCATATACTGTACACTTCGTTACATGGCAGAACTGAAGAGTATATGTAAAGCAGAGGCCTGGCCTCCGAATTATTGGTTTATGAACTGAAAACAAAATAGGTATTTAAAATCGAGTATTAGAGTTCCAAAGAATAGCAAGAAGAGATAAGAAAGCCTTCTTCAGCAATCAATGCAAAGAAATAGAGGAAAACAACAGAATGAGAAAGACTAGGGATCTCTTCAAGAAAATCAGAGATACCAAAGGAACATTTCATGCAAAGATGGGCTCGATAAAGGACAGAAATGGTATGGACCTAACAGAAGCAGAAGATATCAAGAAGAGATGGCAAGAATACACAGAAGAACTGTACAAAAAAGATCTTCACGACCCAGATAATCACGATGGTGTGATCACTCACCTAGAGCCAGACATCCTGGAATGTGAAGTCAAGTGGGCCTTAGAAAGCATCACTACGAACAAAGCTAGTGGAGGTGATGGAATTCCACTTGAGCTATTCCAAATCCTGTAAGATGATGCTGTGAAAGTGCTGCACTCAATATGCCTGCAAATTTGGAAAACTCAGCAGTGGCCACAGGACTGGAAAAGGTCAGTTTTCATTCCAATCCCAAAGAAAGGCAATGCCAAAGAATGCTCAAACTACCACACAATTGCACTCACCTCACATGCTAGTAAAGTAATGCTCAAAATTCTCCAAGCCAGGCTTCAGCAATATGTGAACTGTGAACTTTCTGATGTTCAAGCTGGTTTTAGAAAAGGCAGAGGAACCAGAGATCAAATTGCCAACATCTGCTGGATCATGGAAAAAGCAAGAGAGTTCCAGAAAAACATCTATTTCTGCTTTATTGACTATGCGACAGCCTTTGACTGTGTGGATCACAATACACTGTGGAAAATTCTGAAAGAGATGGGAATACCAGAAGACCTGATCTGCCTCTTGAGAAATCTGTATGCAGGTCAGGAAGCAACAGTTAGAACTGGACTTGGAACAACAGACTGCTTCCAAATAGGAAAAGGAGTTCGTCAAGGCTGTATATTGTCACCCTGTTTATTTAACTTAAATGCAGAGTACATCATGAGAAACGCTAGACTGGAAGAAACACAAGCTGGAATCAAGATTGCCAGGAGAAATATCAATAACCTCAGATATGCAGATGACACCACCCTTATGGCAGAAAGTGAAGAGGAACTAAAAAGCCTCTTGATGAAAGTGAAAGTGGAGAGTGAAAAAGTTGGCTTAAAGCTCAACATTCAGAAAACGAAGATCATGGCATCCGGTCCCATCACTTCATGGGAAATAGATGGGGAAACAGTGGAAACAGTGTCAGACTTTATTTTTCTGGGCTCCAAAATCACTGCAGATGGTGACTGCAGCCAGGAAATTAAAAGACGCTTACTCCTTGGAGGGAAAGTTATGACCAACCTAGATAGCATATTTCAAAAGCAGAGACATTACTTTGCCAACAAAGGTTCGTCTAGTCAAGGCTATGGTTTTTCCTGCGGTCATGTATGGATGTGAGAGTTGGACTGTGAAGAAGGCTGAGCGCAGAAGAATTGATGCTTTTGAACTGTGGTGTTGGAGAAGACTCTTGAGAGTCTCTTGGACTGCAAGGAGATCCAACCAGTCCATTCTGAAGGAGATCAGCCCTGGGATTTCTTTGGAAGGAATGATGCTAAAGTTGAAACTCCAGTACTTTGGCCACTCATGCGAAGAGTTGACTCTTGGAAAAGACTCTGATGCTGGGAGGGATTGGGGGCAAGAAGAGAAGGGAAGGACAGAGGATGAGATGGCTGGATGGCATCACTGACTCGATGGACGTGAGTCTGAGTGAACTCAGGGAGTTGGTGATGGACAGGGAGGCCTGGTGTGCTGCGATTCATGGGGTCGCAAAGAGTCGGACACGACTGAGCGACTGATCTGATCTGATCTGATCTGAAACATCAAAATGTTCCTAAATAGTTTAAGCACACATCTGTGATTGATTTTATGAAAAAAAAATTTTTAAAAGTAGAAAAGGATGATAAATGTAATGGTGATCTATTTTATGGGCCTTTTTGAAAGAACAGAAGGAAAAAAACAGACTTTCAGCTTTAAAACCATTCACCAGGAATGGAAAGAAGGATGATCTTTCCCTGCAGTGATATATGCTGTTTCTTCTAGTATTCGTGTACTGTTGCTATTGCAATTTGGCTGCATTTGGTCCTTGGTTACGTAAGCACACGTGGCATGCTCTCAATGTCCTGAGGGTAGAGGCCTGATGACAGCTCCATTTTCAGCAATAAGGCTTCCAGATGAACACAGGTTCACAGGGTCAAGTTGTTTTTCTTGAGGTGCACAAAGCAGACATTTACTCTATGAATACCTTCACCCACAGGTGTTTTAAAATGTGAACACTTTAGAACAAGAGTTAATGCAGATAAACGATTTCTGACTTGAACCACAGCGGCCAGAAACCTGCTGATCTTGCTTTCCCCTTCCAAAAGTTGCTGCTCTCAGCTCTGGCCCCAAGGGTGGCCAGTAATTTACATTAAAAGAATGGGAAGATTAGTGAAAAAGGGTTAATTTGACCATCTTTTTTTTATAAGCAATTCATAAAAGAATTAAGACTAGAAATGTACATAATACATTACATAGTAAAGTGGCAGTCTCCTGATACTTTATAGCGACCTAGCTTTCCTTGAAAAGGAACTTAGAAAGTGATTCCTGGCATTATACTGCAGCAGTGGCTTGCCTTTGAAAGGGTGGGGAACACATGTGTACCTGTGGCGGATTCATTTTGATATTTGGCAAAACTAATACAATTATGTAAAGTTTAAAAATAAAATAAAATTAAAAAAAAAGAGAGAAACATCTAGCATCAACTACTATTGTTGATGAAATAAAATGATATAAAATTAAAAAAAAAAAAAAGGAACTGCTGCTTTTCCTTCGTGGGGGGTGGGTGGAGGGAGACAAGCTACTCAAAGAGGGTACTGGATACTCTTTGAATTCTGCAAAGCTACTCAACACTTAGATCTGGTGTCATGTACACAGTGAGGGCTCAACAGATACCTTCAGTGGAGGAAGTTATCAGCTATAGAAGAGGTGGAGAAAAGGCCCAAGGGAGAATAATTCTTGGAAGCTTCTAGCAGCCTCAGACCACAGATGGTACTTTCTTTCTCAGTCAGCCAACAGAGTAAGTAGGTACATCTATTAATGTAAAAGATTGGTTTTTAAAATGTGCCTTTAATTCTAGATATTCATAACAGTTATTATGTACATCATCTTGAAGAAATGTTGCAGCAGATACGGCAAAAAAAAAAAAAAGACTTCTTTCTGAAAAATGTCATGTTTTCCCTTTATTCCCTGTACACTTAGTAAACATGAAAGTGAAAGTGAAGTCGCTCAGTCGTGTCTGACTCTTTGCAACCTCGTGGACTGCAGCCTACCAGGCTCCTCCGTCCATGGGATTTTCCAGGCAAGAGTACTGGAGTGGGTTGCTGTTTCCTTCTCCAAGTAAACGTAGCTCAGTGTAATATAAAATATATATAAAATATAAATATAAATATATATAAATATAAATATATATAAAATATAAAAGTATGTACTGGGTATATGCGTGGTCATGGTGATGTGATACTAGAAAGGAGGAAGAGGTGGTACAGCAATAAAAACTATAGATTCTTTTCGTCTTCGGCTTTAAACCTACTGCTCCTCTCAGGCCACACCCACTGCTCCTCTCAGGCCACACCACTGTTCTGCATCCTTTCACCCCCACCCTTTTATCACCTCCCTAAGGAGTCTTTTAAGACATTTTCTTTCTTATTGCCCCTATGATTTTTAATAACCTAGGCATACTGTGTATGCTTGTGCTGTGTATGTATATCTACATTTTATACATAAAGAGAGTAAGATTTTTTGGCCCCTAAAAACCAGCTTTCACTCCCTTGGGAGAAAGTATTGCTCCCTTCCAGAATGCATGTTAAGCTCCTTAACCACTTTATGACTCATGGACCTCTTTGAGAATCTGACAAAAGCCGTGGACCCTTTCCTCATCCCCATTCCCAATACATTTGTATAAAAGTTTATATACAATCAGAGCATTCATTAGAACCTTTGCAGCCTGTTAATGGGTCCTCACCTAAACACCCTTTCTCTGCATGCTCTCTTGGGGTGACTGTATATATTCTCATCCTCCTAACTACATCTGAGTATTTGTGAATCCCAATTAATCCCTTGAGCCCTGATCAAACTTCAGACTCAGATGCTAGAAATATCTATTTAGATGTCCCACAGACACTTCACACTCAATTGTCCAATTCTGAATTCACTATCTTCTACTCAAGCCTGCTTCTAGATTCACTATTTTTTATTCCTTTCTTCTCCCTTCACAGCCATTCAACATGTCTTGCCCACTGTACCTCCTCAGGATTTCTCAAATGTCCCCTTCCCTTTCACCACTCTGCCCGAGTTCAGACTCTCATCTCCCACCTGAGACACTCAAATGATGTCTCTGACTCTATTCTTGCCCTTCCCTACCCAATCCATTCTTCAAACTTTAGCCCAAGTAAGCTTATGAAAATACAAAATCTGTGAGTTTCTGATTAAACTTTTTGATGACCAACTAACTCTCTGGAAGGATAAAAAACAAACAAAACACACAGATGGCCATCAAGATAAAGTCCTAGAGTCCCAGCAGAGTCTCCAAATCACTGGCTCCTCAAGTTTCCTCTGTGCCATTTCCTCGATACTCGATGAGGATCGACTGGATGCATTTCCCTCAACTCACTGTGCAGCTTCTCCTTCCCGCAGCTTCCTCTGCCTGAAACATCTTTAGTATCTTCTCTTATGCAACTTTGGAAGTAACTGCTCTAAAAAATGTGAGTATTGTAATACTCACAGAAGCAGAGAGACAGGTAAGGGAAGAGGGATAACAAGAAATATCTTAGGCAAAATTAGAACTTTCTCCCTTAGTGCCCTTTCAGTGCTGAACTACCTTGTCCCCTTGGCCACAGCTCTTTGGCCACCTGAGAAGGTGAGCTAAACTGAGTCTGTTTCTGGGAATTTGGAATTAGGAATTACTGCTCCAGCTAGGTGGTTGCTATTTCTTGAAATCAGAAATAATATAAATCTGAAATGAAGGCAACCATGATTGGGTGGTATATTGTCATGGAAGAAGAGGAAGTCTCTAGACAGAAGTAGTGGGGAGACAGGGGACTGTACATCCCTGGAAGGACAACAAAAATAACACCAGCTCACAACCGCTTTCGAGTCCCTGTTTTGGTTTCTAGTGAGGCCTGAGCACATTTCTTTCCTTCGTTCCATCAGCTACCCCTGTATCCTGATTGCAAATTCCCAGTCTGTTTTAGCCAGTCTGAGTAGATTTCTATTATCTGCAATCTAAGGGACTTGATTATGTCAGTGTTAGGAGAGAACTGACATCCAGTATGGAATCCAGGTTGCCTTTGTTTGTTTCAAAGCCAGGACTACTCACTCATCCTGCCTTTTTGAATATAATATACTGCTTTCTGTGTAAATGGGACGACACTCATATTAAAAATCATAAATGTACCTCATTTAAATAAACTATGCAAGCTTCAATGCTCCAAAAAACATAAAACAGAATTGAAAACAAATGAATCTTTGCTTTGGGCTTTACGTCTTATGAATTAAATCAGCTATTAATCAGACTTGGAAAAACACTGGCTTCTTTCCCATAGTCATTACTATAAAATTATTTTAAAGAATCAATAGAACTCACTAACCTACATGACTTTCTGATACTTTCACTCACTAGTTTACTCCAGAACTTATTGCTAATTACTGTAGGTCTAAGAAAATCCACATATAAGAGACAAAAGACATAAATTATTTACAGGGCTATTCATCTGCAATGGACATTCCATCAGATTCAACCTTGTAAGTGTCACAGGACCAGTTATTTTTAAATCAGATTGTATTTTATAGGAAATAATAAAGATGCTAGAGCAGCACAATAAATTCATACTAACAGCAGATCTACATTTCATTGCAACAAATGTCTCTACTCTATTAAACAAGTACTGAAATTTGCCCTTAACATGCCACAGAGTTAAGGGTTTTTCCTGAGATGTTCTGTAGTCATGCAGGTGTCTGAGACTAAGGGCCTGGTGTGGGCGTTTTTTAAATCCCCTCACACCCAAATTTCTATATGGAATATGAGACTCTCGTGGATCTGAAAGGACCTGCTCTCATCTAAAAGGACCTTGCTTCTGGCATTTATTTTTCTCATCTGAAACATTTTTTCTTCTCTGCTGTGATCCATTCTGTCTCTGAAAAAGAACCATGTTTATCATCTAGGACTTATCACATTGCTCTTGCTGACTGACTGAGTGGTCAGCAGAAAAACAAGTTGATGAGTCTAGGATGTGAGTACTTGGCAGCCCCCTACTGCTTTAATGGATCTCGGCAGTATTAGTTTACTGAAAGGCGATCCAGTCCGCCTGGGACAATTTACCATTTCGTGTACTGTGCACAGATGAGATCTTTTATTTTCTAAAGTTTAACTTTGGCTTTCGCTCCAAAAGACAGAAAAATTTAAGCTCTGAAGGGTGTTTCATCAGTCAGCAATGAATAAAACCAGCCCAGTGTGATTGTGAGGGATGCTGAGACCATGCAGGATCACCAGATCTTCACTGGCCAGGAGGACCAGAGAAGACCCTCCTTCCAGGGATCTCGACCAACATATGGCATACGTTAGTTCTGCCCAGGGATGTTTGAGAGATGCAGACCTGTGCAAAAACACAGGGTGAATGAGATGGATGACTTCTCAAGGTCACTGCCATTGCCATGATTCATTAATGTCAGACCAGCTGCTGCTCTGAGCTGTGTGTTTTCCTAAAGCAATAGACTCTACTGTCCACCTTCTGTAAATAATAAATCTCTCGGCTTCCCAATCTTTCTGTAATCTGCACGCCAGCACATTGAAAGTAATGTAAATGAGGTTAGCTCACAAAATAAGGCATGCACCCACAGTGACTCCAATAAACACGATGTGGGCTTATCTTCTTTCATGTCTCCAAACTGTCATTATCAGTATCTAACCTGTGATTACAATTGGGAAAATTAATAAAATTTAAAAATCCTTGTGCCTTCGGTGGCCTCAATGTCTATTTTTAATTTTTATGAAACTGAAGGGGAGATTTGTATATTGTTTTGGACGACCTGAAAAAAACAGAAGACAGTTTTATCCACAGACTTAACAATAACCACAACAAATCACGACACCTCAGTGTGAAAGAAATAAGTTCAATTAGATGTTCTCCCCTGAGAATCCCACAGGAAAATGCAATGTACACAATTCAGCATCTCCTGGGCCATCCAGTCACTTGTGTCAACAGAGAGACAAGCATCTCTGGGCCTTGAGTGACAGAATCTTTAGCCATATATCTTCAGCTCACTCACAGCCCCAAATCTAAAGTGATTAAAATTTAAATATCACCAAAATCCCTAGGAAATTATATCTGTGTATAAACTGCCAGTCTATTCTCTTCCCACGTGGAGTCACACTCATTATTAAAAGACACTAAGCCTAATCACTGTATGACGAGGTACAGTAATTTGTCACTTTCTCAGGCTATTTCTGCAGTGGAGAGCTGGGGTTTTAGTGGACTGGTGTGGACTGACATAACCCATTTTCTACAAATCAAAATAGGCAACACCAACTAGATGAAAAGCCTGCACCACCAATCTACAGATCCTTCAAGGAAAGAAAAAACACTTTAAAGTATGAAGCAGAACAGGATAAAACCCCTTTTTATCAAGAAAAACAAATTTATCATTTTCTGTGTTTATTTCTTTTAAGAGAATACATTCTTGGCACTCTCAGAGTTGAGACCACGGATAACCATCTGGTGCCAGAAAGTCCTAGAAGGGCTATTTAGACTCCCCCCACCACCCCAGGTTTTCTCTCCATACCCTCCACTCAGGCCACAGGAGCCTCTTTCCAGTCTTCCTTCCCATAATCTTCCCAAACCTATCATGGTTTCTACCACTTTCTACCTGTGATACATCCAAACACCTTGTTCTCTAGTCAAAAGCATCTTACTCTATCATAAAACAAAAACAGCAAAGGTCTGTCAGATTCTATGAAAACCCTAAGCTGGGCTTCCTTCTCTACCTGTGTTTCCTTGTTTCTCCACCACCTCCTCTAGTTTCTCTGTACAGTTTGCAATGCATGTGTATGTGTGTGCATTTCTTTATCTTTGGGGAGGGGTAGAATTAGGTCCTTCAATAAGTCTTCGGAGCCTTAGGGTCATTGGCTTTCTGTGTGGAGACCATTTGACAAGGACCATGGTCCTTTGGTCCTTGCTGGCTACTCTTCTCAAGAAGCTAAATAGCCACAAGGGATTAAGAGTAAAATGTGTGATTAAACTTTGGACATTAATAGGTTTTAAGTTCACCTAATAGAGCAATCACGATTAAGTCATCATTGTGCTTGCCACATTATTAGTACATTACTTAAAAACACAATTTGTGCTGAAGGAAACTTATTGTGATTGTTTCTGTTTTAATGAGACCATAAAATATGCACTCCAGGAAAGAATTCTACTATATTTAGTGTTGGGCAGTACAAGCAAACTTTTTAATACTGGTTTAACAATCAGGCCAAAAAGTTGATATTAAAAATCAAAACTAGAAAAGAAATATATAGACATTAAAGTAAGTAGCAGTTGTGTCTTCTATGCTTCAGTGCTTAGCATCTTTCTGAAAAATAAGCTTTTTATCAACATTCAAGCTACATAAGGACAAGAGAAGAAAGCACAGAAAAGTTAAGTTCTGTAAACTTCAGAGCTAGATTTATTGACATTCAGAAGTGTATTCAGTTCAGTTCAGTCACTCAGTCGTGTCTGACTCTTTGCAACCCCATGAATCGCAGCACACTAGGCCTTGTATAGAATATTATAAATAGCATTTGAAAATCTAATAAATTATTTAAATTTACTGTACCCTATTAAGAGAACTGTTTTACTGAGGCTTCTCATTTTAGTATAATCACCAGAATGAATAAAGTAATTAGTGAAATGTTTCAATTTTAAACAAATTATTTTTTAATTATACATGCATGCACACAAATACCACCAATACACAAACACACACACACACACGCATGCACATTCACACAAACCTACAAAAAGAACCCTTCACAGAAATCAGCATGAAATCAATACCTTTTATGTGGCCCTGAAAGCACTGATAGACCTATGGATATACCTACTGAGTCTTAGAAAAGAGTCATTGGCTTTTCTCCCCTGACTATAGTGACAAGAAAAGGAATTCAGAGTTAGCAGTGACATTTTAGTGATCTTTTGAACACAATGTGCAAAAAACACAAGGCCGTCTCCAGGAGTGGCTGAGGTGATAGTCATCACTCTGGAGATTTGAGGGGGGAAAAGAGGCTTACAGTTGTCTTGTATATGTTCTTGTCTTTAAGATAAGGCTATGGACTGAATCACATCTCAATATTCTTTCTATCTATGGGATTCTAAGTCCCTTGGCAAAAGCAGGACTGTAGGAGTAGTCAGGACGTGAGATGTGCCAGGACTAGATAAGCAGCAGCAGAGTCAATGGAAGAAATGCTGTTGAGTTGTCCACATGAGCTCTTTCTCAGAATGCAAAGCACTGATGATATAATAATGAAACATGAATTTGGTTAAAATCATGTTCAACAGAACTGTGAAAAGGCTTATCTGGACAACTAAATTGCTTGTAGCCTGCTTTTTATTAGCATCAAGTATTTACTGAGCAAACTAAGATGCATGCTATCGTGCTAGGACTGGCATTAATAAGTCTTAGGGCAACGGCACCCCCCTTCAGTACTTTTGCCTGGAGGATCCCATGGATGGAGGAGCCTGGTAGGCTGCACTCTATGGAGTCGCTAGAGTCGGACACGACTGAGCGACTTCACTTTCACTTTTCACTTTCATGCATTGGAGAAGGAAATGGCAACCCACTCCAGTGTTCTTGCCTGGAGAATCCCAGGGATGGGGAAGCCTGATGGGCTGCCGACTATGGGGTGGCACAGAGTCGGACACGACTGAAGCGACTTAGCAGCAGCAGCAGCAGTGTAAGTTAGAAAGTGTGTGCCCTGAAAGTGCTTACAATCTTCTAGGCAAGCTCAAATAGTAACACATGCTAATCACTGTATCAAGTAACAGAGGATGGAAAGTCGGCAAGCACCTAAGTCAGAGAGCTGAGGCTGAGAACAACGTCTTCCAGAGTGTTGTCTAAGACTGCTAACCATAACATGAAGGGTTACCAGATATCGAACTCTGGCCACAATATCAGACCTTTTCTTACTCAGAGGAATTTAACCATTTGAATTATCGAACAGACTTCTTCAAGGAAGACAAGGTCTGTAGGAAAGGGCAAACTGAAAATTTCAGGCATGCCTGAGTTGCTAGGGATGGACACACACACACACACACACACACACACACACACACACACACACTGAGCAATTCCAGTTCCTTTAAAACAGAAGTAGTAAGTTTTGTTTTGAACATCAGTTTATTACTCAACTAAAAATGTAAATGTGGACTTACTTTCTCAGAACAGTTAACCTTGAGCCAATAAAAAAAAACAAAAAAACAAAGAACTGTGTAGGAATAACTATGACAGAAAACTAAAGTCTGCAAGGAAACTAAAACCAAGTCTGCGATCATATATGTCTTGCTCAATACAACTAGAAAGCAGACTCGGGATTTGGGGGCAAAAGGCAAACTCCAAATTATCCCCTGCTGCTTAACAAGCATGGGAATCCACAAAGCAGTAGTCCTTTTTTTGAAAAACAAAAGTAAGATGTTATGCAAAGGGAAGAAAATTTATGGGTTTCTCTGGTGGCTGAAATAAGTAAAGAAGTGTTAGTCACTCGGTCATGTCCAACTCTTGTGATCCCATGGACTGCAGCCCGCCAGGCTTCTTCTCTGTCTATGGAATCTCCAGGCAAGAATACTGGAGTGGGTAGCCATTCCCTTCTCCAGGGGATCTCTCCAACCCAGGGATCAAACTGCAGTCTCCTGCACTGCAGATAGATTCCCTGGTGACTCAGGTGGTAAAGAATCTGCCTGCAATACTGGAGACCCAGGTTCAATCCCTGGGTGGGGAAGATCCCCTGGAGAAGGAAGTGGCAACCCACTGCAGTATTCTTGCCTGGAAAATTCCATAGACAGAGGAACCTCGTGGGCTATAGTCCGTGGGGTTGCAAAAGAGTCGGACAAGACTGAGCACACACACTGATAGCTAAGTGGTCAAGAATTCACCTGCCAATGCAGGAGACATGGGTTTGATCCCTGGGTGGGGAAGATCCCCTGGAGAAGGAAATGGCAACCCACTCCAGTACTCTTTAGCTGGGAAACCACAGGGACAGAGCAGCCTGCCAAGCTACAGTCCATGGGGTCACAAAGGAGTCAGACAGGACTGAGCAACTAAACAACAATGATGCATGTGAAGAAAAGCTCAGAGGGACGGTTCAAGCAGAAGGACTACAAGAGTTAAGCACGTGCAGTTAGCCAGGGGCTGACTAAATAGGTACCTGTTCTCTACAAATTAATATTAAAGGGTATTCCTAGGATGAAGAATCTTTTTCTTTGGCAATATCTGTTAATATGGCAGGAAACAAGAAGTTGAGAAATACGAATTTAACTGAGAGGAGGAAATTTTATACTCAATGCCAGAATCTTCCCACAGTTTAAATAATACAACTACTAAGTTCAGAGGTTAATTTTTTAAATGTACACATCTCAAATGATAAAGGGATGTATGCAGATAGACATTTAAGTTAAATGAAAAGAAGGCTGTAACAAAATCATTGTAAATCCAGAAACAAGAACTGTGTTAACTCGCTGATAAAAAAGAAAATCATTATGTAAGTCATTAACCACTAAGAAACCTCCTAACACCCTTCAATGCAAATCAAATTTTACTGCAATTGTGTACAAAGAAAACTGGAGACAAGCTGATGTATTCTGATACCATTCATTTTATCTAGACTATGCACTCTGGGTACTTGATAGCTCTATATCCTTATTACCTTATATTTGTCCTTCTTGGAATGGTTATAATCATAAAAAGCTATCCAGTACCCTGAATGCACTGGATAATTAGAATTACAATGACTGCCATCTGAATATACTGTGTGTCATAATTTTCTTTAAGTGCATTATTCTGCTCATCGACGCCCACTCCCCAACCCTGCCTCTTACTAAAGGCCACTCTCCAAGGCAGAGGATAAGTTTCTTGAGGGAAGTTAGGTTTATCTGAACCAATTTCTTGGGTTGATGCATGAGGTCTCTAATATTTCATCAGGTTCAGTTATTGACTCTACTATATATATTTTTTATAACCACCTTATTCTGTTTAGAAAGTATATACATTTTTGGTTGAACGTGTGCAACTCTGTTTTGATGTAAATAAATGTAATGTGAATACTTTACGTAACAATTTCTTATTCCTTTATAGAAGACCCATTTTAGTATGTAACTATATACTGCTGCCTAATACATTCTTTTCAGAAGAAACCATGCCAGACACAGCAAGGAAGCTACTCTGGGGTTAGTACTAGTGTTCCCACTGGAAACAATTACTCGTAACAGAATGAAAATATCCTGTCTATTTAGGGATGAAGGGACAGACATTATTTGTTATGGCACCTCTTCAGAATATCAGAAACCAGTGATAGTATGCCACTGTTATAGATGAGGCCAAAGCAATCTATTATCTGTAGATGAGGAACAAATTTAACCTCTACTTTGGTTTTTTGTTTCTCAGTTTACTTTGTATTTCATTTTTGGATTCATACAAATTAAGAACATGTGCATGTACATACACACACTCTTTTATTAGATTTACCCAGAACTATCTCTCACTCCCTTTAATAATTCTAGACCCTCCTGGGAATTTCTAGTTACAATATTTGGGAAGGTTGTTAAGATATTCCTCTCTTTTCTCATAATCATATTATCTAAAACATTAATTTACTACACAGTACATTTTTCATTTTAACAGAATTACTAATTTTTCCAATCTATGAATGTTATATAATCAATAGGGTGATAAAAGGAAAGTATGCAGTAAGTTCTTATTAAAAAAGAAATCTTCAGATTCTGTCTTAGAGAAGATCTTTTAAAAGATAGAGGCATGACTTCTCTTTCTAGCAACACAGCTGACTGTATGTGTGGAGAAATCCCTCCTCATGATGAATATCTAAAATAATGAATAAAACATATTTTTAATTCTTTCAGAAGTATGGTTAAGCCGGCAGTAAAGTACAGAAAATAACTGGAGGCAAGAATCTTTAAAAAAGAATCCTTTCCAGGGATGAGCAAGTTGTCATGCAGATATTTGCCCTGTGGTACAGTGACCATATAATTTATTACCCAAACCAGGACATTTTTTAACTAGAAATAATTAAGCTATAACAAACTCATACTTTTCCAGGTATCCTGGATACATGATCACCCTACCCTGGGGTTACTTGCTGATCCCTGGGAGCAGTTTGGATTTTAGCAGGCCACATGTGTACACGGGGAAAGAAGACAAAGCCTAGGGTCTGAATGGGGTGAGCTGTTGAGTCAGGGACTCCTGAACAAAAGCCCAAGCTCACAAAGGGTGACACTTTCAGGGTTAACTTAAAAAAAAAAAAAAAAAAGAAAAGAAAAGAAAAGGGAGGGAAGGGAGGAAAGGGGAAAAAAAAAAAGAAAGAACAGAGAGAAGGAATGAAAAAAGGAAGTAAGAACTGTCTTGCAACAGGAGAAAGTCTTTTTTAACTGGAACTTGATTGGAACTTGATTCTTAGTAGAACAGAAAAACTATTCTTTCCTCTTTTTCTTTACATACATATTAAAAGAAAATAAAAAAGGAAAAAATGCCTTTAAAAATTCATAAGCACAAGTATACTCTCATCCAGGTTTCAGGCCAGAATTCATACCATTAAGGTAACCTGAAAAACCTGAAAATAAAAGTTAACTTTTAAATGATGTTTGGTTGGTAGACTGTCCTTCAGTACCAGAGAAAAGCTAACCAACTCATCCATGGAGAAACATACTTACATGCAGTTCTTAAATAATTCTCACAAAAAATTCCAAGGAATACAAGCTCTTAATAAAAAGAATCACTAAATACATGAGGAAAAGGCATCAGTGAGTCAGAGTCAGCAGAAACAACAGTCTGATGTTACTAACCTAATACTGTGGACAATATAAATGAACATGCTTAATACATTTAAATAAAGAGGAGACTGCAAGTGTGATAAGGAAACACAAGACTATCAAAATTGACAAAGTATATTTAAGAAAACTCACAATTCTTAGAAAAACTTTAAAAAATGTAATCTGTAAAAAAAAAAAAATCTAAAGAATTTAAGTTAACCAGAAGATCAAAGACAGTTGGAGAAAATTAATTTTAAAAAAGGAAGATAGAGCTAAAGAAATTACACAGAAAGTTGTATAGAGACAAAAAGAAATGAAGATTAGGAAATATGAAGATCAGAGTGAAGAAGCCAAACACATCTAATCAAGACTCTAGAAAGAAGAAATATAAAGAAAGAGAGAGGGGCAATATTCACTTAGGTATAAGATAACCATTTTCCAAACTACTAAAAGACATTAATCTTCAGATAAATCCCAATGAACTCCCAAACAGGGCAAAGAGAAATCCATACCTAAATACATTGCAGTGAAACAGAAGAACATCAAAATCAAAACGTAGATCTGGAAAGTAGCCAGAGAAAAAACAGACATATTGCAGGCACAGGCTTGCTAGATCACAAGACTCACAGCTGACTTCAGACAGTAACAATGGAAGATAGTGGAATAACAGCTTTGTGGAAAATAAGCATTGACCAAAAGTTCAGTCCCACTGAAATCACTTAAAACCTCAAAAAAAAGATTTAAAAAAAAAGTCAAAGCCAAAGGACAGGAAGAAAAGATAATAAAAATTTGAAGGCTGGAAACTGTCTTAACAGATCAGTTCTCAGCTGATTCCTGGTTAGCAGTGGGGAGGATAAGAATAAATCTGTTAGGCTGTAGAGTCCTGAAAAGTCCCAGAAACCTCTGAGACTTGATGCCTCTGTAACTAGAACTGAAAGATAGGTGTGGATGGGGTGAAAGCTATTAATGTTAACCAGTTAAGTATCTAGACTCCTTCCTTATCACTCAATCCAATGGATGATCCCATCTCCTGCTGCTGCTGCTGCTGCTGCTAAGTCGCTTCAGTTGTGTCTGACTCTGTGCGACCCCATAGACAGCAGCCCACCAGGCTCCCCCATCCCTGGGATTCTCCAGGCAAGGACACTGGAGTGGGTTGCCATTGCCTTCTCCGGATCCCATCTCCTGCTGCTGCTGCTGCTGCTAAGTCGATTCAGTCGTATCTGACTCTGTGCGACCCCATATACGGCAGCCCACCAGGCTCCCCCGTCCCTGGGATTCTCCAGGCAAGGACACTGGAGTGGGTAGCCATTTCCTTCTCCAATGCATCAAAGTGAAAAGTGAAAGTGAAGTCGCTCAGTCATGTCCGACTCTTAGCGACCCCATAGACTGCAGCCTACCAGGCTCCTCTGTCCATGGGATTTTCCAGGCAAGAGTACTGGAGTCGGGTACCATTGCCTTCTCCGGATCCCATCTCCTACCCCAACAGAAAACTTGGTTTACCTTTCAGAGAAGACAAAAGAGTCTATGGAATAGAAGTTGACCTAGGCAGTTGAATACATAGGTATATTACTGAAATCAAGGGATTAATGGACCATATTTACTAAGGAATACTGAGGTACCCAACCCTCTTTTGCTGTTCATCAACTAGAACAATGGCAGCTAGACCTTTATTCTCTAGGCAAATATTTCTTTTCCAAAGAATCTGACTAGACTAAAGGGAGGAAAAACACCTAAAATACTAGCATCTGGGATTCCATAACACATGACTCACCAATGGTTCTCAAAATTGACTGCTCATTGGTATCACCTTGGAAGCTTTAAAAAATAGTGAGGGAAGATTTGGGAGAATGGCATTGAAACATGTAAAATATCATGTATGAAACGAGTTGCCAGTCCAGGTTCGATGCACGATACTGGATGCTTGGGGCTGGTGCAGTGGGACGACCCAGAGGGATGGTATGGGGAGGGAGGAGGGAAGAGGGTTCAGGATGGGGAACACATATATACCTGTGGCGGATTCATTTTGATATTTGGCAAAACTAATACAATTATGTAAAGTTTAAAAATAAAATAAAAAAAAAAATAGTGAGGCCCGTGTTGCACTACTGAGAGTGTCTTGACCTGGGAGTGCCCTGGGATTTTTAAAAGCTCCCTAGGAGATTCTTACGTTCAGCCATGGTTAAGAACCACTGCCCTACAGTCAAACTCAAACACATATTCAAAGCTTCAATCAGGTTTTAGTTTTTTACTGTTAATAGCAAGAGGAAAATCAAGGGTTACTTAGAAGATCATATGATAAAAATCTCTAAAGCAGAAGACAGAGGCAAAAACAAATAAACAGGTGTCTGGTGGAAGGCCTGGCTTGATAACTGGGAGGACAAATAGGAGTGTGGAATTTGAGTGAATGATTAAGCTGTAGCAGAGTCGATGTTTTTGTGCTGGACGACTGGTGAGCAGCACAGGGACCAGCACCCTCCTTGGTCATACAATATCCCCCTTTGGCAAGCTGATATTCCAGGGCTCAGTGGAAAAACCTCAAGTATAATTTTAATGGCAGCACAAAAGTCACAGTGACTCTGACTCAGTTGCAAAATTAGAGTATATTCTGTCCTTAAATCTCACCTTAAAAGTTTCCTTTTTCTTCTAAGCTTGCAATTGACTCTTTCTTTAAAGTGTCTTGTGATACTGTGAATTAGGTGATATAAAAATAAAGCACATTGCATTATATAAAGTTTTACTGCTTCTGTGCTATAACATCAAATGTGCTTGATTTTCCAGGTCTAATTTGTATATCTTTAGGCTCACTGAGTAGTTTTCACCTTATGAAGAATTCAATAAAATGGTATTAAAAGACACAAAGATTGCTGTCAGATATAAATTCCTTTTTATCTTTCCTCTGAGCCTAGGTCTTTGGCAAATATTCTTTTGGATTTGCAAAAAGCATCTCACCAGCAAAGGCCTGCTTAGCTCACACAGAAGTTAGACCAGTTAGCATTTACAAACTGGAATAACCATCTCCAAAAGATACATATTAGCAGGTCTTCGCAACCTGTATTTCCTAAAAGTCACATAAGTGATAAGGAAAATCAGTGTTTTCAAGCCCCAGAAGACAGGGAAACAGTTTGACTGTGTACATTTAATAGCTCCTGAATGATTTCAAATGTCACAAGAAGATAACGCTTGAATGTGGTGGCCCATTCAATAGAAAAACAATGCTAGGATGTTTCCCAGGGCTTCCTAGGAAGGCCTCCAGGCTTCATGGGGAATTTGGTCTTATATGAAACACACTGACAAAAATATACTTGTTCCATATAAAACCTAGAAGCTTCAGGGCTTCAGTTATCTGCTATTTGGCTTCAACCTTAGGCTTGAAGGGTGTTAAAAGCCTAAGGTCTGCTTCAGTGTCATTTCTGGCATCTGAATGTATTCATAGTCAGTATCACACGTCATGTAGATTCCTATAAAATCTAACAACCAAAGTAATATGAACAAGATAGGCCGTATGGACTTACAGCTAATATCTGACTGTTTGCTCTCAAATAGAGGTAAGCGTGCTGGATGGATATAATTTGGTTTGAAAAGTTCCTTCTATACTTTTGATATTGAAATCTTAAGAGTAAAAAACTACAATAATAATGATTATTTTATTATTGATTTCATATACAAAATTAATTACTAAAAACTAGAATGGTCAAATAAATGGGAAGTAGATTAATACTGCAAATATTAAGAAACAGTGTTTTTTGGATCCCTCTCCTAAAGTAAGGGAAACAAAAGCAAATATAAATAAATGAGACCTAATTAAACTTAAAAGCTTTTGTACAGCAAAGGAAACCATCAACAAAATGAAAAGACAACCTTTTCATGGAAGAAAATATTTGCAAATTACATTACCAAAAAGGGATTAATATCCAACATACATAAACAGCTCATTCAACTCAACATCAAAAAGACAAGCAACCTGATTGAAAAATAGGCAGAAGAACTGAATAGACATTTTTCCGAAGAGGAAATGCAGATGGCCAACAAGCACATGAAAATGTGCTCAACATCATTAATCATCAGGGAAGGCAAACCAAAGCCACAGTGAGAGATCACCACACACCTGTCAGAATGGCTACCATCAAAAAGTCTTACAAATAACAAATGCTGGTGAGGACATGGAGAAAAGGGAACCCTTGTACACTTTTGGTGGGAATGTAGACTGGTGCAGCTATTGTGGGAAATAGTATAGAAGTTTCTCAACAACCTGAAAATAGAACTATCATATGATCCAGCAATTCTACTCCTAGGTATATATCTGATAAAACAAAAACAATAATTTGAAAAGATACATGCTTCCCTGGTGGCTCAGACGGTAAAACGTCTGCCTGCAATGCGGGAGACCCGGGTTCGAGTCCTGGGTCAGGAAGATCCCCTGGAGAAGGAAATGGCAATCTACTCCAGCACTCTTGCCTGGAAAATCCCATGGATGGAGGAGCCTGACAGGCTACAGTCCATGGGGTCGCAAAGAGTCGGACATGACTGAGCAACTTCACTTTCATGCAACCCAATGTTCATAGCAGCATTAATTGCCAAGATATGGCAATTGCCAAGACATGGAAACAGCTTAAGTGTCCATCAACAGATGGACGGATGAAGAAGCTGCGGTATATATATACGCACACAACAGAATACAACAGCCATAAGAAAAGAACAAAAATTTGCTATTTACAGCAACATGGATGGAGTTGAAGGGCATCATGCTAAGTGAAATAAGTCAGAAAGAGAAAGAGAAATTCTGTATGCTATGACTTACATGTGGAATTTAAACAAATACAATAAACTAGTAACTATAACACATAAGCTGCAGACTCACAGATACAGAGAATAGACTAGTGGCTATGGGAGCGGGGGACAGGCGCTACAGATGTAGGGAGTGGGAGGCAGAAACTGCTGGGTGTGACACAGGCTTAAAGAGGTATTGTAAGACACACGGAATATAACCAACATTTTCTAATAACTGTAAATAGAAATTAAGCTTTAAAAATTGTATAAAAATTTTAAAGGAACAGATTTTCTAGATATCTTTAGGAAAAACATTATAAGCTTTGAATCAAAATATCCCATAAAATTTTTTTAAATAGCAGGCCAACTATTAAGAGATTAAATAATATCATAATTCTAACCTTTATAATATTATTTGATAAGCTATCATTCATAACCTTAAGCAAAAACCATCTGTTTTAGTTCTCTTCCACATATGAGTTTCAAGAAACAATTCTATTTGAGAAATTTTCATGTCATGTAAGGACAAATTTAAGGTAGATGTCAACTTTACCACCTCAAAATTTCATAAGAGGAAAGACTCCAAAATAACATATGATGACATCTGTGATAAATTATCTTCCATTTATATGGAATAAATATCAAAGGAAGGAAGAATACAGAATTAGAGAAAAATGAGCTGTTCCAACTCAGACTGGAGTTGAAAGTGTTCATAGTAGCATTTTTGTGCTGCTATGCACTATATCATGTGATAGATACAGTGTTCACAGGGGACATTGCTGAGAATTCTGGTTCTGACATTATTAGGTCAAATTTTAATATTCTGACTACTAAAATGTAATAAAAGTATAATATCATATATTAGGGATATATTTTCTGAGTTATTCTCATTTGCTAAAAGTCTACTCTATGTTGCTGATCATTTTGGTCTTGAGTTTCCATTTGGTCAAACTATGTATCCGATGTGCCTCTGAAGTGACATTCTATATCATGTAATAAGAAAGAATGGAATGAACAATGAGGCATTCAGGAATTTACTCTTGGAATTCACTTTACTAAGAACTTCACGCTAAATAATCAAATCACATTTCTTTTTCAACTACTGTAGTGTTTTGGGGTGAAAATCTTTACATATTTGTTTGTATTAGGGAGAGATTTTATTGAACTTAGAATTATAAAACAAAAGCTTATAATGGGATCACATATCTAACATACATTATTCAGTAGTGGATACCTGGTCAGTGTGACTGATTGTAAGTCCACAAGATACAACACATGGATTTGGGAGAAAACTCCTAAAAATATATCATTCATTTTGTTTTATCTGTGCCCAGAAGAGAAATCCAGATAAGCTACTCCACTAAATACTTGGGAAAAGGACTTGCCTAGATGCCAAATACATTTATGCAGAACCATAAAAGAGAGAGTGAATTCCCAGAGTGTCAGACATTTGTGGTAAAGAGGCCTGAAAACCAAGAGAGAAAAACAGTGGTTCGTTTCATTAGTATTCTATGCTCTCAGAACTAGGTAGCACTACTTTGATTTGAAATGCACGCACTCACCTCACACTGATAGGATGTACCAATTCTACCTTCTAATCAGAGTCCACAGGGCCATCGTCTAAAGTGAAATGCAACCTCCAAGCGAAAAACATGAAATGATGGAAAAAGTATTTTCCTCACTCAAGTGAAATCTGGTTTTATGATGTTCTTGCTCAAGAGACATCTGTTAGCATATTTGGATTTAAATGTTCAGATGTGCACTTTGTGCCAAGAAAATGCTTCCAATAAAAATGCCCTGACAACAAGTCTTCTTTAGGAGAACAGCTTTGAGTTTCACAGCTTAATTGGCTGGAGCCTGATCATGTTGGTAACTAGGGCCTTTCTTCTATTTAACTTGTACAATAGCAGTATCACCTCTCCAACATTAGGGGTTGTTTTGTTTTGCGTCTTAAGAAAAGAAAAAAGGAAGATGGTAAAACTTAGTACCTATATTAGCTGTTAGGACTGCAGTCTACTTATACTTTTTAATGATTTCTTTTACAGCTTTATGTTCGTCATCAAGGAAAAGGGAACAAAGAGCTTTGTAATAGTGAGTTTTGTGTATATCCTGCACATGATATATTAGCTTTTTCCTATCTCTTCACAGTACTACTAGAGTTCACACGGACTGAAAAGTAACATACTAACAGAATTTAGTGTGTTTAGAGATTGGATACAGTCCTTTTCAAATGAAGTGTGTTGAAAACGGTAGTCCCCATCAATCCTTTGGCCAGTAGTTTTTTGTATATGTATGAAAACACTTATTCTGTTTCTAATCTTTACCCTTGAAATGACTCTGTTTCTAATAAATACTAATATCTAAAACCTGAGAATCATTTAAACTGAAGCTTAACGTTAAACCTTCATGACTTCTAAAATATTAAAATGTCATGATAAAAGCTACATTTTTAAAGCGGTTACATAAATTGTGTTTTATGATGCATTGTCTTATCATTTCTCAAAAAGGGAATCTGAGCTATGTTAGACCGCAGGTTTTTATACTAGCTAAAAAGATGTTTAAACAAAGGGGGAAAAGACAACAGTGTAATAATAATTTTTTAGGAGTATGTAATGTACCAAATTCTCCATTTGGTCTTTTCACTGTCTTTAACTGGCAGGAAATCTGTGATAATTTATAGTATAAAGATTAATTAATAGAGGTGAGGATTTAATAATCTTTTAAACTTATTTTCTCCACATTTTAAAGACATATATCTAGAACCAAATTTTTTTTTTTTTTCTTTAAATATTTATTCATTTATTTGGCTGCACCTGGTCTTAGTTGCAGCATGTGGGATCTAGTTCCCTGACCAGGGATCAAACCTGGGCCCCCTGCTTTGGGAGCTGAGAGAGTTAACCACTGGACCAGCAGGGAAGTCCCTAGAACCAAATTTCTTTCTGCTTATCCTTGCTGAGAAAATTTCATTTCCTTTAGCTCAATACATAAAATCTGCACCTCTGCCTGCCAGAGAAATATGCTCAAGACGTGGTCTGTTCCATGGCTTGATACACCACAATAAATTGTTAATGATACATTACTGCACCAAAAAACAAGCAAATGCAATACCATGTTCTCTGTACATTTCAAACAGAGCTAGGAAATTTCAAAATACTCTCTTTCAACTCTCTAACATCAATATCACCACCAATAAACAAGTATTAAACACCTGCACTAAACTTACAGCCCCATGTTGGATGTTGTTGGGTGTCCACATTCATTCACAACAGCCTATGCTTTACAGTATACAAAGATTTATGAAAATATGCAGTAATTATTCACCACCTTTCCCAAGAACCAATCACTCAAATACAGAAATACCCAAATTGATTATTATCAGCTGATATATAAAGAAATGGCACAAAAGGTCAAGACTAGCTCACCTGAAAAAAGAAAACTGAAATAAAAAATTAGATGACTTAATTTAGTATATATGATAGCTTTAAAACCCTTGCCACTATGAATATTAAACTCTACCAGAATGGCACATTTTACAGGTTCTATTTTCTCTCTGGCTTCTGGTGCTTCAAGCTTCACGTTAGTGATTTATGATTTATAATGTCAGTCAAAGCTCTTAATAAAAATACAGCTTTATGTCACTCAGTTGGGAATAGAATATTTTCCTTTCTCTCTCTGTAGGGTCCCCCACATACATATTGAACATATTTTAGGAGTAATTACAAAATATGAGGTTACAGGGCCACTACTGATTGTCATCACATGCCACTCAAAGTTCTTTCTGATGGGACAGTGAATTGATCAGAAATACCTTTCTGCTGGTGCCATCACATATTTGAGTATTCTGGGATAAAAGCACACAGAAGGCTTTCATTCTCCCTGAAAGGCAGAGACCTCCAGATACCTTCACAGTCCAATCAAGTCAGGCTCTTGGGATTTGAGAAATCCATCCTTCCTACACAGGCTTACCTCATGCATGTTAATCTCTATTATGTGGTCAAAAAGAGTGGTTTTCAAAGTGAGCCACATTCATTCCAGGGGCTTGTAAGATTGTGATTCACTAGTTAGAAAAGAAAATAACTATAACTTAAACTACTAATACCTTTACTGTATACTCAATTTGGGCTTCCCTTATGGCTCAGTTGGTAAAGAATCCGCCTGCAATGTAGGAGACCTGGCTTCGATTCCTGGGTTGGGAAGATCCCCTGGAGAAGAGAAAGGCTACCCACTCCAGTATTGTGGCCTGGAGAATTCCAAGGACTCTACAGTCCATGGGGTCGTAAAGACTGAGAGACTTTCACTTTAACTTTGAATTGTCCAGGTGGTGCAAGTAGTGAAGAACCCACCTACCAACGCAGGAGACATAAGAGATGCAGGTTCAATCTCTGGGTTGGGAAGATCCCCTGAAGGAGGGCATGGCAATCCACTCCAATATTCTCGTCTGGAGGAGGAGTCTGGTGGGTGGCAGTCCACAACACAGCAAAGAGTTGGACATAACTGACGTGACTGAGCACGCACACACACAGTGTACAGAATACTAGAGGAGTACATGTATAAAATTTATAAATACATATATCAAGAGTGCCCACTTAAAAATCCTTTTTTAACAGCTTTAGTGAGATATGATTTGCCCATTTAACGTATACAATTCCACAGTTTATAGTATATTCACAGAGGTGTACAATCATCATCACAAAAAGTTTAAGAACATTTTCATCACCTCAGAGAGCAGGCTTATATATTTTAGCTATCAGACTCCCTACGTCCCCATCTATTCAGTCCCAAGCAGTCACTATCTTCTGTCCTTACAGATTTGCCTATTCTGGACATTTCATATAAATGGAATCATATAATGTGTTATCTTTTATGACTAGCTTCTTTCACTTAGCATAATGTTTTCAAGGTTTATCTACGTTGTAACATGTATCAGCATTTGATTCCTTTTAATGGCTGAATAACATTCCATTGCATAGCTATACCATATTTTGTTTAGCCATTCATCAGCTGATGGACATCTGGGTTTTTTTTTCCCCTTTTGGCTACTGTGAATAATGCTCTGAATATTTATGTTCAATTTTTCATATGCACATGTTTTCATTCCTCTTGGGTACACACCTAAAAGTGGAATTGCTGAGTATAACGTAACTCCACATTTAAGCTTTTGCGGAACTGTCAGACTGTTTTCCAAAGTGGCCGTACCATTTTTACACTGCTGCCATCAGTTTATGAGGGTTCTAATTTCTCTAAATCCTTGCCAACACTTGTTGTTATCCGACTTTTTGATCCTAGCTATCCTATTGGGCATAAAGTGGTATCTCACTGTAGTTTTATTAATAGCATTACCTTGATACTAATGATATTGATCATTTTTTGATGTGCAATTTTTTTGTGTTTTAACTAATGGTGTGCATCATCAAGAAGTTGCAAGGCAAGGGGTATAAAGTCCCCCAGCAATTTCAGAGGCAGTTATCTAATGAAAGCCCCAGACCACATTCTGAAGTAAAAACATGAGCTCTTATTCAAGACATTTAGCTCCTTGTGGATGACATATAAACCAAGTCCAAAAGCATGAGAAACCAGTGGGGGAATCAAAGATCAACCAGATGTGAACGACACTTAGATACCTCCTCCAAATCAAGGTAGTTATATAACTCTGAGAAACATATGGAGAATCACCTCCAGTGACGCCACTGCTTAAGCTGATGGCTGGCTCAAGGTCCTGACGAACAGATGGTAGCAGCAAAGCTATAGTCATTTCCTGGCACACCATCAGCTATCTATGAATGGCAACCTTTGTGACAATTCTGAGAGAGCACCATATTAGCATTAGAGGCCATGGCCTGTGTCTGTATAAACGGCTTTCCCTAGTACAGAACAAAAAGAACGACATAGAATTTAAAAAATACAGTAAAAATAAGTAATTTAAAGATTTGCCCTTTTTTGGCCAAAAGTATATCCACTCTATATTTTGGTATTATGGGACAAAGGTGACAGTCAACATTTTACTTAGCAAAATTATTTTTGGAAATTGCACAAGTTGGGTGAAACCCGAAGTCTGGAAACTCTTACTTTAGTATATGCCTTCCACTCTATAAGAAACTACGGTCTCCCTAACTCACTCTATTCATTGCTGCTTTTATATGTTTATTCCTACTGCGTCCCTAACCCTAGAACACCAAGTTTTCAGATCCTGTGTATTTTTTAAGACCCTACTTCTTATGCAGTGAGTTAGTCACTCTGTCAGTTTACTCAAATATTTATTGAGCATCTGAGTGGAAGGCACCATGCTTGGCTGAAAGAATGAGAAGTGTGTGTGCCAAGATGATTAGCTCATGTACCCTACTCTCAAGGGTTTTATATGCTAGCTCTCCATCAAGTCTTCAGACTGATGAACAATTTCTGAATCACATCACCTAAATGGAATGGTGAGGGGCCAGACAATTTAAAATCAGAGCTGCTTTGGAAAATCTACCACATATAGGTCACAGTACCTACTACAGCAGACAATCTCTAAGAGAAGGCTTGCTGGATGAGTCGCAGCTTTAAATAGGAAAGAGGTCAATAATAAAGGTTTGTACTTTAAGTGAGATCAGCAAAGCAGAGCTTCCTATCTTCCTAAATCTAAGAACTAATGTCAACAAACCTTCTGATTATTTTACCAAGAAAGAAAACACTCTAATGATTAATTCTTTTTAAACTAATCCTTTTTATACCTCTAACACCAGAGTGGTTGTTGATGAATAAAAAGTCTCTTGTTTCTCTCTTTTTTCTTTCTTAGATTAGAGCCTTTCTCACTCTAATCCTCACCCTGCTGAATTTAATTGCCTTGGCAATGCCAAAACAATGTCTGATCCAAATAGGTCAGAATTGATCGCTCTAAACCAATTGGTTCCTTCATTAGCAAGAAAATGAAGTAAAGAGAAAAGGCAGGTGGCTCTCGAACAGGCAGCTGGGCTTCTGCTCCTCTTACAGTGTCTCTCTCTCATTAAAAGGTAGTTGATCGATCGGCAACTTGCTCAAAATCCACAAAAACTATTTATCACTCCTGACACAGACCTGTTTTAACAGGCCACTCAACTCAAGATCTGGACACCCCAGACTGTTTGTATGTGTGGTCACACTCCCCCCATACAGACCTCTCTGGAGATCATATGGAGAAAAAGAAGGGCACATCATCCAAACTCCCACCACCTGGCAGGGCACCAAGTAAAACCTTGAGTGACTAATCCCACCAACGAGTCTTAGGAGCAAAGGGCTCCCAGGGGGAGGCTCTAGAGTCTACAGCATGGTAAAGGCAGACGGGGAGGAACTAGTCTTAGTGATACCAGTAAGTGTGGAAGTAAGCAGGGATCTAAAAATATCAATTGTCACCAAAGGGAAGGAGAAGAAAACAAGGTGGGAAAGGTAATGAAAAAAAAAAAGAGGAAAAAACATACACAGGAAAAGCACAATACATTCATATTGCACCACTTCAGTTGGTTGGGAAGCAAACTAAGGAAGAAAGCAGGCAAGTTTTGTCAGATGGTCTAGGAAACTACTTTTCTGCCAGAATCAATGAGTCTCTTATTTCTGGGGTCATGTGACTGATAACATAACATACTGCTAAGCACTGCTTCAATCAATGCAAAACAGCCTAGGGAAGGGAGGTATTACTTGAATTTGACTGAGCATGAAGGCTAAATTCCACACTTGGCACTTTACATAAGATATCTTACTGAACCGGATGCTAATCTTATAAAAAGTCATTTCTATCTTCATTTCACACACTAATAAAAAGAAAAAATCAGAAATATAAAGTAATTTGTCTAACGACACACAGCCAGTAATAAGTGGCAGTCAGAATCTGAATGTAGTTCTGTTCAATCACAAAGTACACGCCCTTTTAATGAACCTCCAGTAAGGAATTTGAAAATGAAAAAAGTAAATACAGAATTAACTTATGGGGCTTCCCTGATGGCTCAGTGGTAAAGAATCCACCTGTCAATGCGGGACACGTGGATTCGATCCCTGGTCCAGGAAGATCCCACGGCCACAGAACAACCTAGCACGAGCACCACAACTCCTGAGCCTCTGCTCTAGAGCCTGGGAGCTTAACTACCTACGTCTGGGTATCCTGGAGCCTGAGCTCCAAGAGAAGCAACGGCAACGAGCCTGCGCACCACAACGAGAGAGTAGCCCCCGCCTGCCACAACTAGAAGAAAAGCCCACGCAGCAAGAAAGAGCCAGCACAGCCAAAATAAATAAAAATTATAAAACAATTAACTTATAAATTATAAAAATAAAAACATACAATATTTTTTAAAGAAAACGAAAAGAGTGAAAGGAACAAGTAACCACATGTTTGTGTACTTCCTCCCAGTGGGTTCTTGGTAACTAATCTCTGTTCTTCACATTCTTTGGGGAGGAAGCAGAGTTAGCATTGCTGGCAAGCTTCCTCTCACTTGCTGCCTTTCGATATAGCTAACAGGGTAGCTGAAGAGAACTGGCCTTAAACACAATCAAGGTCAATTTTCTCCTAAATTTCAAACCCAGAATCAATTTACTTACACTTCAGTTCAGTTCAGTCGCTCAGTCGTGTCCGACTCTTTGTGACCCCATGAACTGCAGCACGCCAGGCCTCCCTGTCCATCACCAACTCCTGGAGTTCACTCAAACTCACGTCCATCGAGTCGGTGATGCCATCCAGCCATCTCATCCTCTGTCATCCCCTTCTCCTCCTGCCCCCAATCCCTCCCAGCATCAGAGTCTTTTCCGATGAGTCAACTCTTTGCATGAGGTGGCCAAAGTACTGGAGTTTCAGCTTTAGCATCATTCCTTCCAAAGAAATCCCAGGGCTGATCTCCTTCACAATGGACTGGTTGGATCTCCTTGCAGTCCAAGGGACTCTTGTCAAGAGTCTTCTCCAACACCACAATTCAAAAGCATCAATTATTCGGTGCTCAGCTTTCTTCACAGTCCAACTCTCACATTACTTACACTTACGTGTTAGTAATTCCTTGTGTTAACAGAATCAATATGTAAGTAAAACTATTCACTTTTCATACAATCTGAAGCTTTACCATAGTTACTCAGTAAAAAAGCACTTATCAATATATTGAATTTATTTAACATTCACAAAACACCTTCCATGTTCAAGGCACCCACTCAGCCTTAATAAACACTATTATAGTTACTAAACACAAAAATCAATTATCTGAAATGCTGCTGCATTGTTGACATAAAGAGGAATATTGGCAATATTTGAAATAGGAAGTGATCAAGAGGTATATTTTGGAAATAATCAGATTTATCACTAATAATAGACCTGTAGAGATGCTGAACCTCTCAAAATCTTTATTCCATCAAAAGGAATAGGAGAAAAAAGGAAGGAGAAAAGGACATTTATTAGGGGCCTATTATCTGCTGGGCGCTATGTCATGCCCTGGGGATTCAGAAATGAACAGACCAGGGCACTCCTCTGCAAGAGTTGAGTCTAGGAGAAGAGACAAGATGTCTGTTGTATCATCCATCCATCATCCACCCATCCCTTCCTTTATCTTCCCAACCAACAACTATTTACTGAGAACCTACAGTGTGTTGCCAAGCCTTGTGCTGGGCACTGGAGAGACAACAGTGGACCAGAAAGACATGGTCTCTGTTCTCATGAACTCAGAGTCTAGTGTAGGAGACAAGCCAGGAAACAGGCAACTATGATGAAAATACATAGCTGATGGGAGGACAAGGTGGTCTGATAGCAGGGAGCCATGGGTGGCAGGTAGGGTCGGAATATTATGGGTTAAGCGACATCAGAGTTATAAAGGCAAACAAGGAAAAGAGAAACAGAAGAGGGAACTCTTTGGGGTAATACAGAATAATATGTAGGAATGCCCAGATGCAGCAGGGCACGCTAGAATGACTTAAGGAAATGCTACATATGTGTGTACCCAGCCTCCAGCATGGCCTCTGATGGCTGTCTTCTGCTATTAAAGTTTTTGTGTAGATCCCTCCCATTTTAATATGGAATCATGAAAATAATGATATATATTTCTGGGACTAGGTTAAAAAAAAGAAGAAAACATGGTGGCTTCTGCTTTACTCCCTCTTGGATCGCTTTCTCTGGGGGAAGACGGCCACCATGCTACGAGGCCACTGCAGCAGTCCTCTAGAGAAGCCAATCCGGAGAGAAACTCAGACCTCTAAGAGTCAGTGTCAACGTGCCGATCATGTAAATGGTCGCTTTTAAAAGTGAATCACTGAAGCCTAGTCAAGCCTTTGGATGACTACAGCCATGGCTGACATCTTGACTACAGTCCTGTAAGAGAACTCAAGCTTGAATCATCCAGCTAAGTTACTCTCAAATTCTTAACCCATTAAAACTGTAAGGTGATAAATGTGTATTGTTAAGTCACAACGTTTGGGTAATTTGTTACCCAGCAGGTAAGTAACACACATAGTATTTGAGACAGGAGGGAGGACCTTGAGACTAGAAGCTAGACAGGTAGGCAGGGCCAGATCAAGTAAAACTTTGAACAAGATGGGTGTTGGACTTTCTCTTGCAAACAATGAGGAGTCACTGGAGGTTTTGAAATAGGAAAATGACAGGTTTGCATTTCACAAGAACACATGGCTATAGAATGGAAAATGGACTGAAGAGAAGATAAAACCAGAGTCAAAATGCTCAGTCATATGTTGATGCAAATTTATTTTTTGTCATCATTTTACTACAATTCTTTTTTTAAAAATTAATTTATTTTTTATTGAATTGATTCTAGGAGTCTCTCAACGTCCTTCAACTTTCTCATTAACCCATGCTGCATTGCACCCTGTGGATTTGGATAAAACATCATACAGCTTTCTGAATAGTTGTCAAGGGGGTACAGGAAGCACAGAGAAACTAGCTCCCCATGGGGTGAACTCAGATTAATGGAAAACAGAAGAGGGAAGGAAACTGTTTGCTGGACAGTCTGCTGTGTGTCTCTACAGTGGTGGTGAGGGAGCCAGCATGGTGGACATCCCCGGTAGCTCAGCTGGTAAAGAATCTGCCTGCAATGCAGGAGACCCCAGTTCAATTCCTAGGTTGGGAAGATCCTCTGAAGAAGAGATAAGGCTACCCACTCCAGTATTCTTGGGCTTCTCTGGTGGCTCTGATGGTAAAGAATCCACCTGCAATGCAGGAACCCCGGGTTCGATCCCTGGGTAGGGAAGATCCCCTGGAGGAGGGCATGACAACCCACTCCAGTATTCCTGCCTGGAGAATCCCCATGGACAGAGAAATCTGGTGGGCTACCGTCCATGGAGTCAAAAAGACGGACACCACTGAGCAACTAAGCACACACAGCACACAGCAGCCAGCATGATGCACTACATCATCATTTTCCCTTATCTGGCCTTTGCCCTCATCATTCTGGGCTGGAACCGACCAAAGACAATGTCAGGACTCTAATCCCTGCTTCAGATTCTGTATTTTATAGTTATGATGCTGAATATAGTAGCCAGTAGCCATAGCTGGTAGAAATGTGACTAGTCCAAATTGAGATATGCTGCAAGTATAAAATCCACACTGATCTTTGAACTTGTTATTTGATAATAATTGATATTGTTATTTGTGACAACATGGATGAACATAGAAGACACTATGCTAAGAAGGACAAATACTACTGCAGCTGCTGCTTCAGTCGTGTCCAACTCTGTGCGACCCCAGAGACGGCAGCCCACCAGGCTCCCCTGTCCCTGGGATCCTCCAGGCAAGAACACTGGAGTGGGTTGCCATTTCCTTCTCCAATGCATGAAAGTGAAAAGTGAAAGTGAAGTCTCTCAGTCGTGCCCGACTCTTAGTGACCCCATGGACTGCAGCCTACCAGGCTCCTCCATCCATGGGATTTTCCAGGCAAGAGTACTGGAGTGGGGTGCCATCGCCTTCTCCGGGACAAATACTACATCATATCAGTTATATGAGGAATCTAAAACAGTCAAACTCACAAAGACAGAGAGAGTAAAACAGCAGTTACCAGGGGAGGAGAAATGAGGCAGTATTAGTCAAGGTGTACAAAGTTTATACAAGATAAATAAAACCTAGAGATCTACTTATGGTACGGTGCCTACAGTTAACAATACTGTATTGCTATACATAAATATTTGCTAGAGAGAGTTATGTTAAGTGTTCTGATCATTATCACCATCATAACAGTTAAAAACAACAACAATAATAATAAATAAAGAGTACAGGAGAAAACTTTTGTAATGATGGATAGCATAGATTTTTGCCTTCATGGGCATATATAAATTTATTTCCAAACTCATCAAGTTGTATACATTAAACGTGTAGAGTTTTTGTATGTGTGTTAAAATATAATAAATGGTTTCAAATATTGATTACATGTTGAGTTGATTGTATTTTGGATATAATGGCTTAACTAAAATACATTTCTAAAATTAATTTTACTTGCTTCTTTTTGCCTTTTTTAATGTAGCTACTAGAAAATTTAAAATAATATATTTCTATTGGATAGCACTGTTCTAGAGAACCAAGAATAATACAATACATAATTTAGTCAAGAAAAGAGCAGTGAGTTATTGCAATGGATATGTAGAAAAGAGGATGGATTTAGAAAAGAATTTCATGAGGAAGAATTGCCATAATTGAAACAGCTGGATTGGGAACAGGGAGGAAAGAAAGGTGATGCCCAGCTTTCGGGACGGGGCAACTGAGAAGTCTTTTCCTGAGATGGGAATGCAGGAAGACCGCCATGGTGGAATGTAAAGTTAATCAGCTTTACGTATTTTGTTGTGAGCTGGGGTGCTACATATCACTCTGAGGAAGCTATGCAGTGGCCAGTGTGCTTGTGGGATGTGCATGAGAAAGATCTAAGCAGGAGTTGAAGTCTTTTATCGAATGATGCCGCTTGAGTCCATGAGATTGCCAGGGGAGAGTACACAGAGTGAGAAAAGCAGAGAGCACAAATAAACAAATACATTAAAAATATTGTTCTAGCTTGTGATTGGTGTCATACCAAAAACAGAGCAGGATCAAAGGACAGTGAGTGATGGGATAGGGTTGGGGGACTATTCAAGCCTGGGGGTAACTGAGATGGGAGCAAAGAAGAATGCAGGACAGAGAAAGTATATCCTGTGTAGAAGAAATACCAAGTACAAATGCGGAGAATTGTGAAACAGCCAGACAAGTTCAGGGAAACAGCAGGAGCCTGGAACACAGACAATGAGGAACGGAATGGGAGCAACCACGTGAGCATAGAGTGGGCAGATCATGAAGAGCTTTGTGTTTTAAGCTAAGGACCTTGGACTTTATTCTATGGGCAAAGAGGAGTCCTGAAAATTTTTAGGTAGGGGAGTGACATTTGATTTTTATAATATTCTTTAAGGTACATGCTCTTAACTGAAAGAAGCCCTCATTCACTTGGCCCTGACATTTTCACTGGGTTCCATGGAGCACAATCTGAAAACCCCTGAACTCGATGACTTCTCTAGGCTTTAAGATCTACAGTCTATAGTAAAAGATTTGGTAAGAAAAGTTTAAAGTTGTTGAGCCAGTTTTACAAGTCTTCTCCTCGCTCTCCTTCCCCCATCCTCCTTTCTCATTCACTCACTCTCAGATAATAATAAGCATGGTAAGACTAAATGCCAGGGATATGAGGCTATACCAAGGAACTATTACTGTTCATTTTGCAGCAGCATATCACATATTCAGACAAAATGCCAGGAAAAAGAATACTCTCTTGTTGTCATTGAACAACTCAAACTAAAAAGATATAATGAAAGTCACAGGCTGATTATCCAGCAAAGGCCTCCTCCAGGCACTTTCACCATCCTCCATGCACTGCTCTTCAACCCTTAAATGACTCCATTGCCCACCTACCCTTCCCTCACAGGTAAACATGTCAGGAAAAGGAGGAAACCACAAAACAAGTTAGCTGTGATAATGAAGGAGAAGAAAATCAATCTAATGGTTGAAAGGCAGCTTAATAATCTGCTTATTTCAACTATATAAGTCTAAGAAATTATTATTTTTTTCCTAATTTATTCTTATATCCATTTTTTAAAAAGTATTTTATTTTACAGCTAGGACAGTGACTTGCCCAGAGTCACACACTCCCTGCTCCTCTGAGTTCAGAGTCCTAGTTATCATGTTACTTTCATTCCACTGAGATCTTCTAAGATGAAATACATTTCACAATGCTAAGATGGAAGAACATTTGTTTTCACTAGGGAAAGGTTTGCTTTTCAAATAAATGGTATCTAACAACAGCCTTCACCAGTGTTCCTTATAATACAATAGCAGGTCCTAAGGAGGGAAAAATTTGTAAACACTTTGCGCAGCACTGCGAAATGACTGTTTCAAAAGCCGAATGAGTTTCCGAATAAAAACTAAATTAAACTCACTATAAAAAACTTTTCAATGGACCATATCTAAATCCCACTGACTTCTTAAATCTTTCTGGACTTTATGTAATACTACCCAAATACAGAATATTTAGAATATCTGGAAGTAAAGCTCTAAATCTTAAAATCGCCTATTAGTTGAACTATAAATACTATATGCATATATTAAAATGAAAAGCAGTGGTGCAACAGAAAGAATGCTGGATATGAGACTATGAAGACTTCAGTTTTGCTATGCTACCAACTCATTGTGTGGACTGTACAATTTATTAGGTTGGTGCAAACGTAATTGCAGTTTTTGTATTGTTGAAATTTGCCATTTGATTTTGGAATACATTCTTTTTATTTTTTTTGGAAGACATTCTTAATAAATGTGGTCATGTTATAACATTGTTATATATATATATAACATGTTATAACATCATTTTAACGCACATTTCTTGCTTTATGTATTTTTGCTAATGACTTACTACTTGTTTATTTTATATGTATTTTGGACTGTGGAAATGATGTAAGACAAAAAGCAAATTCAAGTGATTTCCTTACTGGAGTTCAAAATGGGTCCTAAAACATGGAGACAACTCACAACATCAACAACACATTTGGCCCAGGAACTGCTAATGAATATAGAGTGCAGCAGTGGTTCAGAAAGTTTTGCAATGAAAACGAGAGCCTTGAAGATGAAGAGCATAACAGTGGCTGGCCATCAGAAGTTGACAACAACCAACTGAGAACAATCATAGAAGCTGATCGTCTTACAACTACACAAGAAGTTGCCCAAGAACTCATCATTAACCATTTTGTAGTTGTTCGGCATTTGAAGCAAATTGGAAAGGTGAAAAAGCTTGATAAGTGCATGTCTCATGAGCTGACCGAAAACAAAAACAAACAAACATCATTTTCAAATTTTGTTTTCTCTTATTCTATGAAACAACAAGAAACTATTTCTCAGTTGGACTGTGATATGCAACGAAGGAGGGAAGAGGGTTCAGGATGGGGAACACAGGTATACCTGTGGTGGATTAATTTCGATATTTGGCAAAACTAATACAATATTGTAAAGTTTAAAAATAAAATAAAATTAAAAAAAAAGAAAAAGAAAAGTGTATTTTATACAACAATAAGCAATGACCAGCTGAGTGGCTGGACCAAGAAGAAGCTCCAAACCACTTCCCAAAGCCTAATTTGCACCAAAAAAAGCTCATGGTCACTTTTTGGTGGTCTGGTTGCCCATCTGATGCACTACAGCTTTCTGAATCTTGGCAAAACCATTAAATCTGAGAGGTATACTCAACAAATAGATGGGATGTACCAAAAACTGCAATGCCTGCAGCTGGCACTGGATAACAGAAAAGGCCCTATTCTTCTCCATGAGAACACTGGACTACACGTCGCACAATCAACACTTCAAAAGTTCAACAAATTTGGCTACGAAGTTTTGCCTCATCTGCCATACTCACCTGGCCTCTCGTCAAATGACTACCACTTCTTCAAGCATCGACAACTATTTGCAAGGAACACATCTCCACAACCCTCACGACGCAGAAGATGCTTTCCAAGAGTTCATCGAATCCCAAAGCATGGATTTTTAAGCTACAGGAATAAACAAACTTATTTTTTGTTAGCCAGGACATGGAAGCAACCTAGATGTCCATCAGCAGATGAATGGATAAGAAACCTATGGTACATATACACAATGGAGTATTACTCAGCCATTAAAAAGAATACATTTGAATCAGTTCTAATGAGGTGGATGAAACTGGAGCCTATTATACAGAGTGAAGTAAGCCAGAAAGAAAAACACCAATACAGTATACTAACGCATATATATGGAATTTAGAAAGATGGTAACAATAACCCTGTGTACGAGACAGCAAAAGAGACACTGATGTATAGAACAGTCTTATGGACTCTGTGGGAGAGGGAGAGGGTGGGAAGATTTGGGAGAATGGCATTGAAACATGTAAAATATCATGTATGAAACGAGTTGCCAGTCCAGGTTCGATGCACGATACTGGATGCTTGGGGCTGGTGCACTGGGACGACCCAGAGGGATGGTATGGGGAGGGAGGAGGGAGGAGGGTTCAGGATGGGGAACACATGTATACCTGTGGCGGATTCATTTTGATATTTGGCAAAACTAATACAATTATGTAAAGTTTAAAAATAAAATAAAATTTAAAAAAATGTGTTGATTGTAATGGTTCTTATTTTGATCAATAAAAATGTGTTTGAGCCTAGTTATAATGCTTTAAAATTCAAAACCCGAAACCGCGATTACTTTTGCACCAACTTAATACTTAACCTTCCTGAGTGTCAGTTCCCCTGTTAGTAAAGTGAGGTTACCAGTGAGCTAGTAAATAACTTTAATTCCCTATTATATGCTCACCAACCATTCTGGATGGGTTTGATTACCTACAGCAAAAACTGAATTGCCCACCCCAGAGTCTATTTTTCTCTTCTTAGTAAAATAACCTTCATTTTATTTTTTAAGCTTTGCACATAGCTGCCTACCTGGGAAAAAACAAACAAACAAACAAACACAATTTCCAAACTCTCTTGTAGGTAGCAAGAAGTAGCCATTTGAATATGTTCTGACCAAAGAGATGTAAGGAAGGATTGTGCAAGACACTCAAGAAGGTTTCTTAAAAGTTGCTGACTCAGCTAAGAAATACACTCTTTTGCACTTATTCCCTTCTTTCTCCCTGCTATCTGGAATTCTGTCATGATAGTTGGGAGTCCCATCAGCCATCTTGGATAAGGAGGCAATCTTGAAAACAGAAGCTAGTATTAATGATGGCAGAACAGAAAAAAGGAACCAATTTTCACATTTTCGTGGAATTACCATAGCAGTCCCAGGGACTATGATATAGTTCCAGTCCTATATTCAACCTGTTTTTACATGAGGATATTACTCTTGTGTGGGCTTCCCTGGTGGCTCAGTGGTAAAGAATTCACGTGCCAATAAAGGAGATACAGGGTCAATCCTCCGGATCGAGAAGATCCCCTGGAGAAGGAAATGGTAACCCATTCCAGCATTTGTGCCTATAAGAGCTCATGGACAGAGAAGACTGGTGGGCTACAGTCCATGGGGTCGCAAAAGAGTCAGACATGACTCGGTGTGCTTAAGCCCATAACATTTTTGGTTTTTTGTTATATGCAACTGAGTTCCAGATGATACAGTACCCTTCCCATGCGATCTCATAAAACTCTACATTTCCCTCATTTTAATACTTATCATACTTGTACAGTAATTGCTTTTTACTTGTCTGTTTCCCCAACTAGACTTTAATTTTGGTGAGGGGAACACTGCATCTATGTCATCTACTGTTGAATCCACAGTGCCTGGCATATGGTGGATAATAAATACCCGTACAATGATTGACAACTTTCTCTGCAAGAAAAGGAGAAAGAAGAAAAGACAAAGGAAGGTGTGATAATCAATGCATTAAGGCATCTGTCTGTTTCACAGAGTTACTGGAAGACAGAATAAATCAGCATATGTAAAAGCACTATAAATTATAAAGTATATCACATGTAGATTAATTGCATATAAGTGAGAAAAAATATATTACCATACCTCTTAGTTATACTGAGGTCATTAGAGTTATTCAGCAGTTCCTCTTCCCCCTAGGTTTTTCTCCATTATAGGGACCATTCTAACCCTTTAACCCTCTCCTAAAGCACTCTACCCAACCCTTGCCTGATTCACTTTCAGATGTGACTCTACCTCCTACTTTATGAGGAAAATGGGGGCCATCAGACAATGTGTCTTCTAAATCTCCTCCTTTGCACTGTATTTCCCCATTCCTGTCACTTTTCCTTTTCAATGACTACCTTTCCACTTCTGTTCCTGATCCCACACTGTCCTGCTTCCTTCACCAATTCTTTTCTCCATCTGCCCTATCAGATACTACTTCTCTCTAGAATCTTTAGATCATGGCATATGGTCCCATCACTTCATGGCAAATAGATGGGGAAACAATGGAAACAGTGACAGACTTTATTTTCCTGGACTCTAAAATCATTGAAGATGGTGACTGTAGCCATGAAATTAAAAGACACTTGCTCCTTTGTGAGAAAAGCTATGATAAACCTAGACAGCGTATTAAAAAGAAAAGACATTACTTAGACAACAAAAGTCCATCTAATCAAAGCTATGGCTTTTCCAGTAGTCATGTATGGATATGAAAGTTGGACCATAAAGAAGGCTGTGTGTCAAAGAATTGATGCTTTTGAATGTGGTGTTGGAGAAGACTCTCGAGAGCCCCTTGGATTGCAAGGAGATCAAACCAGTCAATCCTAAAGGAAATCAATCTTGAATATTCATTGAAAGGACTGATGCTGAAGCTTCAATATGTTGGTCACCTTATGCAAAGTGCCAACCCACTGGTAAAGACCCTGATGCTGGGAAAGATTGAAGGCAGGAGAAGAAGGGGAAGATAGAGGATGAGATGGTTAGATGGCATCACCGACTCAACGGATGTGAGTTTGAGCAAGCTCCAGGAAATGGTGAAGGAAAGAGAAGCCTCGTGTGCTGCAGTCCACGGGGCTGCAGAGAGTCCTACACAAGTGACTGCACAACAACAACAACAACACCAACAACAATCTTTAACAGCTCTAACAGTTTAAGTTAAGTTAAAGCTCTAAAAGCTTTAACAGTAACAGTGGTTACTTCCTCTCAGATCAGATCCTGAAACCACACATCTGTTGTTACCCTATTCACTTTGTAAGCAATCATCCCCTCTCGCCTTATTTTTCTTGAACTCACAGTTCATACACACTCTTTCCACTTCATTTCAGACTTAGCTTCTCTAATCTACCCTTTTCCTCCCTTGCTCCACTGAAACTGATCTTAAGATTTATACACTGAAAACCACAAGATATTATCTAAAGAAATTAAAGATGATCTAAATAAACGGAAAACTATCCTGTGTTCATGAAATAGATGATTTGATATTGTTTTGATGACAATATTCTCTAAAGAGATTTACAGATTCAGTGCAAAACTTTCAAAATCCTAGCTGTATGGCAAAACCAATACAATAAAAAAAAAAAAAAAATCCTAGCTGGCTTCTTTGTAGAAACTAACAATCTCATTCTAAAAATCATATGGAAAGGATCCAAAATAGCCAAAAGAATCTTAGGGGGTGGGTGGAGTAGAGGACTCCAACTTCCTGATTTTAAAACTTACTATAGAACCACAGTAGTCCAGATAGTGTGGTTATGTCATAAGGATAGTAGAATGCAACCCAAAAATAAACCCATACACCTAAAGTCAATTGATTTTTGACATGGGCGCCAAGACAATTCAGTGGAGGAAAGAATAATCTTTTCAACAAATGATGCTGGGACAACTAATATCCACATGCAGGAAAATGAATTTAGATTCCTACTTCACACCACGTAAAAAAATTAACTCAAAGTGGATCAAAAGCCTAAACATAAGAGTTATAACTGTAAAAGTCTTGGAAGAAAACCAAGGTATGTATATTCGTGGCCTTGGATTAGGCAATAGTTTCTTGTATATGAAATCTGAAGCACAAGCAACCAAAAAAAAATTGATAATTTGGACTTTAGCAAAATATACTTTAGTATTTCAAAGGAGATTATCAAAAAAGTAAAGGACAACCTACAGAATGGAAGAAAATATTTATACATCATCTCTCAGATTAGGGCCTAGTATCTAGAATATGTAAACAGCTCTCATTGATGCTTGGGGCTAGTGCACTGGGACGATCCAGAGGGATAGTATGGGGAGGGAGGAGGGAGGAGGGTTCAGGATGGGGAACACATGTATACCTGTGGTGGATTCATTTTGATATTTGGCAAAACTAATACAATTATGTAAAGTTTAAAAATAAAAAATAAAAAAGGCAAAAGCTAGAAAGGAATAAGACTAAAAGCCATTTGTGAGATACAATAATTCTTCTGAAAAGGACATTATATATCTTTCATGTTTTAAAAAAAAATAATAATTATTATTTATTAAATAATAAAAGACAAATAACCCAATTAAACAATGGACAGATAAACAACAAATAACTCAGTTTAAAAATGGGCAAAGGATCTAAATAAGATACTTCTCCAAAGAAGATATACAAGTACCCAAGAAGCATATGAAAAGATGCTCAACATCATAACTGCAAATCAAACTATAATATACCACTTCACACCTACAAGGATATCTAAAATCAAAAATTCTAAAACCATGAATGCTGAGAAATCAGAACCAATACACACCAAAGGTAGAAATGCAAAATGGTACAGCGGTGAAAAATAGTCTGGAAGGTCCTGAAAAAGTTAAACACAGAGTCAGCACATGACTGTGCAATTCATATGTCCACACAAAAAGTTGTACATAAATACTGATAGCAGCATTATTTATAATAGCTAAATGATGAAAAGAACCCAGATATCCAAAAATTGATGAATGGACAAATAAAATACTGTATATCTATACACTGGAACATTTTTCAGATGTAAAAAAGAACAAAGTACTGAAACATAATATAACACAGATAAACCCCAAACACATTACGTTAAATAAAAGAAATCAGACACAAAAGCCATATATTACATGACTGCATTTGTATGAAACGTCTAGAAAAAACAAATACATAGAGATTTAAAGTGGTCTAGTTGTTGCCAGGGATTGGGTGGAGGGGTAAAAGGGAGTGACTGCTTATGGGTGGGGGGGTTTGTCTTGGGAGTGATGAAAACATCACATTAGATAGTAGTAAAGGTTGCACAACCTTATGAAAATGATGAGCTTTATGGTACGTGAATCATATCTCAACAACAAAATATTTTTTTAAAAGGTAGCTAATGTTCAAGCTGGTTTTAGAAAAGGCAGAGGAACCAGAGATCAAATTGACAACATCCGTTGGATCATCAAAAAAGCAAGACAGTTCCAGAAGAACATCTATTTCTGCTTTATTGACTATGCCAAAGCCTTTGACTGTGTGGATCACAATAAACTGTGGAAAATTCTGAAAGAGATGGGAATACCAGACCACCTGACCTGCCTCTTGAGAAACCTTTGCTTCCTGTCTGAAATTAATTAAATGAAAGAGCAAAAAGAAATAGTCAAAGTGTTTTATTTTTTAAAGACTTTAGGATGAATTCAGCTTATTTTCTAAAGTGAACCCCACTTAAATGAAATAATAAGTTAGTTTGCCAAAGCCCAAATGAACATCAACAAGATTCATTTTCATTTCATTGATAAACATCAAATATGGACTCCCCCTAACATCAAGCAAGCCAAATCCTTCCAACAGGAAACCAATTCTAGACAGGGTTGTTTGTAGCCAAGTATGGATCCTTTAGGCAATTACATGGTCTTTTCATCAATGAGGTTCTTGCCATAAGCTACCTTGTATTACATCTTGTGAGAAGTAGCATAGTCTCACAAAGCACAGACTCTAAGGACTAGGCTGCCTGGATGTAAATCGTGGCTCTAGTATTTGCTAACTCTGTGACCATTTTGGGCACCAAAATCGCTGCAGATGGTGATTGCAGCCATGAAATTAAAAGACACTTACTCCTTGGCTGCTTAAGTCACTTGAGTCGTGTCCGACTCTGTGTGACCCCATAGACGGCAGCCCACCAGGCTCCCCCGTCCCTGGGATTCTCCAGGCAAGAATACTGGAGTGGGTTGCCATTTCCTTCTCCAATGCATGAAAGTGAAAAGTGAGAGTGAAGTCGCTCAGTCGTGTCCGACCCTCAGCGATCCCATGGACTGCAGCCTACCAGGCTCCTTCATCCATAGGGTTTTCCAGGCAAGAGTACTGGAGTGGGGTGCCATTGCCTTCTCCGTATTCCTTGGAAGGAAAGTTATGACCAACCTAGATAGCATATTTAAAAGCAGAGACATTACTTTGCCAACAAAGGTCCATCTAGTCAAGGCTATGGTTTTTCCAGTGGTCATGTATGGATGTGAGAGTTGGACTGTGAAGAAAGCTGAGAGCCGAAGAATTGCTGCCTTTGAACTGTGGTGTTGGAGAAGACTCTTGAGAGTCCCTTGGCCTGAAAAACAATCCAAACAGTCCATCCTAAAGGAGACCAGTCCTGGGTGTTCATTGGAAGGACTGATGCTGAAGTTGAAACCCCAGTACTTTGGTCACCTCATGCAGAGTTGACTCATTGGAAAAGACCCTGATGCTGGGAGGGATTGGGGGCAGGAGGAGAAGGGGGACAACAGGGGATGAGATGGCTGGATGGCATCACCGACTCGATGCACATGAGTTTGGGTGAACTCTGGGAGTTGGTGATGGACAGGGAGGCCTGGCGTGCTGCAATTCATGGGGTAGCAAAGAGTCGGACACAACTGAGTGACTAAACTGAACTGAATATTTCAAAGCAGCAGTAGGCCCAGTTGGGTAAACTCACTAGATAAAGAAACGGGATAGACAAATTTGCATCTTCTCCGGCAGAGTTCCAAAGCAGAGGATGCATTCATTACTTACAGCACAGCTAGGACAATGGAAGAAGAGTCAGATATTTAAAAACAGAAAGCTTTAGCCCAAAGCAAGTCAATAAAAAAAGAAAACAAAATCCTACACTACTAAACACATATTCCTGAGCATGCCTGGCATGCATGGGATCTCATTCTGCCAAAAACCAAATTCAAAACAAATACCAAGATTCTGGGGAGGGCAAAGCTCAAACAAGCAAAAGCATTTCTGGTTGTTACCAGCCAATATGGGAAAATAAACAGATGTGTTTCATTCTGGGCTAGCTATTATCAAATTGGCCCTGGCCAGCAAAGCAGGGGAGAGATGGGGGATGGTTTTAAAGTCCCCCACAGAGGTGAAAAGGTAGAGCTCAGCTTCAGAGTGGCCCTCACTTGAGACACTTTCTACCTCAATCAATTCTCTCAGAAAAGAGGCAAACTCAGAAATCCCTTCAGATTAAAGCCCTGACCCTTTTCTTTTCAGTATTTTAAAATTCATACTGGGAAGCAGCTCAGGCAGGAAACATGGCTATAATTGCTGAGCCTTTGAGTGCTTACTGTCCATCGTTACCAAGTGATCCTTGTCAGATTCATACCTCTAAACAATCAAGAGGAATCAAAGTCATAATGTGAGAGTTTCAGGAACAAATACAAAACGGCCTGATAGTTGAGGCTTTGGCTTGTGCAGTTCTAGGAATGTACTGTGATCTCTGGCTTCTGTCCAGAGTGCTAAAGAGAAGGTCTTTGTCAAAAGAAGGGCCTGGCCCCCTCAACTGACCTGGGCAGGGCTGTCACTAGACGTGTATCACCCACTTTGAACCTTTTTAAGAAAACAGATGCCCTATAACTGAAGATAATTTGGAAATTGGCACAATAGTTAAAAAAATAAATCCAATTGGACAGTCGGTGTAGGGCTCCTGCCAACTTCTGGTTTCTTGCCATAGAGAGTAATGATTCCTGTCAGTCACTTAGAAAAAGAATAGCTTCTAGAAAAGCCAAATCACCATGACCTAAAAACAGCAAACCTGCATCAGCACATAAAAACTTTCCAGAAGCCAGAAGTCTGAAAAATCAGATTCAAATCCAGAAGCTTAACCTCTGATCCAATATTGAAGCTATAATGAGAAGTAAACTATAAAACCACATTAATTATGTTACTGATTCTGTTGTTAAAAAAAGAAAGAAAACACAGATAGGTTGTATTTCCAGTGTGAATGAGACATTGTTTTGACAACTTCAATTATTTTATCAAGATTTGCCTATAATTTCTAAAAGCTGAATATCTTCATATAAATAGAAGCCAATAATATCAGGAAAAGTAGCCATAAAGCCTACTTGTGTTTCCATTTTAATCATAAATATTTTAGTGATTTTTTAACCTGCTAAGCAATTCAACATTTAGACTAATTTTACATGCCACATATGTGCAACAGTTATAAATTAAAAATTTTTAAAGCCTCTTGTGGGGAGTTAAGAGCTTGGCAAAGGTTTTGGGGAGTGGGATGCAGTGTGGGTGTTTCATAGTTCAATAATAGTGGCAAGAATGCCACAGGGTTATGGGTCCAGCAGACATATTACTAGTAAACTACGTGTCAAGTGGGCTAAATTTTAGGCTTCTTAACCCAGAATCTGAAATTACATGCATTGGGTGTGTTCACAGGTCCTTAGGTTAAGGGCTGGGAAGACAGGGGAAAAAATTCTTTGCAACTCTGTGGGTGCGGGATGTAGCACCCTCTTACAAATCACTGGCTTCAACACAGCTCTACCATTTTAGAGCCCCAGAAAAGAGTAACTGTAAAGAGCATCGGCACAGCCTAAAGGCAAATTCTTTGCCAAGTTGTAATTTTGATCTGCAGTCTGAGAATTGATTTTTAAAATAATCTCCAAACTCTACTGGCTACGAACAAGTGTAAGCAAGCCCTGCATCACACTGTATAGGAATATATATACATTACCATTCCATTCCATTTCTTGTCAGAATTGGCACTTGGAAAGGCTGCTTAAATCAGGGAATTAAGTTTTCTTACAGTAAGGACTTGGCACACCCATTCCAGAGAATTTAGTGGTAGAAGAAGGACTGGGAAAACAATTTTCTGATATACTCAGTCTCAGAAACGGTGTCAGAAGGTTAAAGGGCTGATGCTGGATGTGTGATCTCATTCGATGCACGATACTGGATGCTTGGGGCTGGTGCACTGGGATGACCCAGAGGGATGGAATGGGGAGGGAGGAGGGAGGAGGGTTCAGGATGGGGAACACATGTATACCTGTGGCGGATTCATTTTGATATTTGGCAAAACTAATACAGTTATGTAAAGTTTAAAAATAAAATAAAAAAAAATAAAAAAAATAATAAAGTCAAAAAAATAAATAAAAAAATAAAAATAAAAAATAAAATAAAAGCACATGTAAAAAAACAAACAAACAAAAGAAATGACACTGGTGGAAGTTAAAGTTTCTAAATGTATTGTATCATCTGAAGATAATAATCGCCCTGGCCAGGGAGGCAGGACAGGTACTTTTATCACCTTGCCCAAGGAAGCTGAAGGACCAGTCTGAGAAAGATTCACACAACTAGGTAAGTGGCAAAGCCAGATCCAGAAATGAAGTCTTCAGAGTCCAAATTCTCTGTATTATTCCTGCTATCTGACTACTTTTGTAAATAACCATGAGAAGATAAACGAGGGGACAGAGATGAGAGTGAACAAAGAACAGAATAAAAATCTATATTGCCCAGATAAAACCATAATTCAGAAAGACACATCCACCCCAATGTTCCCTGCAGCACTACTGACAATAGCCAGGACATGGAAACAACCTAAATGTCCATCAACAAAGGAAGGGATAAAGACGATGTGCTCTCTATATACACACACACATATACATACAATGGAATACTACTTGGCCATAAAAAGGAACAAAATGCTGTCACTTGCAGAGATGTGGATAGACCTAGAGACTGTCATACAGAATGAAGTAAGCCAGAAAGAGTAAAAACGAATATTGCATAATATCACTTATATGTGGAATTTAGAAAAATGAAACAGATTAACTTATTTGCAAAGCAGAAACAGAGAAACAGATGTGGAGAACAAACTTATGGTTACCAAGGAGGGAACAAAGGGTTGGGATGAATTGAGATATTCGAATTGACATGTATACACTAGTATAAAAAATAGATAACTATTAATATTGAGAACCTACTATATAGCACAGGGACTCTACTCAGTGCTCTGTGGTGACCTAAATGGGAAAAAAACTAAAAAAGGAGATAAATATATATACATACATATATATATATAAATATACATATCACTGATCCACTTTTCTGTACAGCAGAAAATACAACATTGTAAAGCAACTATACTCCAATAAAAATTAATTTAAAAATAAAACCCATTTGGAATAAAGTGAAAAAAATTTACATTGCACCTGAATATTTCTCAGATTTTAACTTTATTTTCCTACAGGTCTGGAAAATAATTTACTGACCACACTTTAACTGTTTAAACTTTTATTTTCATTTTGAATCTAACTTGTAACACATCTGTTGATCACATAATAAAATGAAATTGCTAGAGATTAGGCAATGAGTTGTTTTCAGTACATTTCCACATTTGTTCCCAGTCCAATTCTAATGGCAGCTTTCAGAATGAGCCCAAAAAATTTCTGAGCAGTAAGAGAGGAAGCCCTTTTGGTGGGGGATCAATTCTGAATTCTAGTTCTTTGAAACTTTGTGTTCAAGATCAATTAATTATCTGGAATGTTTACCCTTTCTGATGCTAGTGCACCAGCCTGGCTCTGCATGAATCAGGACAAGGAGCAGACAAGCCTCCGTGCTTTCTGTGTGCAATCTGCACTGTCCCCTTGAGTCACCTGGTGGAGGTTTTGAACAATTCTGGCCATGAACTTAAAGTCATCTTCTCAATGTGCTCAACTTCAGTTCTAATTTAAACATAGGGAGGTTGGCTGGGTGGCTAAATGTGGGGAAATCTGCAGGATGAAATCAGTAAAAGGAGTATTTTCAACAAAAAGCAAAATAATGTTTTATTTTCCCAGGATATCTGCACAAACAGGCTTTCCTATATTCATGGTTACAAAGATAATTAATAGGAAACCTTAAAAAAACTATGCAAATAGAACAGTGAGGGACCCCAGGCAAGGGAACCCTCTAAGTGCCTGAACAGGCAGAGCTATGGAGAAAGACTGGCCAAAGAGGCCTTCTGATCACCAGCTACGAGAGGCTCGAAAAGACTCTGATAGGGCCATAACTCCTGAGGAGGAGGCAATCCATGGCCCTACACACTTGGCACCACCAGGGTCCCCATAAGCCAAGGAACTGCGCCACCTTCACACTCAACTCTCACTGGGTCAGAGCTGCCACAGGCAAAAAAAGTCTTGCATCTATGCGCACAGGGTCTCTTCAGTCCTGTCTGACTCTTTGTGACCCTGTAGACTGTGGCCTGCCAGGCTTCTCTGGCAGGGAGGGGGGGTGGTTCTCCAGGCAAGAACACTGGCAGGGTCGGGGGTTCTCCAGGCAAGAACACGAGCGTATTGGCCAATGCTGGTTGCCACACCCATCTAGAGCACTATATTTCCTGCTGCCCTAGCCGCCAACTCCCCTGAGTACCTGGTGCGGCCAGAACCCCTGTGACCCAAGCAGCTGCACCACCTCCACACCTGGCCCTCACAGGGGCAAACCCAAGTCCTCCAGGGCAGCCTCAGGAGTAAACCCCAGTGGACGACCCACACGCAGAGGTGGTAATAAAACCACAATTGAAACCCAGGGGCAGTGTGGCTAAGGAAGAAGACCCAAAACCTCCCACCAGCTGTACAAGCTGCAGATTAAATCCACACGATCAACTAGACAAACTCTGTGTGTCTATGTAATTTATAAAAGGTCATGGAGAGCTCCCACAAAAGAAAATGCACTAGTTTTGATAGCTGTGGACACTGGAGGCAAGAACACACAGGAGTAGGACCAGATTAGAATCTGAGCTGCCCCTACAGCCGGTCCAGAGATTAGCAGTGTTGGAGGGCATCCTAGGGAGGTGAGGTGGACTGTGACTCCCACCAAGGGAAAGGACTGACAGCAATGACTCAAGAAAAACATTTATTATTCTTATTTTTTGATTTGTTCTGTAGAATCATCTGGATTTTTTTTTCCTTTTTTTCCCCTATGTTGTAGTTGTTGATTTTATTGGCACTATGAAATCCAATTAAGCTTTTGAGCTTTTCTTTTTCCCCCTCAGTCACATTTTTTATTATTGTTATAAACCTCAGCCTCTACATTGGGCCTTTGCAATTCTGTGGAGTTTTCCTTTTTTTATTCTTTTCTCTTTTTAAATTTTATTTTTTAAACCTATTATTATTTTTTCTACATTTATTCTTTTGTTTGTTTTTCCTACTGTTCTTTTCCCCTTGCAGTTATTCTTTAGCATAATCTTCTTTATCTACCTCTATTTAACTTTGCATACCTATTCTTTCTTTCTTTTCTTTCTCTCATTTCCTCTCAACGTATTTGTTAGTTTTATTTTCATTGCTTTAGTCCCCAGTTGGCACCTTGCTTTAGTTTTGTTTTCCAGCTTGTGCTTTAGTTTTGTTCTTAACTGGTAAAGATAATTTTTCATTTCCTTTGTTCATCGGGTCAATCTACTGTACTTTACTTTTGATGGACTCTTTTGACTTTGCTCATGGATGTATATGTTTATCTGTATATTCCATTATTTTAATTATTATTTGCTTGATTTTGTAACTGCCATTTGTCTGGAGTTCATCTTTGAATTTCTCCTTTTTGGATATTTGTTTTAATCTCACTTAGTGCCATAACAAACCACTTGTGGAACTTTTGTTCCTGACCAGAGATCAACCCCTGAGCCTTTGGGAGCACTGACTCCAAGACCCTAGACTACCAGAGAACTAACCCTAGGGAGCAACAAATAGTGAGAACTCACACAAACGAAACCACTTGAACACAAGACCCAGCACCAACCAAGCACCAGTAGCACCCTGTACAGGACGCCTCATCTAAACAACAAACAAAACAAAAATACAAACCCGATCATCAGCAGACAGGATTACCACCTCACTCAGCCTTGCCCATCAGAGGAAAAACAAACAAACAAACAAAAACTCAGCACAAATCTCACCATACATGAAGCTTACACAACCCATTGGACCAACCTTAGGAGGGCAGAAACCAAAAGGAAGAAAGAATGTAGAAGTAGGTAAAAGTATGAAAAAGTATGAAATTAGAACACTTCCTAACACCACACACAAAGATAAACTCAAAATGGATTAAAGGCCTAAATGTAAGACCAGAAACTACAAAATTCTTAGAGGAAAATATAGGCAGAACACTTGACGACATAAATCAAAGCAAGATCCTCTATGACCCACCTCCTGGAGTAATGGAAATAAAAACAAAAGTAAACAAGTGGGACCTGATTAAGCTTAAAAGCTTTTGTACAGCAAAGGAAACTATAAGCAAGGTCAAAAGACAACCCTCAGAATGGGAGAAAATAACAGCAAATGAAACAATCGACAAAGGATTAATTTCCAAAATATACAAGCAGCTCATACAACCCAATGCCAGAAAAACAAACAACCCAATCAAAAAATGGGAAAAAGACCTAAACAGACATTTCTCCAAAGAAGACATACCGATGGCTAACAAACACATGAAAAATGTTCAACATCGTTCAGTATTAGAGAAATGCAAATCAAAACTACAATGAGATATCACTTCACACCGGTCAGAATGGCCATCATCAAAAAGTCTACAAATAATAAATGCTGGAGAAAGTGTGGACAAAAGGGAATGCTCTTGCACTGTTGATAGGAATGTAAATTGATACAGCCAATATGGAAGATAGTATGGAGATTCCCTAAAAAACTAGGAATAAAACCACCATATGACCCAGCAATCCCACCAACATTGAAAAAGACATATGTATCCCAATGTTCATTGCAGCATTATTTATACGAGCTAGAATACGGAAGCAACCTAGATGTACATCGACAGATGAATGGATAAAGAAATTGTGGTACATATACACAATAGAATATTATTCAGCCATAAAAGGAATGCATTTGAGTCAGTTCTGATGAGGTGGATGAACCTAGAACCTATTATACAGAGTGAAGTAAGTAAGAAGAAAAAGATAAATATTGTGTTCTAAGGCATATATACAGAATCTAGAAAAATGGTACTGAAGAATTTATTTACAGGGCAGCAATGGAGAAACAGACATGGAGAATAGACTTACGGACATGGGGAGAGGGGAGGAGAGGGTGAGATGTATATAAAGAGTAACATGGAAACTTACATTACTGTATGTAAAAGATAGCCAACAAGAATTTGCCATATCTATGGCTCAGGAAACTCAAACAGGGGCTCTGTATCAACCTAGAGGGGTAGGATGGGGAGGGGGATGGGAGGGAGGTTCAAAAGGGAGGGGATATATGTATACCTACGGCTGATTCATGTATGGATGTGAGAGTTGGACTGTGAAGAAAGCTGATCGCCGAAGCATTGATGCTTTTGAACTGTGGTGTTGGAGAAGACTCTTGAGAGTCCCTTGGACTGCAAGGAGATCCAACCAGTCCATTCTAAAGGAGATCAGCTCTGGGTGTTCTTTGGGAGGAATGATGCTAAAGCTGAAACTCCAGTACTTTGGCCATCTCATGCGAAGAGTTGACTCACCGGAAAAGACTCTGATGCTGGGAGGGATTCGGGGCAGGAGGAGAAGGGGACAGAGGATGAGATGGCTGGATGGCATCACTGACTTGATGGACGTGAGTCTGAGTGAACTCCGGGAGTTGGTGATGGACAGGGAGGCCTGGCGTGCTGCGATTCATGGGGTCGCAAAGAGTCGGATACGACTGAGCGACTGAACTGAACTGAACTGATGGCTGATTCATGTTGAGGTTTGAGAGAAAACAACAAAGTTTCTGTAAAGCCATTATCTTTCAATAAAAAATAAATTAAAAAAAACTATGTAAATAATTATCAAAACTAGATTCAATTAGAAGACTAACAAATTCCATGATATTTACCTATCCATCTGTATTGATTCAAGAATCCTTGCATTCAAAGACCTGAATGGGCTCACTCAGATGCATGATCAAAGAAAAGCTGCTTTCTGTTTTCTTTTTGGAGACAACAGATTTTTCCCCTCCCAGGAAAGGAGTCCCAATAAAAAAGCTAATATATAACCTAAAAGTCAGCCTTTTTTACTTATTCACACTTGAAGGCCATGATCTAAAATTCTGACATCTCAATAGTGAGTGAACATGCTTCCCTGTGGTAGCCCATAGACAGGAGTCAACTATGTTGCTGCCAACAGGGAACATCTCTCTCTGAAGGCTGTTCCTTCTAACGCATTCTGTTTAGTCAAGGTAGTGATGTCATCTGAGTGACAATGCAACATCCTATACATTTTCAAACTTTTTTTTTTTAATGTTCTCACATCCTCTTATTCTTTTTTGCCCACTTATTCTAATGCTCAAAGGTTCAATGCATTGAAGGTTAAAGAATGCAAAGCTTTGTAATACAGACAGGGAGATGAGCCCACCAAAGTTTTTTTTTTTTCCCTTTCACTTGGATGAAATAATTCTAAGACAACTGCACTCACATTTTTGCCCTGTGTTAAGAGACACAGTCATGGAGGACCATTATGTCTTCCTATTGGGTTAACAAGAAAAATTTCTGAAAAACCATTTAACATACAAGCTATAAAAACTCCAAAGAAAACAGCTTCTGTGTAGAATCCATAAAGAGAGACATATGTGGAAACGAAGCAACAGGTTTTTTTCCTAAGTGTTGCTGACAACAGGACTTCAAAATTACTTGTCTTTGCCGCTCTCTCACTGAACCACCACCCACTGTCTGCAGTTCATTCTCAGCACACACAGAGCCCAAAGCAGTATCAAAAGGGAAAATGATATGAAATTCTATTCCTTCTGGTACTCTCAATACTATAGGTACTGGTACTAAAGAAAAATAGATATCTAGACAACCATACAATAGAAAAAGAGCTGGTGGCCTAAATAGTGTAAAGTGAATTACCTTAATTCCTTAAGCAAGCTTAATGTGGAACACTATGGCATCACTTTCCTGAGACTGTCCATAAAGGTTTTATATGAGTTAACTAATTTTGAAAAAAAGACAATGCATAAGGCAGTATAGTCAGCAGGCTTTTTAAAAATACATATAAAAAACATCCCTTAAATTTAGAAAAAGATGATCATAAATCCTGCTTACTTTTTTTGATTAAGAATTTCATGAAAAGTCTATATCTAGAACACATGACATTACAGGTGGTTATATATATGCATGATTTCCTGAGAATAAAACTCAAAGCAAGACATAACTTATGTTAATTCGTCTATTTATCTCCTTATAGTGAGTCCAGTTTCATAATTATTAAGTTCTTAGGCTAAACTATTATATTTTCTGGGCTATAGCACATTAATGAGTTTTTATTAACAAACACTGTTACTTTCTTTGCTCTATGAAACTGATGAGTTAAAAAAAAACAATGGTTTTAATATTTTTGTATTCTTGATAAAGTCCAAAGCAACTATATTCTTATCTTAGAATTAAAAATAAAAATTTAATCAGTGAAACAGTCTCAAAAATGAACCACTGTATTCCATGAAAATGAAAAGTTGTGCTAGAAAGGATTTAAAAACAGATAGTCCCAAAACATTTTTTCATTGCTAAGAAAACATTAAACTGTTACCTGGTCATATATCTACTATGAATTAAATGTTTGCAAAGTGGAAGTTCTTCAGAAAATGTCTTTGATTGACTAACTTAAAGATCCAATAGTAATCAATGATAAAAAGGTCATTTCATGAAATCATATATGATTAATGAATATGGTTCCCAGCAGAGTTCTTCAGTTAACCTCTCTCTGCCTACATCCTAACTGTTGGCCAGCTAAGCTCTTCAAATTCAGCCTGGCCCAAATGGAGGAGCAACATGTGTGAGAAAGAACATGGAATTAAAGTAGACTTTAATGTAGACAAATGTGTGCGTGCTAAGTTGGTTTAGTCGTGTCTGACTCTCTTTTGCAACCTTATGGACTGTAGCCTGCCATACTCCTCTGTCCATGTAATTTTCCAGGCAAGAATACTGGAATGGGTTGCCATTTCCTTCTCCAGGGGCTATTCCCCACCCAGGGATTCAACCAGCGTCTCCTGTCTCCTGCAATGGCAGGCAGGTTCTTTACCACTAGCGCCACCTGGGAACCCCTGAACAAATGTTAAGACATACTCTATTTTTGGAGATGAAAACTCAAAATTATAGGATATCACTACTCTGAATTCTTGGGCTTCTCCAATGGCTCAGCAGGTAAGGAATCCACCTGCAATGCAAGGGACACAGGAGAGATGCTGGTTTAACCCCTGGGTGGAGAAGATCCCCTGGAGAAGGAAACGGCAACCCATTCGATATTCTTGCCTGAAAAATCCCATGGACAGAGGAGCCTGGTGGGCTACTGTCCAGAGGGTAGTAAAATGTCCGACACAACCGAGCAACTAAGCAAACTCCGAATTCTTAACAACATCTCAACCCTTCTCACCCTCTTCCCACCCCTCAACTTAGACAAGTTGATTATTAGGTGAATTTGGAAGGGTAATCAAGAAAATACAGCCAGGAAAATCTTGGAAGTAGAAGAGCAGATATTCAAATGTATTATAAAGCCTCTCTAAAATAATATGATATGGGCACATGAATAAATAGCTCAATGGAACAGAGTAGAAAATCCAAAATATAAAATAAATTTTGTATATGAAAGTATATGTATATTATACAGTATAGTTAACACATCAGGAGCTGGAAAAGACTCACTTTTTAGTAAGTGGCATTGAGTTAACATTCTTCACAACATACGCAAGTACAAATCCTAATGAATCAGATTTAAATATAAAAGAAATGAAAAGATAGGAAGAACCAGGGGGAAAAAACAGATAAATGCCTCTACATTTGGGTGAGAAGAAATGTAACTACAATCCAGAAGTATAAAGGAAAAATACTGGCAAATTTGACTATATAAAAAGCAAACAAAATTCTACATAATAAAAAAATTCCATAAGCAAACCAAAAGTCCAAATAACAAACTGAGAAAAAATATCTACAGCTCCTATTACACACAGATGTTAATATTCCTAATATTCAAAGAAGTTCTAAAAATAAAGACTAAAACTCATGTAGAAAACTGGGAGACAGAATTGAGCAGTCTGCAAAAAAAAACAATCGCCAAGCCTCCCCAGAACATGAAAAATATGTTCAATTTCCCCTCCACCACAATAAGAAAAATAAAGATCTCTCATCAGCTAAATTTCCAAAAGTTTGAAAAACATACTCAACTGGCACAGTGGTGGGGAAACAGGCTCTCATGTGTTGCAGTTAAGTACTGCATTTGAAGGGTCATTTGATGGCGGGGATGAGGACTTCCTACTATGTGACAGTGTATCATGGATTCAGCAGTCATATAAATATACATATATATATAAACCAGCTATATCAAAAATTTCTCAGTTGGGAATTCTGTGAGTTGCCTTAGAAAATCACCAATCCAGCCCACTGCATATAGTTGTATATGATGGGTGTGTACAACCCCAAGGGGCAACTTTCCCATGGGCTATACAAACCAGAGCTGTTCGATGTATAGCCCTGCTGTTAATCCTAGCCCTAACAAAATGATATCTTCCTACCAAACTCTTATTTTGATTTGAATTAAGTTTCTTCCTTCCCTCCTCAATCCTCTCTCTCTTCTTCCCTTCACCTTCCCCCTCCCCCTACTTTTTTTTCCTTAACTAAACTCACCAGGAGGACAACATCATCCCTCTTTTAGAAAGCAATTTTCCCCCTCAAAGACAGACTCCTCTCCAGCCACATGGCTTAAAGCAGGAATGGCAAACTGAGATTTCCACGTGGATTGCATGGGTGGAGGACGAAGGCATACTGGAGACCGTGCGCTTATACCCACCAAACCAAGGGCATATGTGGAGCTGGTGTCAACAAGGCTTCCTGTTTCTCAAGAGCAGCTGATGATTTGTACTTTTATGTGAAATTCTCCAATTTCTGAGAGCTGAAATCCAATTAAGATTTCTTTCTACTGTACAGGCAAGCAAAAATTCCACTGTTTAGACCTGTAGTTTCTAAGCGCTATTCTGGATTTTTCAGGAGGGTTGCTTTTTAAAAGAGAAAAAAAAAAAAATTTGTTTGGCTGCGTTGGGTCTTAGTTGCAGCACACAGGATCTTTGTTGCATTGTGAGGGATCTTTCATTGCACTGCACAGATTCTCGTTACAGTGTGACAGCTTCGTTGCTCTGTGGCACTTTGTTCCCCAACGAGGGATCGAACCCCGTGTCCCCAGCACTACAAGGCAGATCCTTTAACCACTGGACCACCAGGGAAGTCCCCATGGGGGTTATTTTTTAAACTAACTAATGGTCTGGTTTGTTCTTCTCTAGATCATCATTTGTCAAAATACAGCAATCCAAAGGGACATAATTTTCTGAGAATGTGATGGTGATTGGTGCATAGTGTGATATCTTAGTTTTACATGTCATTTTCCTGTATAAGCATTCTGGAGTCTCATTCTTTTTTTAAAAAAAGTAAAGAAAAAGAGTAGTACACCATCTTATTCTGGAACTTGCTCTCGAACTGGAATTTTTTATTAGAATTCAGATTAAAAGCCAGCTCCTTTGATGGCTGATTCAGTCTTTCTGTCCCACTGACTTAGTATGTGACCTTTTAAAAGTTCCCCATTCATAAAATGGGAATAATGCTACAGTATTTACTTGATGGGGCTGTTGTGAGGATTGAACGATCTGATATCTGTAGTGTTCTGCACAATGCCTGTCTCATAGACAAACTTACCAGACAAAGAAACTAATATTGTCAATGTAGCTGCTAAGAATACCCCCAAAGTTTCATCAAGGTTTAGCTGTTACATTTATTATCACCTCTTTTTATTCATGGCCTGTCTATCACTAAAGGAGACTTAACAACTGACAAAATTTACCATTTGCAAAAACACAGTCATTGCTATTCAGGGCCTAGTGTTTGTCTAGGTGCTCATTTTAAGTGGATTGTTTGATGATATGTTGTAACATCTTCCTTGCTATCTGGAATAGGAAGACATCTGTAATTACCAGGGTCATCCAGAAGCTATTCTCTAGTTTTCTACAGCTGTCTTTTGTGCTTCATGGCATCTCAAAAATAGTAAGTAATAGTTGCTCTATCAATACATTTTACTAATTCTTTGAATAACAAAGGATACAAGTCACAGGGCCCTGCTGATCTGAACTCATCATTTTCCCCCAGCCATTTATTATTATTATTTAAAAAAAAAAAAACCTTTTCTCAAGCGTATAACCTCTGTCTGGCTACTGCCTTCCTCTTTCCTTCCCTTCACATCAATCTCCACTGCGTCTCCCCATTCATTCCTCAGTGTGCTGCCATGGCCTGCTGCCCTCACCACGCCACTAGATCTGTTCAGATATTTTTTTAGTCCTGCTGACTGCTGTGCATTCTTCTGTGACACCATCCTTTCCTTTTATTCTTCTTGTTTCTTCCTCCACTTTGTTGTAAGTACCTTTCCATTCTATGTATGATCCTTTTCCTTTATTTTGTCCCTTAAACACAGGTGTTACTCAAGAGTCCCACCTGGCCTTCTCTTGCTTTTACTCTGTGTACTTATCCCAGGCAATCGTATCTGTAATCATTACTTCAGTTAGCTTCCTTAAATGAACAACATTGAAATAAGTAACTACTAAGTTTCAGACCCACACTTCCAACTGCCCACCGGATACATCTCCTGGAAGGTTCCATAGGTACTTTAAAATCCAAACATCCAAGATAGAAATGATCAACTCAATGCTCCCACTCCAAACTTTTCCTTTTTTCAACATGGCAGTGGCACCATTATCTTCACAGACTCTGTGGTAAGGCGAGCAGAGCCCCCCCGCCCCAAAGATGTCCCTGTCCTAATCCCCAGAACCCGAAAACAGACAACGTCGCTGGCAAAGGGGAATTAAGGGTGCTAAAAAAAACTGGCCTTGAGGTGAGGCGATGACTCTGGATTATCTGGGTGGGACCAATGTAATTACAAGACTTTTTTTTTTCATTTTTTTTCATTTTTTATATTGGGTTATAACTGATTTACAATGTCTTAGTTTTAGGTGTACAGCAAAATGATTTAGTTATACATATATCTATTCTTTTTCAGATTCTTTTCCCACACAGGTTATTACAAAGTATTTAATAGAGTTCCTTGTTCTATATAGTAGGTCTGTTGATTACCTACTTTATATGTAAGAGTAATCACAAGATTTTTAAGTGTGGAAGAGGAAAGCAGAGATCTGGAGTCAGAGGTATAGATTAATAATATAAGAAAGAATCCACCAGCCATTGCTGGCATTGAACTTGAAGGAGACCATAAGTCAAGGAATGTGGGCAGTCTAGAATCTGGAAAAAGATCAAAAAAAAAACAAAAAAACAAAAAAACAAAGGTTTTCTCCCGTAGAGCCTCCAGGAAGAATGCAGTAGTAGTGACTTAGCTCAGTGAGGCCCACTTCAGATTTCCAACTTCTGAAACTGTAAGACAATAAATCTGTGCTTTTGAGCCACTAAATTTGTGATAACTTGCTATAGCAGCAACAGGAAATTGATCCAGCACCCAAGGCAGGAGGTGGAGAATTACCCTCCACTTCTAGTCCATCATTCTCTAAGTATTACTGCATTTATCACCTAAACAACTTTCCGTTCATCTTTTTCATCCCCATTACCACAAACATCCCATTTCATCTAGACTATGATCACAGTGTCCACTGGTTTTTCTACTTTTTAGTTTGGTACCTTCATCAACTTCATACCTATCCATTGATACTTGCTATCTACCAGTGGAGTTCTCAAAAAATAAAAATAAAAAAAGCATACCTCTCCTGATCATATTTCTTCAAATTTCTCCTCAATGACTTCAGGAACAAGTTCAAACACCCCTAGTAAAGCCTCTAAAACACTATCAGAACAGAGATTGACTGTGTGTGTGCTGTGTTCTATCGCTCAAACATGTCCAACTCTTTGAGACCCCATGGACTGTAGCCCCCAAGGCTCCTCTGTCAGTGGAATTTTCCAGGCAAGAATACTGGAGTGGGTTGCCATTTCCTACTCTAGGGGATCTTCCCAATCCAGGGATCAAACCCACATCTCTTGCATCTCCTGCATCGGCAGGCGGATTTTTTTTACCACTGTGCCACCTGGGAAGCCCCAAGATTGACTATATGAAACATTGCTGAAAGCTAAACATTGCTACAAAGATGGAAGGCAAGAGGTGAAGGGGTGACAGAGGATAAAATGGTTGGATGGCATCACTGACTCAATGGACAAGAGTTTGAGCAAACTCCAGCAGATAGTGAAGGACAGGAAAGTGTGGTGTGCTGGAGTTCATGGGATCACAAAGAGTCGGGCACGACTTACAACTGAACCACAACAAAACATTGCTAGGAATGTAAAGAGATGGAGGAAACTACGCTGAACAGAATTCCAAAGTACCAAGTAATACATGAGGTTGGAAGGAAAATCCTGGGATGTGGGGATACTGGGGAGAAATAATAGTCAAGATTCCCGGGTGGCATGGGTAGGTGTTGAACTGCCATTTAAGAAAGGTCTGTGCCTTTAACTATAGGACTTAGTATGTTGCTGGGCAGGGGGGGCGGTGCAGGGCGGGGGCTCTGCAACCTGGGACCTAGTCACTAGAGAGCTAAGCCTTTTCCTCCATACCCCTCAGCATCTCTAAAGTACCATTAAACAATTTATTTCTAGAAATGGTATCAAATAACTGGTCTGCCCAAGACTTAGAAGCTATGTTCTCTCACCCCCTGTCACTCTGTAATACCCAGGTTCTGCCCTTTGATCAAGCACCTCATCTCTACATAAGGGCAGCTTCTTGGAGGCAGTGTCTGAGTCAGCCTCACCACCCTGAGTCAGGCGTCCCCTCTGGTCTCTCACACTGCCGGGGACACTCTTGTTGCATGTATCTCATTGAAATGTAAAGACTGATTGGTTTTTAATCTATACCCTCTGCAGAGAATGGAACCTCTTTGAGGGTAAAACTTTGTCTTTGTCCCTGAGCATCTGAAAGGTATTGACAAATAACTGGTATTCAAACATTTGTTGAATAAATAAGTATGCAAATATTAGTTTTAGTTGACTTTTTCATTTTCCCACAATATGAGTAACATTTGTTTTGGGTAACTGATCATCACAGCTTACGTTTTCCCCCACAGGGGAAGATGAAAAAAATGGAAAACCTTTTAAGTCATTTATCAGCTTTCTACCATGGGAAGAGAAAGCAGCCGAACAATGTACCCTAGAACTCTTGCCTACTATAATTGAAGGATGTTTTTTTCTATTATCATTTATGTCTTTGCTTATGGCCCATAAAGAGTCAGATTTAACTGCACTGAAAATTTAAGGGAAAAATATAAAGGATCTTGATGAAACAAAAGTGTTGGTATGAGATGAGCCTTCCAAGGGAAATAAATTACACAAAATCACTCTTTCTGACTCTAAGTATAGGGAGAAATATGTTCAGGGTTGCACAACTACCATGTAAATGTGTTAAGGCCCAGATGCAGAAATTGGCCTAATTGTATATAAGACTATCCACTTATAAATCAGACAGTCTGGACTTATCTTCCCAAGTGTATTTTGGTCCTTTTCTTTTCTCCATCTCCATCACTCCCCAACACCTCCCACTGCCACCCCTAAAGAGGAGTAGGGAAAGGAGTGAGGAAGAAGATAGACATTTATGTATTTAAAAACACTGTTAGGACTTCCCTGGTGGCTCAGTGGTAAAGAAGAATCCACCTGCCAAGCAGGACACGTGGGTTCTATTCACGGGTTGGGAAGATCCCCTGGAGAAAGAAATGGCAACCCACTCCAGTATTCTTGCCTGGAAAATCCCATGGACAGAAGAGCCTGGCGAGCTACAGTCCACAGGGTTGCAAAAGAGTCAGACACAACATAGCGACTAAACAACAAAATACTGTTACCTTTTAATATATGTATTTCATAATATTTTTAGGTGGTGACCCTGCCTTTTATTTAAGATCTACTGAGATTATACCTGGTTGAGTTCCAATGTGATAAAGCCCCATGTTCTCTCCTCCCCCTCCCACCATCCTGATGGCCCAAGAGGGATTCTGTTTGGTGGGGGTTCTGAGTAGATTTAATTTTTACCTGCAATCTCTATTCCAAGAAGGGCTATAGAAAATGGTCAGGACACCCTTTCCATTTATTGATTACTCTTGTTGGAGGCTTGTTATGGACAAAGCTTCCCATATCCATTCTTATTACCAAGTAATTACTGGTCAATTCTAGGGATTTCAAGTTCTTGAAGAATTCCACTTTCAAATGATGAATATGTAGACAAATGTGGCTATATATTTAACTATATAATGGAATATTCTTTGACCATAAAAAGGAATGAAGTACTATTCGTACATGTATCATGTACAATATGGATGAACCTCGAAAACGTTATGCTAAGTGAAAGAAGTCAATCGCAAAATACCACATATTTTATGATTCCATTTACATACAACATTCAGGATAGGCAAAGCTTTAGAGACAGAAAAATTAGTGGTGCCTAAAGCCGGAAGGGATGCAGAAATGGGGAAGACGACAGCTAAAGAGCATATGGTTCTTTGGGGGACAGTGAAAATGTTCTAAAATTACTGTGGTGATGGTTGCACAACTCTGTGAATTTATTTAAATCAATGAATTGTACACTTTAAATGGGTGAGTTGTATGGTATGTGAATTACATCTCAATAAAACTGTTACCAAAAAAGGAAGTGCTTATATTTGGGAAATGCTTCACATTTATGAGACCGCCCCCCCCACCCGATTAGTCCCTTTTACTTGGTCTGAAATTTCAAATTAATGGTGATTAAAATAATAAAGAGAATGATCTAGTCCAGCAAAGAAGAGAAAATGCTCATTTTGGAAGACTCCAAAAAACTGGCTTAAAAAATATTAAGATAAAACATTTTAACACTTTTCAAGATGCTCAAAGCAATTTTCCTTCTCTACAAACTAAATACCCAACAATAAGGGAATATAAATAAATCACACTAGAACCGAAATAGTAAAAACTGTTTCATCCCAAGTAATTCATAAGTTTACACATTCTGAAAAACCACTGACAACATCTCATTTCCCCGGCAAAATATGGAAAAAAATTTAATCTTTCTAAGTTTTTAATTATTCTATAAGTAGAAGATAACTATTTTAAGACTAATACAACCAGCTTTGCCACTAAGATGAACATGATTCCACACCATTACTACGCTGACAATATCCAGAAACTTATATGACTCTCTGAGAGCTTTTTTCTTTAATCACTTTATAAGAGCAACCCTGCACAAGAGGATCAGAAGAAAACAATGGGTGGCACTCCAATGCAATGTTGGGCAGAGGACTCTGCTCACTCACCAGCTAGGAAGCTCCCTGGTCACCTGTGAAGCAACCCTAGTGGTGACCCAAACTCAGTCTCAGAAAAATTCCTGGATCACAGACCTTTGTGAATGCTTCTGACTTGTTAAATCCAAAATTACCAAGAGGTCAACAGTAGGGTTTTATCAAAAAGATAGAGTATCATGCAACCATTAGAACTGGTACCAGCGACCACTACAGGAAAAGGTTTAAGAAAATGTTACACAAGAAAAGCACAAAATTTTAAAAAGATCTTATAACTGTTGAATATGGTAAAGCAGTGATAAGATCAAATGAAAGTTTTAAGATTCTTATTTCCTTTTATTATGTCATAAAGTGTATTTAATAATAATGTTTTACAAAACATTTACAGTTTCAGAAGGCAGGATTATTTAGATTGCAAGATTATTTTATTCACTCAGTTTTGAACATATATCTTGTTTTTAAACTTTATTGTTATCTCTTTAACAATACACACACACACAGACACACACATATATATATATATATATGTATGTATCTCCTAGGCAGCATTATAGATAGGACAGTCCATCTCAAAGATGTCTGCTTCTGTATGTTGGCCTCAGGATGGAGGCAAAGGATTCAAGTGGTTCATAGTAATATGGTCAGTTATAAAACTTCACATATTCAACATTTGCATCCATGACCGGGTAAATAGATGACAAGTAGACTCCACTGAATTCAGAGATGACACCAAACAGTATGGCATTAGCTAGATGCTAGAAGGTCTGACTAAAGCTAAATTCCCAATGGAATAAATGATTAAGTTCATTATAGCAGGTACAGATTATGTCCATAAAGCAAAAGAAATAAAATACAAATATTAAGATACAGAAAAGGTTGGCCCAAAATATGCATGTTTGCCTCTGAAAATAATGATCAGTTGCTCTCAGTTTCTATTAGGGATCGGCGGCAATGGTCTCAGAATGCGGTCTGAGGGACTTAGGATAACTAATTAAGAAAAAAAAAAAAAAAAAGAAACAACTCAGTTGGTTAAAGAAAACACCAGTGCTATCAAATACAGCTGTAAAACCTCCCCATCAAGTTAATTTTCTAAATCAGAGGTTTTCAGCAGGGGTTGGTACCACTCTAGGAGGCATTCTAGAAATTGGAGGAGTACTTTTTTTTTTTTTAGTTTTATTTTATTTTTAGACTTTACATAACTGTATTAGTTTTGCCAAATATCAAAATGAATCCGCCACAGGTATACATGGAGGAGTACTTTTATCTTCCAGAAGACAGCTGTAAAACAACCCTTATCCAGCATCCCAGAAACCACTCATATGCCCCTTCATGATATGACTGTTAGTAAAGCAAGTTTTTCCACCCTGATCTCCTTCATAGGTGACTTGATTATTTTTGACCCTTTATACTTCTTTATAAACTTTAGAATCAACCTATTAAATTCCACTAAAAAAACAGTTGGGTTTATATTAATATGGGTTAAAATTTTTTTATGTGGGTAGGTTATATCTTCTAAAAAAATTTTATTTCAGGATGGTAAGGGCCATTACAAAATATTTCTTCTAAAAAGTGAATGTGCCTGTTAGTGCTAAGAACAAATGTTCTATATGAAATAAGAATGTGGCACTACTTTCCCTTGTTGAATAGGGATTCAATATTCCAGGACTAGAGCTTTGGTTAAAAAAAAAATGCATTTAAGATGATCATACTCATATGCAAACCTTTCTAAGACCATCATGACTTGCCCACCTAATTATTTTACACAGGGTTTTCTAGGCATAAATATGCCTTGATATCCTTTAGGGGTTTAAGTAATTTTATCAAAACCCATAATTTCTTTTGTCAATTATCAGAAGATGACCAAAGGACACACACACTAATGCCAAACAAGTCATCATACACTAACTCCCCATGTTTATTTTGGCAATTAAAGCCAACCTGGTTAACAAGACTTGGAATACATGAAATCAAAGGATAAAAATTAGTATTTGGATTCTGTATTTAATCATATAATAAGAAAGAATAAATCTGATAATAAAGAGGTTAAAAGAATGTTTCTGGAATCTTAAAAATTTAATCCAGACCTGTTGGCTTATACATCTAAGGTGAGTAAATGATTATATTTTTAAATTGTTCATGACAGAGTCTATGCCATGTTCAGCACTTTCATTTACTGGCTGCATGACCTTGGACAAGTTACTTGATCTTTCAGAAGCTTGGTTTCCTTATAGAAGAATATTGACACAACTTTTTGTATAAATTACTGACGATGAGTATGCAAAGCATCTAGGAGCTAGACACTTAAGAGGAACTAAATAAGTGAGGGCCATTAGTATTATTTTTATACTCACTGATTGACTTGTGAATGAGTGAATGAATTTCAATGGATTATGTCTCAAAGGCATTTGCATTTTAAGGCTTTTATTTCTAACTGTGGAATGAAAATCTTTGTCTCCTTTAAAGGAACTTCAGGCATCAGCAAGCAGATGGCATAGTCCATTCAAAATTCATCCCACAAGGTCATACTGTTCAGTTTATAAGCAAGAAACTCTGAAGCAGTTGAGAAATTCTCTGCAATACAGGAAAAAAATGTAATATTGCCCAACAATTGGTTCAATGACAAAGTTCCTGCTTATTGTAAATTTTCTGTCAATTATGCACCACAAGTATTAGATAGGTTTCCCATCCTACTGGGCTTGAATCAGAATGAGTTACAAAAGGTTAATCCATCTTCAAGATATAGAGATATTTCTACTGGAAATATTCAAAGGAATATACTAGAAGACAGCATGATGTATAGAAAAAGCAATGAACTTGCAGCCAAGAGAAGTGGGTTTTCATTTTCATTCTAAAGCAGCATTAGTATGACACTAGGCTGTACACTAAATTTCTAGAGGTTTCACTCTTTCATCTAAAAATGAGGATGACTTATCATCCCTTCAAGATTCTTGTAAGCTCTGAGATTCTACTTGAAAGGTATATCCAAGCTGGTGAATGGGAGAGGGAATTCCAGACTGCTCCTTGCAATCACATTGTATTTAATGGCAAGTCCAAACCAGAAGCTGTATCTAATATTATTCATGGTGCCTTTATAAAAGCAGGGTCAGGATGGACCTCTGGAAGGAGTTTTCTGAAGCTGCTACAAGCCTATTCCCAGGTGTGGCAGTAAATAAGAAAAATGTCAGATGTGGTACAATGCCTGAACTAGGCAGCACTCCCTTAATGTCACAGTTCCTGGTATTCTCAGATTGCCCGGTGAAGTCTCTCTCCTCTTTGCCTCCTCCAGCCCCCAGGCTAGCATGACCTCTCTACAGGAGCCCCATGAAGTTCACAGTGACGCTCCTGGAACACTGTACCTTTATGCACAGTTGATGCTCAGCTCGAGCTGCATATTAAAATTACCTGACAAACTGTGAAAAAAAAATACTGATGGTGCCCCCCGCCCCCACCCCCTGCCAATTTAGTCAGACTCTCAGTGAGGTGGGAGGTGGTAAGATCTAGACATCAGAATTTTGTAAAAGCTCCCGAAATTATTCCAGTGTACAGTCAGAGTTGGGAAAAGTGCACACTAGGAAAGCAAGAACAGTCATACATGCACGGATTGTCCAAGCAGAGAAGGACACTCTCTGGAAGTGAGCAGAGGGAATTCTAGACTGCTAGCAGCACCACAACTTTGTTTTTCTAACCTCTGTGTCAAAGTATTTGTGTGCGTGTTTATGAGTGTACAAAAAGATTACATTATATTGGTCTCAAGAAAAACTGTCAACAGTAAAGATAATTGTAGGTAATAGAAGACTAACAAAAAGAAGAGAAAACCCACAAAGATCTACTTTTATGTATAAAAGAAATGCTAATTGCATTCTCTTAGGTCAACCACTCTCTATTTGACTAATTACAATGCAACACAGTTATGATAAGGTATGTTATGATTATGACTAATGCGTGTTTTGCATTAACTAGAGTAAGTTTTATTTTATTACAAGATTAAACTGTTCCTGTTCGCTTAACCTTCATAGCTTGTAACTCCAGAAGAGTGAATGTAACTTTGAGGGAATGCTGCTTCTAGGCACTAGGAAGTGCTAATGTTCAATGTTTGCATAAGTGAAGGTACTTTTCCATATTTACATAAAAAGAGGTAACTAGGTCCCTTCAAAGGTATGAGGAACAAAGCACAGTTACTCTCAAGGTTAGAGGTTCTAGGAAGGGTTGCTTTGTTGAGGGTAGTGGGGGTGAGGGTGGGCAGAAAAGGAAAGATGGGGCTGCAAAAATTGCTGAGATATATTCCTGATATTTAACTATCGAGAGGTACTTCTGTAGAGGACTTTTAAAAAGGGGTGGAGGAACTTGAAGTGACAGCTCTTCTACAGAGCCTGGAACAGCCCCTTGTTGAACCGACACTCCCTTAGGCCCCAAACCTCGGTATGCTCCACTGTGTTAAAACCTGCTTTATTAACACATTTAAAGCACATTTCATGGGGTCGCAGAGTCAAGTCACTGAACTGAGCAACTGAACTGAACTGAAGCTCTTTGAAAGCTATGACTCATTTCTCTTTGCTTTCCTATGTATTTCTACCACCAAGAGAAATATTTGACACAAAGATCTCAATAATTACCAATAAATGAATGAATTTACGAATGCTTACTATATGATTTAAATAACACAAATCCCTTGTAGCTCAGTCAGGAAAGAATCTGCCTGCAATGCAGGAGACCTGGGTTTGACCCCTGGGTTGGGAAGATCCCCTGGAGAAGGAAATGGCAACGCTCTCTTGCCTGGAGAACCCCATGGACAGGGGAGCCTGGCCGGCTATAGTCCATGGGGACACAAAGAGTTGGACATAGTGACTAAACATATCTAGTCATAGATGATAGAGTCCTTTGACTCTATCATCTACTGCATGAGTGCTCTCCACAAGTCCACTGTGTTTCCATCTAGGATTCTGAAGACCTTTATTAAGGACAGAGCTTAGAGCAGAATCCTGTGGTATTTCTGTCACCAGAAACCAGCATCAAGTGGGGGGTCACTGATTCAGAAGCCAACACTCTGAATGTAATTGCACTCTTTTATCAAGTGCCTTGCACAAACACGGTCTTAAATGTTAGCTCATCCTTTGTTTTATCTAAAAAATGTCATAAAAAACACCACCAAAATTTTGCCGAACTCCAGATACACTGTTTTTTATAGCCTACCCTGATTTTCTTACAAAACTCTAAAAGAAAATCCATTTAGTTGGTAATGACTTATTTTTAGACAACTCAAACTGGCTATTAGAACTATGCATTTTTCCCTAAATGCTCATAAACCATCAGGTTAATTGCTAGTTCTAGAGTTTTGCCAGGGATAAAAATCAGGCCTATTGCTATTTGTATACAGTTGCTCCTTTTGGGAGGAAAAAGAAAAATCACCTGTAGTATTAGCCATCAAGCTAGCAATCGTGGTGAGTGAAAATTCCAAAATCAGATCTGAAAGTCCTCCGAGTTCCCAGGGATGTAATTTAGCAAGAGCCTGACTGTACAACTATTTTAAAGCAGTAGATATATCCTTGCTTTTCCTTTGACTCTCTTACCCACCCTGAGCTTCAATTTCTTCTCAAAAATGTTTGTTTTTTTCCCTTTCCTGTTTAAAGGCCAAACTCCTTACCAAAGAAGGAGTTTAAAATAAAACTAAAGATAAAAGTTTAACAATTCTGTTTTATCACTGGTAGCAAATAGTGTCATACCTTCTTTGCTATGTCATACCTTCTTTGACTATCTCTTCCTTATCTTTTCCTTATGGTTCAGAACGTGGTTCTGAATTTTTTAAAAACCGATTTGTGTTGCCTATAGTATTTGTTTAGATCCTCTCTCACCTGGGTTTGATCCCTGGGTTGGGAAGACCCCATGGAGAAGGGAACAGCTACCCACTCCAGTATTCTGGCCTGGAGAAGTCCATGAACTGTATATTTCATGGGGTCGCCAAGACTGAGCTACTTTCACTTCCACTTTTCAACTCACTATGAATAAATACTTCAAGTCCTCCTGCATATCTTATTCTCTAATGACTTCACCTTATTCTTTGTTTTACAAAGTATGCAAATTAAAAATTACCATCACCCCATCCCAAAATCTGCCATCTGACTTTTGTGTCCATACTCTGACTTGCGTCCATTTACAATGGAAGAAGTATCTCTGCTCTCTTTCAGTGTCTCTGTTGGATCATACCCTTTTTTGAATACTCAAGGACTTTGTTCTTATAATTATTCCCTTTCTCTCTTATATCATAAAATTCTCCCTCTCTACTGAATCATTCCAATTAGCATACAAATGTGTCTTAATACTCCCATATTAAAATAACCTTCCCAAGACATCCCCCACCCCCTGTCCCTCTCTGGTTACTGCCCCATTTCTTCCCTCCCCATTCTTTCTAACCACTCCAATTGGGACTTCATTCCCACCTTTACACTGAAATGGCTTGTCAAGGTTACCATCAATTTACCTTTATCAAATCCAATGGTCAGGTTTGTCCTCCTTTTCACTCCTATTTTACTTTCAGCATCATTTGGTATAGTCAACTGTTTCTCTTTTAACGTTTTCTATACTTTGCTTCCAAGATGCCACACTCTTCAGGTTTCTCTCCAGTCTCAACAGCTCCTTCTTTGTTCTCTGCAGATTCAGCCTCTTCTTGACCTCTAAATACCAGAGGGCCCATTCCTCAGTTCCTACCCTTCTTTCCCCCTCTCTCCATCAGTAGCCCCATCTAGTCCAATGGTTTTAAATATCCACCAATATGCTGGTAACTACCAAAGTTAATATCTAATCCTTGCTTCTATCCTAAGCTGCAGACTTATATATCCCATTGCCTATTCAACATCTCACTTGGATATATACTATTACTAATATTACTGATAATAATATTAATAGCAGCTTCCCTGATGGCTCAGCGGTAAAGAATCTGCCTGCAAGACCCTGGTTCGATTTCTTGGTTGGGAAGATCCCTGGAGAAGGGAATGGCCATTCTAGTATTCTTGGCTGGAGAATCCCATGGACAGAGGAGTGTGGCGGCCTACAGTCCATGGGGTCACATAGAGTTGGACATGACTGAAGTGACTAAGCAGCAGCAGCAACAGTAGCAATAGCTAACTAACATTGACTGAGAAATTGATGTGTATCCAATCCTGAAAGTGATGGGAATACCAGGCCACCTGACCTGCCTCTTGAGAAATCTGTATGCAGGTCAGGAAGCAACAGTTAGAACTGGACATGGAACAACAGACTGGTTCCAAATAGGAAAAGGAGTACGTCAAGGCTGTATATTGTCACCCTGCTTATTTAACTTATATGCAGAGTACATCATGAGAAACGCTGGGCTGGAGGAAACACTAGCTGGAATCAAGATTGCTGGGAGAAATATTAATAACCTCAGATATACAGATGACACCACCCTTATGGCAGAAAGTGAAGAGGAACTCTCAAGCCTCTTGATGAAAGTGAAAGAGGAGAGTGAAAAAGTTGGCTTAAAGCTCAACATTCAGAAAATGAAGATCATGGCATCCGGTCCCATCACTTCATGGCAAATAGATGGGGGAACAGTGTCAGACTTTATTTTTGGGGGCTCCAAAATCACTGCAGATGGTGACTGCAGCCATGAAATTAAAAGACGCTTACTCCTTGGAAGGCAAGCTATGACCAACCTAGACAGCATATTCAAAAGCAGAGACATTACTTTGTCAACAAAGATCCATCTAGTCAAGGCTAAGATTTTTCCAGAGGTCATGTATGGATTTGAGAGTTGGACTATAAAGAAAGCTGAGTGCTGAAGAATTGATGCTTTTTAACTGTGGTGTTGGAGAAGACTCTTCAGAGTCCCTTGGACTGCAAGAGATCCAACCAGTCCATCCTAAAGGAGATCAGTCCTGGGTGTTCATTGGAGGGACTGATGTTGAAGCTGAAGCTCCAATACTTTGGCCACCTGATGCGAAGAGCTGACTCATTTGAAAAGACCCTGATGCTGGGAAAGATTGAGGGCAGGAGGAGAAGGGGACGATAGAGGATGAGATGGTTGGGTGGCATCATTGACACAATGGACATGGGTTTGGGTGGACTCTGGGAGTTGGTGATGGACAGGGAGGACTGGCGTGCTGTGGTTCATGGGGTCAGAAAGAGTCGGACACGACTGAATGACCAAACTGAACTGAATCCTATTTTAAGTGCCTCAGGGATATTAATTAATTAAAATTTTACATCAGTCATATGGCATAGGTTTGGTTACCATCACCATTTTACAGATGAGGACACTGAAACCATTTGTTCAATAGCCATCACAACTAGAAAGTGTCAGAACCACATATTTCAAAATTAACTTGGCTAAAACAAAACCTCTTGATTTCCATTCTTCAAACCTGCTTCTCCGCACCATCATTCATCCACGTGCTAAACCAAAAACTTCTCTCCTCCCTTCTCTGTATCTACTCTATTAACGGATTCTGAATATACCTTGAACCAGACAGGCATAGCATTCTATTTCCATGACTAGCACCCATGGCCCTACTGCCATCACTTCTCCTCCAGGCCACGGTCTCTCTGCTTCTACTCCTGTCTGTCTCTATGTCCACTACAACAAAAGAAAAAACTTTGGTGGGGAGGGGTCTTTAAAATATTCTAATAGCAACCCATCTCACTCAGGACCCTCATGATCAGGCGGGCACCTGGCCATATCTCCAACTTCACCTATTACCACCCTCCCTCTTGCCACATGGCCTTCCTTCTGGTTCTGAACACACCAAGCTCATCCTAACATTGTGACTTTTCAAGGGTACTCCTGCATGAAATGCCTCACCCTGAGATTTTTACTTATTGATTCCTTCCTGTCACTCAAGCCTCAGCTCAAATTTTATCTTCTCTGACTACCCAATTTAAAGTTTCCCACTTCTCTACCATGTTTTACCAATATTTTCTTGCAGTGTTCATATATGAAACTGTCATATTTACTTGTTTTTCTATTGTCTGTCTTTCCTCCCCCAGAAAATATATGCTCCACAACAACGGGGACCATCTCTGTTGGTTCACTGCCGTGTATCCTCAGTGACTGGAATAGAGAGTACTTGGCACTCAAGCTCAATGAGTGCATCCAAATTCAAAGAACTCTCTCTAGTAATAGTCTGTATTGAGACCGTGTGTGATTACACATCAAATTTCATTTCAGTTGTTTCATGGATGTATATATGCATATGTGTGTATATACAGATAGATATATAGATAATGCAATATAGATAAAAGATAAGGATATAGAGGCAATGTGGGAGACCTGGGTTCAATAATTGAGTCAGAAGATCCTCTGGAGAAGGCAATGGCAACCTACTCCAGTATTCTTGTCTGGAGAATCCCACAGACAGAGGAGCCTGGTGGGCTACAGTCCATGGGGTCATACGAGTTGGACATGACTGAGCGACTAACACATAGAAACATTATCTATACATCTACATAGAAAACTCTCAGAAAATAGGAAATATGCTTTAATTCTGTGTCCCATAGGTTCCAGGAATACATATAATGCTTAATACAGGTCTGACTTGTTTTGTCACAACCCAAGAGATATGTTCCTTTGGCTCCCTATGAGCCCAGACAAACACTCAGGTTGTTCACAGTTTTCCTCTAAGCCTTTAACAAGAATGAGACACAGAAGATTGCTAAGTTTTATCTTACAGAAAGAAAAAGATCTTGAACACTCTAACAAACAAAAACAACTGACCTTTAGAACAGAAGCACCCCATAGATCTCTATCTTTCTAATAATATATTGAGGCATAAGAGTATTCTGTTAAAAATACAAATCTAAGAGAACTTTCAATATTAACATTCCAATTATAAAGTTAACAATTTGGAACAAAATCATTTAATGCCATATATCTTTTAGATATCTTAAACCTGAAAGTTATACAGAATCTCTCCCTAGTACTGATAAATAAGATTAAAAAGTAGATAAATAAGAGACACAATTTTATTAAAAGGTTAAAAAAAATGAAGCTAAGAGTTAAGGATTCCTGCTATAGCTAACAGAAGTAGCAGAGTGAGGAACATTCAAAACGACAAACTCCAATTTTCCACCTTAAATCCAAATCTCTGACTCATCCCCCACCCCCCTAATATTTTACTGTCCAACACTTCAAGGAAAAGCTACAGAATCTTATAAATGAAACTAATGAGGCAATAGCCATCTAAATTCTAATTTGTATATATTTTAACATCAACATTTTCATTCATGGAGTTTTCACTTAAGAAAAGCGAGCAAGACAGTTTTGTATGCCTTGCTCCCTAGCCCTGTACTCTTCCCTCAGCAAGAACTAGAACCTCTCTGTGAGAGTCAGCTGTTGGCATTATTCAGGTCACAGAGTGAACCCCTTGCTGTATCTGTAAACAGGAAGTGCTATGAATTACAAGTCTACAACGATAGCTGCAGTCATAGGAATACACATGTTGGCACCCTCCTCAAGCATCCAGCTTTTCTCTTAACTTCCTATGATACCTAAATCATGCCAGTTTCTTCTATCCTCCTAAAGATGCAGAATCAAACATGGTATCAAAAGCAGCTGATGCGAGCTGCCCTAGTGGCTCAGTGGTAAACAGTTCACCTGCCGATGCGGGAGACATGGGTTCGATCCCTGATCAGTGATTTGCTCCCACATGCCATGAAGCAACTAAGTGCATGTGCCACAACTATCAAGCCTGTGCCCTAGAGCCGGGGAGTTGCAACTGCTGAGCCCACGTGCCGCAGCTTCTGAAACCCACGTGTCCTGGAGCCCGTGCTCTGCAACGAGAGAAGCCACCACAATGAGAAGCCTACACACTTCAACAAAGAGTAAGCCCTGCTCGCCACAAAGAGAGAAAAGTATAAGCAGCAACGAAGACGCAGCACAGCCCAAAATAAATTAAAATGTTAAAAAACGATAGTACATCATACAGCTGATAATGTATACCACAGTAATGTATCAGTTAAAACAAATTACAATAAATCCAAGGTCTAAGGAGTAGGAGTATATAAACGCAGAGTCTACAATGACAAGCTGTGTATGTTTTAAGACTGAAAGGTCATGGTGACACAAAGATAAAGGGAGAACAAGGACATTAATGACAAGGTGCCCCTGGATGTGCCCCACTGCCCTAGAGTAGCCACGGGAGGGTGACAGCAACTGGTCACTCCTTACAAGAGGGGAGGGGGTTCTAATCAGTTATCTTGCCCCTGGCTTCGAGACTCTGAGGTTAATCAACTGTAGTATTTGTCAGCTCCCAACAGCTTGAGGAAGAAGAAATATAGAAAGATGCAAATATCTTATTTGGATTCATGTTCTTTTCCCATTATTATTAATTTTTACTACTAGTCACTGAAAAGAAGTGTGAAAATAATATCTGTCTTTTTCTGGGTTTACTGTTATTTCTTTGAAAAAGAAAGACATTTTGAGAAGGACTATGAAAACTGTATTACTCTTTCCATATGTTTTCTGATGCAGTCATCTTTAATCTTATATCCAAGACATATCTGTCTTACTTTGCAATGCTCGTAAACTGAAGAGTCTAGGCTTTTGTTCAGTACATAGTTCACGTACAGAAGATGGTTTCATTAATAACAATTAAGGGAGAAAGATCATACTGAAATGTACAAGATTAACCCTGAATACAAATTTAAAGCATGGGACAGTTTTCAAATAGGGATCTCTATATATAAGATTTGAAAAATCAAGCCATCAAGTCTCTTCTCTGGAGAGGGATACAAAGAAAAGAGGGAAGCAGAAAAGGCAAAGGGAAGCAACCCGTGTTAAAGGGTGATATGTCAGACCCAGTCTCAGATTTTAAGAAATCTTTTCAAAGCCACACAGCTGGATGAGTGTTAGAGCTGGAATTCTAATATAAACAAAACCCACCAGCTCCAAAGCCCAGTGGTCTCTGGGGACAGAGAAGGGAGGATATTTTCACCTAGGTCCACAGCATTGATTCCGACATTCTAAAACTGTAGAAAGACATGACTGTAAGAATGCTACCACTAGGAATTCCCTGGAGGTCCGGTGTAAGGACTCGGTGCTTTCACTACCAGGGCCTAGGTTCAGTCTCTGGTGGGGGATCTAAGATTCTGCAAGTGTGGCCACACACACACACACACACACACACGAGTGCTACTGTCTCATTACTCTACAGCAAGTTAGTACATATAAAACCTGTGTTCAGAGAGAAAAGGTTGAAGTAGGGAGATGATGGCCACCATCTCACTGTAAGGTACACACTGGCAGCTAACAACCTTTCAGAACTAAGAGGGCAAGTATATAACTCCAATTCTTCAGCAGGGCTATGAGAATGACAGGCTACAAGTTCAGAGCAGAGCAAGTGAAAAGCACTACTCAAAACATCTCCCACAAACCACCAATAAGACAATATTTTCAAGTAGAAATACTACTAGGAAATAAGCCTTTGGGTCATTTAAGCCTCAATTAGATAAACAGATTCTTTCCTCTGAAACCTACAAAGGAATAGTCCAAATGTGTTTACTGAGCACCTACTCTGTGTCATGTATAGTTTTAGATCTTGGGAAGCTTCATTTTAGTGGGAAACATAACAAATTTTAAAAAGACAAAATAAACTAGTAAATATACACAGTATGTGGATGAATGCTATGGAAAAAAAACAAAAAACAGTAAAGTACATAGGCATTTGGCAATTTTCAAAATAGGGTAGTCAGAGAAGGTCTAACTGAAAAAATGGCATATGAGTGAAGACTTGGGGTAAAGAAATGAGCCATGCAGATATCTGAGGGAAAAAGCTTCTAGCAGAGGGAAGAACAAATTCAAAGGTCCTGAGGAAAGAGCACCTGTGTGTTCAAGGACAGAGGAGAGGTCAGTGTGGCTGGAGTAGAGAAAATAAGGAAAAGAGTAGGAAAAAACAAAGCACTCCCCCCCCAAAAAAAAACCAAAAACAAAGCCCAAGGGGTAATGAGCACCATATCTGTGGGGCCTTGGAGGCTACTCTACAGAGTGAGGCCTGTTTAAATAGTGAGCAAAGATCAGTTCAGGAATTATTTTGAACGTAGAACTAACAGGACTCACTAACAGACTAGATGATGTCAAGGTTTTTGGCCTGAGCCAAAGGATGGACTTGCTGTCTACTGAAACACGAAAGACTGCGGAAGGGGGATTCTAGCAGCCAGCCCAGGAGTGTGACTTTGTTTATGTTACATTTCAGATGTCTATTAGACAGTCAAGTAAAGGTGTCAGGTGAGCAGTTGAATTTATGAGTCTGGAGTTCAACAGAGAAGTCTGGGCTCAATATATAAATTTAGGAGCCTAGAAATGGTTTACAGCCCTGAAGCATGGATGAGTGTGAATATGAAAAACAGAGAAGAACAGAGGGTCATGGACAGAGTCCAGGGCACTTCAATTTTAGAGGTCAAGGAGACAGGAGGAACTGGTGACACGGACAAGGACTCAGAACAGACAGCTGGGCTCGGCATTGTAGACATAATTGGTGATTTTGACAGGGCAGGTTGGGGGTGCAGTATGACAAGAGGAAGAAGTTTAAAAGAGACTAGGAAAACTTCTGGACAACTTTCTTAATATTTCTGTAAAGTGACAAACTTTGTTGAACAAGCTATCTAAATTCTTCTCATAAGTCCCTTCTAAATTATAAAAAGACAAGCACCATTAGTGTTAATGATATGTTTATTGAATATTATAGCTAACATATCACTGTTAGGTTATGTCAAATTTATGGCATAGTAGACACATGTTTAATGTGTAGAATGTCTACTTTATAGTACATCAGGGTCTCCATACCACACATACTAATCAAACATTTATGCATATTTTTTAAACTTTTAAAGGATAATGTGATATAATAGAACACTGATCAGGGAGCCAGGAGATCTGGGTTTCACTCCTGGTTCTTCCCTTAACTATCTATATAAATTCTGAAAACCATCAGTATCTCTGGACTTCTTTATTAAATATAAAATGAGTGGGTTAGACTAGATCATTTATAAGCCCTTCTACAACCTCAAAATCATGACTTTAAGCAATTTCAAGAGCCTAAAAATGTTTTATTTGATGTGCTTTGCTTTTTCAATTTATCAATAGCTTTGACCAAATCTAGAATTTTTTTGATGCTGGTCTAAGTTAGCAAAGTAATTTACACGTATATTTTTCCTATAGAAAACTATAATCCTTTTTATCGTATGATCCCCAGCAACACCCTGTGGAGAAGTGGAGAAGCTTAGTGACTGCCTATGAAGGCAATAAAGAGAATTATAACCCTGAGGCTTAAAAACCACTATTCTACAGAACTCAGAACTAACACTACAGTAAAAGAGAAACCTCTTGTGGAGCATTACTCTTGGTGATCCAACCCTAGGCCCAAAGTGCTGTGGCACTGCCCACAGCTCTAAAGGAGTCAGGTTAGAGGTTGGTTTCCATTTTTCTTGGATGCTAATGGTTCCTTTGGATGTATCTAGCTTCTCCCCATTTCTTTACCAATTCTCAAAAATTTTTTTAGGGGAAAAGGTGGTTGCAAGAGGCTTCTGAACAGAGAATCCTATCTTAGATGCTATAGAGAGTTACAGAGAGGAAAACCTATTATGTCCATCCTCGGGGATACAGGGAAGAAAACAATAGGTAGCATTTACTGAGTTTTTACTATATGCCAGATACTATTCAGAGTGATTTCCATATAGTGTCTTGTTATTCCTGACAACAACCTAGGAAGTAGATGTTATCAACACTCCAATTTTATATATGGCATGAACTAAAATAAGACATACAATCACACAGCCCAAAATTATAGCTAAGAGGTAAACCAGACACTCCCTTAAGCATGAAGCTTCATCTACAAAATTCCTCAGAGAAGGCCAAAGTTCCTATTTTAAGGGCCCAGGCGAAATCATGGCAAGAAAGAATGGCTTCTCTGTATTAGAATGTACAGATATACTTATTACAAAACCATGGCCCTTTGATAATGCCGGTTGGAGAGCAGGCTTTTTTTGTTAGACTCTATTTTTCTGTTGGGGCAGGATTTAGTCTGTAATAGACCTGAACTCATACAGTAAGAGTCTTGCTGTATGTATAAAAGAAAAACAAAAGTACTGAGTTCCTAGAGAAAAGATACCCATGCTAATATGATGCTGTCAGAATTTTCACCTTATCTGCTCTGCTCAGCAACAGACACACCTTTCCCACGAGGAAGGAAAGGTGGAGTGAGTAACAGAACAGTCTCACCTGAGATGTGGAAACAGAAGCAGCAAGGCTTTCCAAAAACAAAACAAAACAAAACATTGTAAGGAGCTCAAGCCAGACAGAATCATCTTGATTTCTGCTTTGTATGTCAAGCAAATATTTACTTAGTAGGCAAATGGATTGTGGTGATAGGACCTTGTGACACAGAGGGCGACATAAACAATTTCCCAAACAAGACTGGACAACACTTCTATACTGACTTAATCAGAGAAAAATAGATTCAAGTCTCCATGAGGAATACCAACAGAGACTGAAACCCTGACATTACAGACAAATATCGTCTATGAACCGAAAAGCAAATACATAAAACACTTTAGCTGAGTCTAGGCTCGTCTTGCATCTATCTATGTGGAAGGAGCGAGAATGTGTCTATTAAAAAAAACTTTCTTAAAATAGATATTTAAAAAAAATCTTCTTTTGGGGTTATCCACATCAAAGTTTTTTTTTTTCTTTAAATATACACACTTGAACAGAAAAAGCACACTGAATGACTACATATTGAAATAAATTCTATCATCAGCAGATCCTGAAATGAATGCATGGAATTTATAATTCCAGAAGACATTTGTATTGAAATAGTTACCATATAATCTGGTGAGATGGATATATCAGGAGGGACAAAAGACCATGCACTGCCTTTCAGCTAATAAAATTTATTGAGTATGTGTGTGTATATATGTACACATACATACACACACACATTTATATATGTGTATTGCTGAAAAGGAAAAAAAATTGAAAAACTTTTCTAGAAGCACACATCTAGGTAGTAGTTGAAAAAGTATATTTAAATGTCAGTAATAAAATTCCTCTCCCACCTGACAGAGGACTTAGTGGTCCTCCCAGCAAAGTTCTCACTGAAGCCAAGGGTAAAACATTAGAGCAAAACAAAAGCAAGCCACCTGAATGGTGAGGCCCTCGCCCACATGAATCAGGTACCTGGGCATCGTCTGTCCAGCAGAAGACACAACATGCTCAATCAGAGTGAACTTGTACCAGAGACTGACCACAGAAACACATCCTCCTCAAAAATGCACCCCGCTCTTCACCCACACTGCTTAGGGAATCAGCAGTTCATGACTGCTCTTATAAGAACGTGCTGTCTTCTCAGCAAGCAGTGAAGTGGACTCTGTTCATGGGCCACTCTTGCTCACCTCTGACACCTGCATTCACTGAGTGCCAAGTGTACACCAGGCACTGAGCACATCTTTGCATGTATGATTTCAGTTAATCCTGGACTCTATGAGGCAGGCCTAGTATTAGCCATTTTATGTTTTAGATAAGGAAACTGAGGCTCAGAGTAGTACTCAAAGTCACACAGCTGAATATGAACCCAGATCTGTTTGATGCCATAGCAAATGCTCACTATACTAAATAGCTAGGCAGGGTAGAATCAATCTCCCCAACACATTTTGACAAGTCGTAGGTCAAATCCTGCATACCGATCTACGCAAACTAAAACAGGGACGGCAAAAATTCCTGAGCACCAGGCCAATTAGAAAGCCTGAATTATCCTTAAAAAAAAAAAAAATCCTTGTTAAAAAAAGAAAACAATAACTCTTCCCCATGTAATTCATATTTTTCTTCTTTATTAATGGCAATTTTACAACTCATTAAAAGAACTGTCATTGCTCGAATTTTTGCCAAGAGAACTTAACTGCAGTTTTTTTGTTTTTTGTTTTAAAGTAAATGAAAATATATCAAGCTCTATAAAAGTCGATTAGCACTAAGAGGAAATGCTGCAGTAAAGACTCCGAAAAGGCCTGCTGCTTTGTTAATGGAAGTATATGTGACCCATCAATTAGAGACAAGGAATTTGGGTCAGTGTACATAGCCATTTGTCACAATTCAGCTGTCAATTTTGGGATCAGAAAAACAGGAGACTCAGGGGACTTTTCAATCATCTAGTATAACAAGCAACAAACAAAAGATGTTGCAAATTATTCAGCAAAGTCAAAAAGAAACTAAAACACTCGTAGTATTTGGAAAGTGGGATGGGTTCATGTAAAGCCCACTGGCATCCTTATTTTAGAAGAAAAATACCAGCAGGAGAAGAAACAAGTGCTCTAATGGTCATCAACAATTCTGCATGTTGTTAAACGGCAAGCAAGTGGAAAAGTTCAAGGACATCAATGTATGGATCTTACCCAGTCACACACTGAACTTTGACCCAAAGGAACTAATGACTAGACATCTTTTCTGAATAAGTAAGATTACAAAACAAGAAAATTATTACAAGACTTCCTACAGAAAAAGATAAAAACACTATCTCCACCTCCCTTTGCCCCACCCACCAGCCCCTTATTAGAAGAAGGCTATATGATATACTTTGTCATATTAGGAATACGCCTGATCTTGAAAAAAATTACAGTTAAGTTTTTCTGGGGGTAAACTCAAAGAAGTTGGTGGATTTTCAAAAAAATCAAGTTAAAACTGCAGCCACTGGAGAATGAAATCCACAGGAAGATACATGAACACTCTTTTCAGTCCTGGTTCAATAGCTTTAGGAGAGACCCAGAGACCTACATTTACACAACCCTCTAAAAGGTGATTTATGATTTAAACTCAGCTTGTTCAGCTTCAGCTCTGGTTAACTTAACCCCAGAGCCCAAGCCTAAGAATGTTCTGTAGCAACCAGAGGAGTGTCAAGGGCCCCACAAGAGGAAGACAAGGGGTGGAAACGGCTGACTTTACTCTGCCCCTCAGCCAAAGTCCCTCCTCTGCTGCCCAGATTCTCCAGGACTGTATAGCATTTGCCCTGCCCAAAAAAGCCTGGAGGGAACAAATGCTCAGATAAACTCTCTAACCTGACATATGCAAAATTTTTAACATACAAGGAAAGGAAAGAAAAAAAAAAAAAGAAAGAAAGAGAAGGGGAGAGAGAAAAACATAAGAGAGAAGAAGATAAGAGATGCATATTTTTACAAGCCAAGGTGGAGGGTAAAACTAAGCACGGGAGGATAAAAGGGTCAAGAACAGTATTCTCCCTCACTCTATTATGCCCCCTAATTTAGAAGCTATCAACTACCAAGCACACAGCAGTTCCAGTCCCTTCCTTTTCTCAGTGGTACATAAGCTCTTCATAAAGGTTATTCCAATCAACCCTTTGTCTCCATGTTTCCATTACAATATTTATGAGGACCATATGAGGAAATAATTGATAAAACCACATGGCTCATTTGGGTACTATTCACTCACAACCCAGAGACCGTGCAGTAATAATGTTTAGTTCTGGGCGCAACACTTTACAAAGGTCACAGAGAAACTGGAATGCATTCAGAGGCAAGCATCCAGGACACAGAAAGGACTCAAAACCAAACCAATGAGGACCTGGATGTGTTCAGCCTGCAGAAGAGAGTCTTCCAATGCTTGAAGGTCTGTCATTTAGGAAAAGGCCTATGACTGTTTTCTGTGGACTAATGCAGGAGGGGCTAAAAGCAACAGAACATATGAAGAAATTTCAGCTCAATAAAATCAAAAGCTTAAAAAAAAAAAAAAAGCAAGAGCTTTCTTAGCAGGGCTATTCAAAGACAGAGCAGGCAGTGTGAGAAGACAGAGTCCCAATTCATGCAAAGAGTAGATAACACTTAGATGCTTAGAGAGGAGTTTAAGCAGTGATTGAATGTTCAGGACCAAGTCAGTGTTTCTCTGAGTGTATTTCAAGTATAAACAGAATTAGAACCACCTGAGATAATTATTAACCAGAAAATAATAGGATTTCAGGAAACAATGCATTCTCTAGGACCACTGTTTTGGTTTCATGACTCAGAGGGGGAAAGTGCCTGGGAATCTGCATTTTACCAAGTTCTCCAGATGACTGAGGTGCACTCAAGACTGAGAACTAAACTAGATGACTGCTGAAGCTTCATCCATCACTTATTCTCTAATAACACTTGGGCCTGCAAATGGTTTCCCTGTTTTGATCATTTATTTTTGTTAATATCTCACTCAAGTTTCACTCCTTCTTTTACTTTATTGAAAAGCCTACCCACCTTTTCAAGATCCAGCTTGAATAAATGATAAATTATTTCTTTTCTGATTTTCCAACCACATGTGTGATCCCTGACAACTCTAAACTATATGGCTACTTTGTACTATACCAAAGGAACCTGTTATAAACTGGAGTTATTATATATCTATAGATCAGCCCTGGGATTTCTTTGGAAGCAATGATGCTAAAGCTGAAGCTCCAGTACTTTGGCCACCTCATGCGAAGAGTTGACTCATTGGAAAAGACTCTGATGCTGGGAGGGATTGGGGGCAGGAGGAGAAGGGGATGACAGAGGATGAGATGGCTGGATGGCATCACTGACTCGATGGACGTGAGTCTGAGTGAACTCCGGGAGTTGGTGATGGACAGGGAGGCCTGGTGTGCTGCAATTCATGGGGTCGCAAAGAGCTGGACATGACTGAGCGACTGAACTGAACTGAAACACTATAAACACAGCCTCTGTCTCGTTCCCTCTTTTATCCTCATTACCTAACACAGAAATTGGCACACAGTGTTATAACCATAAATTTAACAAACATCTGCTGAATGAATGTCTTGTATTGTGGGTATATTGCGTTTACTTAAGTGTAAGCTCTGTGAAGGCAGACACATGTTTCTGGAGATCATGGTCCTTCCTAGCCCAGTGCTTAACCAGACCAGAAGGTCTGATAAACCTTGAAGTAAACTAATTGATGAGTCTCAGCCATTTTCTTTCTGTTTAAGTAACAAGGGATTATTACAAAAAAATTGTCTCATTTAGCAACTGCTACCATTTCTTTTAACTCCTACTGGCCTTAAAATGTGTTTTCCCAAATGTTTGAAAGTGGCAAGCACTGTGAGATTCCTCAAAGATGACAACAATAAAGAGATGCAGAAGACAGGCAAAGGAAGAAGCCAGCTCCATTTGTATGATACAAGGGTGATGACCACACATGAAGTGCCCCCAAGCAGCACAAGTGACATGCAAGAAAACAACATATTCATTAATCTTTCCAACTCATGAAGGTCCTTATTTCCACACTTATCCTCCACACTGGTTCCCTTTTTTTTTTTTTTTTTTGTTGAATATATAGAGACATTATTTTTATTTACTTTTTTTTTATTGAAGGATCATTGCTTTACAGAATTTTGTTGTTTTCTATCAAACCTCACCATGAATCAGCCATAGCTATATATATATCCCGTCCTTTCTGAACCTTCCTCCCTATCCTATCCCTCTAGGTTGATACATTACATATGGTAATATAACTTTCCATGTTACTCCTTCGATACATCTCACCCTCTCCTCTCCTCCCCTCCTCTCCCCATGTCTGTAAGTCTATTCTCCATGTCTGTTTCTCCACTGTTGCCCTGTAGATAAATCCTTCAGTACCATTTTTCTAGATTCCGTATACACGCCTTAGGACACAATATTTATCTTTCTCTTCTGACTTACTTCACTCTGTATAATAGGTTCTAGGTTCATCCACCTCATTAGAACTGATTCAAATGCATTCCTTTCTATGGTTGAGTAATATTCCATTGTATATATGTACCACAACTTCTTTATCCATTCATCTGTTGATGGACATCTAGGTTGCTTCCATACTGTAGCTCTTGTAAATAGTGCTGCAATGAACACTGGGATACATGTGTCTTTTCCAATGTTGATTTCCTCAGGGTATATGCCTAGGAGTGGGATTGCTGGGTCATATGGTGGTTTTAGTCCTAGTTTTTTAAGGAATGTCCCTACTACCTTCCAGAGTGTCTGTATCAATTTACATTCCCACCAACAGTGCAAGAATGTTCTTTTTCCCCACACCCTCTCCGGCATTTACTGTTTGTAGACTTTTTAACGATGGCCATTCTGACTGGTGTGAGGTGATATCTCATTGTAGTTTTGATCTGCATTTCTCTAATAATCAGCAATGTTGAGCATCTTTTCATGTGTTTGTTAGCCATCTGTATGTTGTCTTTAGAGAACTGTCTGTTCAAGTCTTTTCCCCACTTTTTGATTGGGTTGTTTTTCTAGTAGTGAGTTGTATGAGCTGCTTGTATATTTTGAAAATTCACCCTTTGTCAGTTGTTTCATTTGCTATTATTTTCTCCCATTCTGAGGGTTGTCTTTTCACCTTGGTTATAGTTTCCTTTGCTGTTCAAAAGCTTTTAAGCTTAATCAGGTCCCACTTGTTTACTTTTGTTTTTATTTCTGTTACTCTAGGAGGTGGGTCATAGAGGATCTTTCTTTGATTTATGTCACTGAGTGTATTGCCTATATTTTCCTCTAAGAGTTTTATAGTTTCTGGTCTTACATTTAGGTCTTTAATCCATTTTGAGTTTATCTTTGTGTATGGTATTAGGAAGTGTTCTAATTTCATACTTTTCCATGTTGCTGTCCAGTTTTCCCAGCACCATTTATTGAAGAGGCTGTCTTTGCCCCACTGTACACTCTTGTCTCCTCTGGCAAAAGTAAGGTACCCATAGGTGCATGGGTTTATTTCTGGGTCTATTGGTTCATTCCATTGGTTTATATTTCTGTTTTTGTGCCAGTACCATACTGTCTTGATGACTGTAGCTTTGTACTATAATCTGAAGTCAGGAAGGTTGATTCCTCTAGCTCCATTCTTTCTCAAGACTGCTTTTGCTATTTGGGGTCTTTTGTGTTTCCACATGAATTGTGAAATTTTTTGTTCTAATTCTGTGAAAAATGTCATTGGTAATTTGATAAGGATCACATTTAATCTGTAGACTGCATTTGGCAGTATAGTCATTTTCACAATATTAATTCTTCCTACCCAGGAACATGGAATATCTCTCCATCTGTTTATGTCATCTTTGATTTCTTTCATTAGTGTCTTATACTTTTCTGTGTACAGTTCTTTTGTCTCCTTAGGTAAGTTTATTCCTAGATATTTAATTCTTTTTGTTGCAATGCAGAATGGGATTGACCCTTCTATCTTCTTAACACTTCATGTCACCAGCTTGTGGTGGAAAAGCCGTCCCTTATCCCTGTTGCCAGGGACACTACAGCCAGAGTCCTATTTCATTCCTTCCTCTCAGCCTAAACTTACTAGATAAAAGGTCTACTACCCTCTGTCTCCATTTTTCTGTCACAGTTTACTCCTGACATTGGCTGTAAAGTTCTCCTGATTCATCTTTGATAATTTTCCTCACATCTATCTCTCTTTTTTGTTCCCATTTGGCACTGATTGCTCTCTATGAAGCTGCCATCTGGAAAGAGAGCATTAAGCTTTTAATCATGAAAACCAACGGCCTTCAATCCTTGGGTTTGTAAAGTCTTAGTTCATGTATCTGAAAATTTACATTCTGTAGTCTATTTAAGGAGTGGAGATCCAAATACATCTAAGAATGTAAACATTTTAAGAAATAAAAGATTTTTAATTTTTCTTACTTTCAGAAGCATCTGCCAATGTAAAAGGGCTCTTGTCCCTTTATGCCTTCTAATTGGGAGCATCACTGTCGGTTCCATCTTATAAACCCTGTTCCCCTTCTCCATTTTGTCCTAAAGATAACAACAATACTACTACTAACAATAATTATCACTAATTGAGCCCACTAATCTAGGCACTTCACATATAACATCAATAACCATGATACTATTTTCGCTATTTTTAGTTGAAGACCTTGAGACCCAAAAAAATCTCTAAGGTCATACACTGCTAAGGAATTAATTTGAGATTCCAACCCAAGTGTGTTTGGTTCCAAAGCCAACATACCTATACTATGCCATCTCTTCATAACACTATTTCAATTATTTTTACAATCGCTTTTAAACTTCCAAATTAATAAAAGTAAGAAAAGCCACATTCCAGTAAGATAAATCTACTGGTAACATGCAGGATGAATTGGAAGGGAATTAACTAGAGGTTGGGAAACCAATTAAAGATGTAATAATTTAGTCATGAGTCCATAATGGCCTGCACTAGGATGCCAGCAGTGAGAATGAAAGAGAGACAGATATGAGAGAAATTATGAAAGATGAATCAAAAGAACTTGGCCTCTGTTTAAACATGTGAAGTAAGAGAAAAAGAATCAAAGCTCATTTAAATTATAAGTCTGTCTGACCAAGAAACAACATGAACTGAAACAGGAAAAACCAGAGAAAGATTAGAGTTTGCAGGAGAGGAAATGATAAATTTCTTTTTGTAATTATTAGAAGTCAACAATGATGTGACCGAGATAGAGGAAGGTGAACACTTTACAATATACAGATCTTTAAAATAAGAGTAAAAAGGTCTTTCTGCTTTTCCTTAATGTGGCACTAAAACTAATGAAAAGGACTTCAATGAACATATTCACATAAGAACACTGATCTCTGATTGGAGTAAATACCCTTGTGTTCCTTGCTTCTAATCCCTTTCTTTTCCCAACTTGTAAAAAGTGCAATCCCTGCAAATTCCTACACCATTCATTCAAAGGAGATGGTTAATAGGTCTCATCTGTTTAGCTGGAAAGCGTATAGCAGGTCCTTCATAAGACGACCACAGACAATCATTTGAGGGAAAATTTATGCAAAGTAACAGATTAGTAATAGTTTTACACTAGCAGGGCTTCATGTCTCATTATTTTATACTGACTGCTAATAGAGTTTAGTATTAGAATTTGAAAAGGAACAGAAAATGGAAGGCTCTCCCCGCAGAATTTATTGTACCCTTTCAGCTATTATGGGTTTCATTACAGATTTCTACTCCAAGGCGTTATTCTTTGTTTTATTTTAAAAATGTGGCTCATACTTTAAAAATGGCTTTCTGGGAAACCTCCACATTTGCATGAATTAAAATGAAACTCTCTTCTCTGTCTGCTGTCATCATTCTGTTCAGCAGCTTGTTACATATTTTATAGGGTTAGGACGTGATTAACAATGGACTCCTCTACAGCATTCCATAAAACAACAAAATCAACAGTAAGGCTCAGCAAAGTAAACATCCAGAGTGCTTTTAAATATTTGGTTTTATGGGTTTTAAATGAGGAGTTTTAAAAGAAATGCTATGATGTAGATGAGGATGTAGCTACGGTACCACCCTGTGATTGAGGGCAGTCAGATGAATAGGTTCTGCATGAAGAATGTTCACTACTTAGCTCTTCAACATTCTCTTATGATATCCACTGGAACATCAAATGTCCCCCTGCATATTGCATATCATCCCAAATGGAGAGAGAAGATGATAGAGGATATTAAAATGCTACAACTGCAGTAACTGTTACATAAATAAATCAAGTTGCTTTTTGGAAAAGAGAAGACATCAGAAAATGGGGTAAGTTTCAAATGGTGCAGGAATGTTGGGGATGCATTCCAAATTCAACCCTGTATTCTACAGACTCATGAAACAGGGCTATACACACTACGTCACACATCAGCAGGACAAAAAGTGGTTTCCCTTTGTTGAGGGAGATAATAGAAAAATAAACGCTGGGAAGTTTTCAAAGGAGATCAAAAGGTGCAGTGACTAATGACTCCAATGTACTTCAAAATGGAAATTCTTCAAGCAAGTAGGTCTGGGTTTCAAGTAATTAACCTAACATTTACACAATGGATTGTGACAAAATATAATGAAGTTAGCGTACAAAACACGGTCTGATAAACGTTAACTCAATGTTCTTATCCTCTGGTGGACACAGCTGTTTTATTAGAGATGAGCACAGAGTGTTAAAAATTGGGGAAAACACTATATTATGTACCTTCTTAATCTATTTTTGAGGTTAAAGAGTTTACAGTTCACATGCAGAATGCTGGGTTTATCATAAAGCACTGAAAACCATGCCACTCTTAGAAAAATATAAGTGTAAACAATATCTTTCCACAAGTAGTTTTAAAAAGCATCATTTCTATAAAATTAAAAATTAAATCCTGGAAATAATGCAAATTCATGGTAAGAAAATAAAAACTGCATTCATTTAACAAAAGCTAATTGGAAAATGAGAAAAATCAATACAGCACCACCAGCTCAAAGAATGTCACTGTCAAACAGGCTGCCTGAGGGAAACCAACACTTCCTGGAACCAGATACCACTTTTCTGGAAAAAAAGATAAAACTGAATATTGTTGGTCTGGTAGTACAAGAACCAGCATGATGAAACAAAAAACCAAAATCAGGGTTTAGCCGGTACTTACAGAGTAAAGTCCATGATCTTTTCTAAGTTTATTTTGAAGTTCACAGACAATTAAATTCAGTGGTTTTGGTGTGCTGTTCTATGAATTTAGTGAAGTAAGCCAGCAAGAAAAACACCAATACAGTATACTAACGCATATATATGGAATTTAGAAAGATGGTAACGATAACCCTGTATGCGATACAGCAAAAGAGACACAGATGTATAGAACAGTCTTTTGGACTCTGTGGGAGAGGGCAAGAGTGGGATGATATGAGAGAACGGCACTGAAACATGTAAATTATCATATGTGAAATGAATTGCCAGTCCAGGTTCGATGCATGATACAGGGTGCTGGGGCTGGTGCACTGGGATGACCCAGAGGGATGGGATGGTGAGGGAGGTGGGACGGGGGTTCAGGATGGGGAAACACATGCACACCCATGGCAGATTCATGTCAATGTATGGCAAAACCAATACAATATCGTAAAGTAAAATAAGTAAATAAAACTGAGATAAAAATAAAATAACTGCCACCACAGCAATCACAGAATAGTTCTCTCACCCCCAACACATGCCCTTGTGCTGACTCTGCAGTGAAACCCTTCCCCAACCTCTAACCCTGGCAACCATTGATCTGTTTTCCATGGCCATATAGCTTTGCTGCCTACAGAATGACATGTGAATGCAACTGCACAGTAAGTAGCCTTCTGAATCTTGTTTCTTTCACTTAGCAAAATGCATCTGAGATTTATCCATGCTGCTGTGTCTATTTTAACCTGTTCCTTTTTCACTGCCAAAGAGTAGACCATAATATGGATGCACCCTGATTTATCTATTCATTCACCAACTGAAGGGATATGTGGGTTATATACAGGCTTTGTAAATTAAAATAAAGTTGGCATAAAAATTCTTATTCAGATTTTTGTGTGGAATGGCAGGGTCATATGTAAGTGTATATTTAACTTTATAAGGAACTGCCAAACTTTTTCCAAAATGATCATGCCATTTTGCTTTCCAACCAGTAATGAATGAGAATTCCAGATGCTCCCCATCCTTTCCAGGACTTCCTAGTATCCAGTTTTTTCATTTGTTGCTTTAAAAAAAAATCATTTTAATAGGTGTGTAGTGGTATCTTATTTTGGTTTTTGTTAAATTGCATTTTCTTAATGACTAATGATGCTGAGCATCTTTTCATGTGCTTATTTGTCATCAGGATATTTTCTCTGATGAAGCGCTTATTTAAATTTTAGTGTTCTTTTTTTTTTTTAATTGGGTTGTCTGTTTTCTTATTGTTGAGCTTTTAGAATTCTTTATATATTCTGGATACAGGTCCTGTGCCACATACATGACTTGTAGATTTTTTTCTCCCCTCTGTACAGTTTTTTTTCCCACACATCTTCTCAGATGTGTAAAACAATATCAGATTTTTAATTTATCATTCCCCTCATTCGGTTTGTCATAATCTTTCATTAAATTATCTGACATGGTATTATAATAATCACTTTGAAGGAAATAAATAAAGTGATAGAATAAAGAGCTGGGTTATCAGGAAAGGCTTTCTGAGAATGTGTGACATTTGACCTGAGATCCAAATAAGAAGCCAAAGCAAAGAACAGACAGGCAGAGAGAAAACCAAGGCCAACATCCTTTGGTGAGAAAGAGCTTGGCAAGTTCAAGGAAAAGAAGGTAGACCATCATGGCTAAAAACCCATTGAGGGAGGCAGAATGGAGCATAAGATGAAGATGAAGAAGCAGAGGCAGGGACCAAACCATATGAAGTCTTACAGGCCTCAGACAAGTTTTATGGTGAGATACCACTGAAAGGTTTTAAGCAAAGAAGGTAATTCAATCTTCCTCCATTTTAAGATTTGTCTGGCTACTGCATGAAGAATTAATTGGAGGGATAACGAGGAAACCAGTTAGAGGTCACTACAGTCCAGGTAAGAAATGATGTTGGCATCAACTAGGGTGGTGGCAGTGCAGAATGACCACAGCAGATAAGATTCAAGATGTATTTCAGAGTTGAAACCAACAGGATTCTCCAATGGGCTGAAATATGAAGAATAAGAATAGGGGACGAATCAAAGATGACTCCAAGGCTTAAGATCCAAGATAAGATGATAGATGGATAATAGTGCCATTTACTGGGAGAGATGCACTGATTTCAGGAGTGAAAATCAGAAGTTCGATGTGGGACATACCAAGTTGAGATGTCTAAAAGATACATACGTAGAGACTTCAAGTCAACAGCTGGTGCACAATAGAGACCACAGTGATAAATTTGTTAGGAGCATGTACTTGTATGAGAAATGAGAGTATAGGTAAAGAGGGACATTTGGAATAAAGCCCTTAAGTACTCCCACATAATACTGAAATATCAGTTTACCTGTCTCTCTCCCCTAACTGGTCTGTAAGTTCCTCAAGTACATAGGCCATGTCTTCTTCAAAACTATATTTAATAAATCCTGCTGCCTGAAACTTACCAAGTATTTACTAAGTGTTTGTGAAATTCATAATATATGAGGGAAGATGACATCAGGATGTCTAAGGTATACTGGGGTAGGCAAGATGAGCAACTCTAAGGAGATTATGGAAGATTCCCCCGTGGCTCCTGCAAATGCAGGAGACCAGGGTTAATCCCTGGGTTGGGAAGATCTCCTGGAGGAGGGCATGGCAACCCACTCTAGTACTCTTACCTAGAGAATCCCATGGACAGAAGAGCCTGGCCGGCTGCAGTCCTGAGGGTCACACAGAGAAGACATGACTGAAGAAGCTAAGCAGCAAGGAGACTGTGGTCCCAGAGTGGAAGCTGCCAGTACCAGGTTTTGCAGTGTACATGATGGACAACCAGCATCTCAAGCAAAAAGGGGCTCTTCAGAACAGCAGATTAAAATACTTGTTTTCAAGTAAAAGATATTGATTTTTAATAGGAGTTTTTGTGAGGGTTCTCTTTTCCACTGTTTTTTTTGTTTTCCTATCTGCAAAATAATAATGAGCTCTTTCCCTCTGAGTTAACAAGTTAATAGGTCAGATGACTGGGCTGATACTGATACTAAGTATCTTTGGATTTGATGGCCTGAATATAAATAATCTTCTTGGCATTCCTAAGAATGCAAAGAGACTCTAATAGTACCTGTTGCTGCTACCCTAGATTCCTCCCATATTTGATTTGTCCCCTCAAAAGACTCAGGGAACAGCCTAAATAAAAGCTCAAGATAATTCTAATCAAGATAAACATTATCTTCCTCAATGGTTTAACTTTATTGGAGGTAACAGGCACATTCAGTTCAGTTCAGTTCAGTTGCTCAGTCGTGTCCGACTCTTTGCATGAATCGCAGCACCCATGAATCGCAGCACGCCAGGCCTCCCTGTCCATCACCAACTCCCGGAGTTCACTCAGACTCACGTCCATCAAGTCAGTGATGCCATCCAGCCATCTCATCCTCTGTCGTCCCCTTCTCCTCCTGCCCCCAATCCCTCCCAGCATCAGACTCTTTTCCAATAAGTCAACTCGTCGCATGAGGTGGCAAAAGTACTGGAGTTTCAGCTTTAGCATCATTCCTTCCAAAGAAATCCCAGGGCTGATCTCCTTCACAATGGACTGGTTGGATCTCCTTGCAGTCCAAGGGACTCTCAAGAGTCTTCTCCAACACCACAGTTCAAAAGCATCAATTCTTCGGTGCTCAGCTTTCTTCACAGTCCAACTCTTGCATCCATACATGACCACTGGAAAAACCACAGCCTTGACTAGACGGACCTTTGTTGACAAAGTAATGTCTCTGCTTTTGAATATGCTATCTAGGTTGGTCATAACTTTCCTTCCAAGGAGTAAGCGTCTTTTAATTTCATGGCTGCAGTCACCATCTGCAGTGATTTTGGAGCCCAAAAAAATAGTCTGACACTGATTCCACTGTTTCCCCATCTATTTCCCATCAAGTGATGGGACCAGATGCCATGATCTTCATTTTCTGAATGTTGAGCTTTAAGCCAACTTTTTCACTCTCCTCTTTCACTTTCACCAAGAGGCTTTTGAGTTCCTCTTCACTTTCTGCCATAAGGGTGGTGTCATCTGCGTATCTGAGGTTATTAATATTTCTCCCGGCAATCTTGATTCCAGCTTGTGTTTCTTCCAGTCCAGCGTTTCTCATGATGTACTCTGCATATAAGTTAAATAAACAGGGTGACAATATACAGCCTTGATGTACTCCTTTTCCTATTTGGAACCAGTCTGTTGTTCCATGTCCAGTTCTAACTGTTGCTTCCTGACCTGCATACAAATTTCTCAAGAGGCAGGTCAGATGGTCTGGTATTCCCATCTCTTTCAGAATTTTCCACAGTGTATTGTGATCCACACAGTCAAAGGCACATTACAACTCAGCAAAAACTGGGACTGAGAGATCCCTAGCAGGAGAAACTCCTAACTAAAGATGCCTGAAATCACTCTCAGTTCAGTTCAGTTCATTTCAGTCACTCAGTTGTGTCCGACTCTTTGCGACCCCATGAATCGCAGCACGCCAGGCCTCCCTGTCCATCACCAACTCCCGGAGTTCACCCAGACTCACATCTCATCCTCTGTCGTCTGTTTTCAAAATACATTCCAAGTTTTTACTGTAGCCATATATTCCCAGTCTCACTTTGTGGTCCGAAGTAAGGTCATTTTGATTATTCAGAAAGTGGAAACTGGCGATTTACTATTTATATGAATAATGGTAAACTAAAGAATGTATTGATTCTCTCTCCCCCTTCCTTATTAACAAATGAGAATATATTAAAATTTTATGTGACATAAAAAGGTCTTCTTATAAGCATCTTTATCAGTTGGATACTTTAATTATTTAACATTAAATGTTCTATTAAGGGTATTATTTCAAAGGTGCCAGGCCAAGTGGAACTCATGTTATGTAAAAATTTGATCATCCTTCTGAGGCAAGGACATTTGACTGAATATCCATGGACTCCCCACCAATTCTCCAACTACTGTGCAGTTAAATGGAGCCATACCCCTGCTCTGGTCAATGTACTGTGAGTGAAAGAGCATGTCACTTTTATGCTGAAAAAAGGCTAGTGTGTGTGGCTCTCCAGCTCTCCCTTCCCTCTGCAATGAACAAGGAGGCCACGTGTTCCAGCTGGTACAGTTACAACAGTGGGGCTTCCATCAGCCTCAGTACTGAAGACACTCAAGTGAAAGGGAAAAGTCGCTCAGTCGTGTCTGACTCTCTGCGACCCCGTGGACTGTAGCCCGCCAGGCTCCTCTGTCCATGGAATTCCTCAGGCCAGAATACCGGAGCAGGTAGCCGTTCCCTTCTTCAGGGGATCTTCCCAATCCAGGGATTGAACCCACGTCTCCCACATTGTGGGCAGGTTCTTGACCATCTGAGCCACCAAGGGAGACGCTATGTGAGACAGAATATCTGACCTATGGTGGATGTGTAACATCAACAAAAACCAGATATTTGTGACGCACAGTTCAGTTACTCAGTTGTGTCCAAATCTTTGTGACCTGAAAAAAGGTCTGGACTGCAGCATGCCAGGCTTCCCCGTATGTACTGTTTCTGAGACTGATTTTGTTGTTATCACATAGCTTAGCCTACCCTTATTAATATATCTTCATGGTTGAAAATCACATTTAAAATTACAGACAATCTGGAGGAGGTAAGTTCAGTGGCTAATTTTGGTCACAGAATCCATTTCACATTGTTCAGATGTATATTTAATTTGAAAGTATAGTTACTTGCAAAGATGAATTCTTTAAAAGTAGAGGTTCGCATGTTGTCTTTGAACTTAAAAGAGCCACTTTATTTGCTATTGTTTCCTCCTGAGTTGCTTTGCATATTGCAGCTTGAAGCACTCCATGGACAGAGTTATAGCTTTGCATGGTCTCATTTGTTTCATCATCTTTAGGAGATCATTTCAAGCTAGCTTATGATAATAGGTATCAGCTAAAAGTCCTAACTACCGAAACAGCCTATTTAATACAGTGAATGCCAATGTGATTCAGAGAGATAGTCAGAGAGATAATCTTCAGAGAGATGATCTGTTTGCTTACACTTTTAAAACATAGTTAAGAGACTTATCATTAAAACACTCAACTTCCAAAGGTCTGCATCTAAATTTTATACAGCAAGAAAATGAAAATGATCTTATTTCTACAGGCATTACCCCATATATTTAAGTTTTGTGTTTTCTTCCTTTCCAACTTAGTAATCTCGCAGCAATCATCAAACACTTGGATCTGAGAAATGATAAAACCCGTCTGCCCCTTATGTCATTTCTACCCTGGAAGCTGACAACACATTGCTATTTGTTTTTTGGTTGGTAACAACATTAGTCTGAATATCATTATGCACACTGCAGTTGCGTATTTATTTCTCCTTCTAAGAGAAAAGAAAAAGAATTTACTAGTGTAATATAAAAACAATGGGGCACTTTAAACTAATAGCTAGTGAATTTATAATAAACAAGAAGAACTGCTTCCTCATATACATGTAGACACTGAGCCAATCCTTGGAATTAGTTACTAATTATTTCATAGTTGGGGCTTTTTTTTTTAAAGCTGGATATCAATAATGAATGAAACCTTTCATTTTTGTCACCTAACTATAAAAGTAATTAAATTTGGTGCTTTCGGAAATCACTTCTCTAACCCTGACTGGGTCTTTCACTCTCTCTCTGTTCACCTTCTGGAGTGAAGGAAATAACACAGGAAGTTTTATAGCCACATATCTCATTGTTTCCATTGTGAATACCTCAGGCAAGCTGAAGTCACACTCAAGTCTTAAAAATCTCTTCCAGGTTGGTTAAAAACTCTGAGCTTCATAATTCCATTCCCCTTTTAAAGGCAAATAGTTTTACTTTTAACAGCTTGATTGAAGTTTAATGGAAACAAATTGCATACTTCTGCAGTGTAAAATTGATAATCTGACATATGAAACCATCACTATAATCGAGATAATGAACACTGTCCCACAAAGTTTTCTTGGACCCCTTTGTAATCCTGCTGTTCATTTCTCCCTTCATAGTTCTGTTCCCAAACTATGTTTCTTTTTGATACCATCGATTGTTTTGAATTTTCTAAATTTTATATAAGTGGAATCATATGCTATGTACTTTTATTTGGCTTATTTTGCTTATTATTGTCCCAAAGAACAACAACCAATTACAAAGAGCGTACTAGGTTTTCCCAGAAAATATAGCCACTTAAGCTGCTGCTGCTAAGTTGCTTCAGTCGTGTCCAACTCTGTGCGACCCCATAGATGGCAGCCCACCAGGCTCCCCCTTCCCTGGGATTCTCCAGGTAAGAACACTGGAGTGCGTTGCCATTTCCTTCTCCAATGTAGCCACTTATGCTAGAGCCAATCAAATCATTTCCTTGCTTTGCTTCCATGAATCCTCTAGAAAAACCCTGCCCCAGCTCCTGTTGGTGGAGCAATCCTAACCACTTTGACACTGCTCAACTGGACCCTATGTTTGCTTAAATAACTTTTCAAATTTTAATGTACCTCAGTTTATCTTTTAACACACTCAACATATTTATTCATAGGTCCATCCATGTTGTTGCATGTAATAACAGTTCATTCTTTCTTATCACTGAGTAGTACTCCACTGCACAGATGCATTATAATTTATTTCTCCATTTATCTGTTGATAAACATTAGGGTAGTTTCCAGGCTTTGATATTACAAATGAAGCCACTATGAAAATTCGCTTGTAAGTCTTTGTGTGGACATATGCTTTCATTTTTCTTGGGTAAATATCTATTTGTGGAATGTTTGAATCATATGGTTGGTGCATGGTTAACACTTTTAAAAGTTCCCACTTTAGGAATTGCCAAACTTTTCCATTATAGTTATACCAACTTATACTCTTACCAGCAGAGTAGGACAATGTAAGAGTTACAGTTCCTTCACATTTTCATCAGCACTCGTTATGATCAATCTTTTCAATCTCATTTTGGTTTTAATTTGCACTTTCCTAATGATTAATGATAGTAAGCATTTTTTCCATGGGCTTATCTGCCATTCACAAATCCTGCTTGGTGAACAACCTATTGAAATCTTTTGTCCTTTTACTCTAAGGTTTTTTGTTTGTCTCAGTTATTGAGTTACAAGCATTTTTTATATACTCTGAATGCAAATCAGATATACGATTTGCAACTTTGAGTTTATGGCTCATCTTTTCATTGTCTAAATAGTGTCTTTAGAGGAGCCAAAGTTTTTACATTTAATAAAGTCTAACTCATTAATAAAAACCTTTGCCTGAGCCAAGATCACAATGCTTATGATTTCTTCTAGAAGTTTTCTAGTTAGATCAATGATCCTTTGAGTTAATTTTTATCTGCTATACAAGGTATGAAATGAAGTGTTGGGGCTTTTTTTTTTGCATATGGATATCCATTTGTTTCAACATCATTTGTTGAAAGGACCTTCCCTTCTCCACTGAATTGCTTTTGCAGCTCTGTTGAAAATAAGCTATCCATAACTACATGGGTCTACTTCCAGACTTTCTCTTTTGACAGATTTAGTCTGTCAGTTTTTACACCAATATCACACTCTCTCAATTTACAGTAAGTCTTCAAATCAGGTAGCGTTAGGTCTCCAATTTTGCACTTTTTCAAAGCTGTTTTGATTAATATAGCTTCACATTTCCATGTGAATTTTAGAATTTCTTCAAAAGTCCTGCTGGGGTTTTAACTGGGATTGTGTTTGAGTCTACTGATCAATTTGAAAACTGACATCCTAACAATATTGAATCTTCTGACCTGTAAACACAGTATATCTCTCCATTTATTTAGGTCTTTAATTTCTCTCAGCAATATTTTGTAGTTTTCAGTGTCTTATACATCTTTTGTCATTTCCCCCCTAAGTATTTGAAATTTTTGATGCTATTGTAAATGGTATTGTTTTAAATTTGTCATTGCCAATTATAGAAATAGATATTATATAGAAACAGAGTTTTCTATTTGTAGATATTATATAGAAATACAGTTGACTTTTGTACAATGATATTGTATCTTGCACCCTTGCTAAACTCATTTATTAGTTTTAGTGACTTCTTTTGTAGATTTCATTGGATTTTCCCACATGTTGTTGTTCAGTCGCTAAGTCTTGTCCGACTCTTTGCAACTCCATGGAATGCAGCAAGTCAGGCTTCCTTGTCCTTCACTATCTCCTGGAGTTTGCTCAAACTCATGCCCGTTGAGTCGGTGGTGCCAGATGATGCCAACATAGATGATTATGTTGTCTGAGAATAAAAATGGTTTTACTTCTTCCTTTCCATTCTGAATGCCTTTTGTTTCTCTTTTTGCCTTATTGTACTAGGTAGAACTTCCAGTACAATGCTAAATGGGAATCATAAGAATGGATATCACTGACTTATTCCTGATGTCAGGAGAAAGCATTCAATCTTTCACCGTTAAGTATCATGTTAGCTCTTGACTTTCCATAGAAGTCCTTTATCAGTCTGAAAAAGTTTTCTTCTATTCCCAGTAGTATTAGGAATGGATGTTAAGACTTTGCAAAATCTTTTCTGCCTCTATGGAAATGATCAGATGATTTTTCAATTTTAGTTTGCTAATATGGTGAATTATATTTAATCGATTTTTGAATGTTACACTAGGCTTGCATTCCTTACTTGATTATGTTATATTATTCTTCTAATGGATTGCTGGACTGAATTTGCTAAAATGTTAAGAACTTTTTATTTGTGTTCTATATGGGAAAACTAGATATTGGTTTGTAGTTCTCTTCTTATGTGTATGCAGTATCTTCATCCATTTTGGTACTGGGCCTCACAGAATGAATTGGGAAATATTCCTTTTTGTTCCAGTTTTTTTAGAAAAGTTCATGTAGAATCTGTATCATTTCTTCCTTAAAAAAGTGGTAGACTTCACCAGTAAAGCCATTTGGGCCTAGCATTTCTTTGTGAGAAGGATTTTTAGCTGTAAATTTTAATAGATAATGGCTATTCTGATTATTTATTTCTTCCTGAGAGATATAGGTAGATTCTGTCTTTCAACAAATTTGTCCATTTCAACTAAACTGCCTAATTTTTAGCACAAAACTGTAAATAATATCCTGCTTTTATTCTTCTAACATCTGTGGAATCTATAGCAATGTCAACCTCTTTCAAGTTGATTAAAACTCTGAGTTCCACACTTTCTTTTCATTCTTGAATAAGGCAAAGTATTTTTTTACTTTTTGTTGGTTTGTTTATGATCCTGAATTATAACTTCAAAATATTTTTCTATAGATATAATTCAGTTATGAAAATGGATAAAGTATTTTAATTGAGGGTATATACTTCCTTCATAAATGGCTTAGTATTTTAAAACCACAAAAATCACTCTCCAAAAGCCAAAGGCAAAGGTGTGTGGTAGGGTAGTACTAAGACCGAAAAGGAAGGTCACACTGAATGAACAGAGATAGGAAGAAATTCCTGTCCATCATATTTTAAAGAAATTAAAATATCCTTGAAATCTGTAACACTCGTAATACCTAGATGAGCTGTATTATTGATAAATAAAAACACCAAAATTCAAGAAGAGCAACAAATCTATGCATAACCAAACATACATACAGAATCCAGTAAATTTCAGTCAATAAATCAGGGAGCACTTACATTAGAATGTGCTGATGAGAGGGCTAATTAAATCAAAATGCAAATAACATTTTTCCTATTTGTGGTCTTGAATTAAGAAAAAAAGAAAGATTAGAGAGTCAGAAAATGTTATTAAGACAGTTTCCCAAAACCACACAAAGAAAGAAAGCTACAGAAAACAAGGATCTCATTTTATTTTTGTCCGTTTTAGCTTTGGTTTCCAGAAACCATCAGGCCCTTCTTACATCTCAAAGTTTCTCCCCCTAGACCTAGGGAAGAAAATGCCTGTCTTTTTCACAAGAACAAACATAAAACTATTTATCTGTTTCTGAATTTATGTAGCTCCAATTAGCATCTCTGTATACAAACTCCCCAGTTATAAACCCAAGGTAGAAATCACAGAAATTACATCCACCCTATCAACAGAATATCAGGCCATAACACCAACTCAGACATTAGTCAAGAATGTTTGGGACAGTTTAACTTACACACTGGAAGGTCAGAGTTACAGGAATTTGACAGGCAATCTTTTCCATCCACATCCACAGCTTGTGCAGGGTCAACTGAAAACCTAATCTACCCTATGAAATTCCACTCCACACTCTCACTTGCCTGCTGGACAAAGCCACTTTGATAGCTTGTACTTCAGCGTCAGCACATCCAAGAGATTCAGCAACTCATCAGAAAAGCCTTATTCTCCCTTCTCTTGACTTCTCTGGTGTGGCTCCACAATTTTCCTAAATTTCCCAAGCTTAACTTGATCATTTTTGACGCCTATATATCCACTCTCCATGATCTTCCATTTAGAGAGTTCCACATGGGTAGAAAAGGGCAAGTGCAGGGATAATAAGGGAAGGCTTCCTAATATTTATATTAGGCCTTTAAAGATACCCAGGACTTTTCAGACAGAGAGACCTAGTATAAATATATTTTAGGAAGCCTTCTCTGATTATACCTACAAATACTGGGTTCCTACAGTATTCTATATTTGTTTCTCACTTAACACATACTACCTTTATTAGAGTTATTTTGTACCTATCAAATTGTAAGCCCCTTAAAGGCAGGAATCATGTTTCATTCTCCTCTGTAACTCAGTTTCCCTAGGACAGTATTTTAAAATTTGTCTTAGAGAGACTGAATACTGTACCACAGGCAGTATACCACTGTATGCCCAGAGAAGCACCCAAACATTTGGAGAAAGACCAATGAATGAGTAGCACCTTTGTATGTAAAATTTTAATAAAAGAGCATTTGTAAGAAGAGTTTATAGGTAGTTTCTATATTCTTCTTCAAAGATTATTTGACTGTCTCTCAGAAGCAAAACTTCTCCTTGCTTTGAGTAAGTAAGTGAAAGTGTCCAGTGCTTTGTGACCCTAAGGACTATACCCCACCAGGTTCCTCTACCCATGGAACTCTCCAGGCAAGAATATTGGAGTGGGTGGACATTCCCTTGTCCAGGGGATCTTCCTGACCCAGGGACTGAACCCAGGTCTCCTGCATTTCAGGCAGATTCTTTATCTCCTAGCTTGTAACCATCCAAAAGATTTAACTATGTCTTACTCTGCAGGAGAAATCCCAAAGATGAATTTGAGACTCAGAAGATTATCAAAGCAAAAAAACAAAACAAAACCAAAAAACCCATCCCTTAAATAAGGAAATAAAATATCATTCTTTTTGATAAAATAAAGTATCACTTTTTACTACTATTCTTGCTTGTACACTTTTAGAAAACCAAAGTTGCATTTAAAAAAAAAAAAGCTTATTCAGAAATGCTTGATGAGTAGCCAGGAAGTATAAGGCAAAGGAGTGGATGGCGCAGCTCATCATGCTCCACTGACTTTCAACAGTGCTTCATGATCTCGCATCTCCAAATAAAGGGTCTGAGACCTGCTTGACCATGTATCCTGAGGATTATGGAAAAGGGTGATCAGGAGGTATCACAAAGCCCACTCTAAATACCCTGTCTGATTTGTGGCATCACAACTACCTCATCTTTTAAGAAAGACTTTGCTAGAAGACCATCACCCAGGCAACACGATCATTTCATCAGTGATTTTAATTTAGAATCAACAAATAATCACTCCGCTTTTACCTTCAACTATATCACGTGTTCGCTACAGCCACATCTTTGCCCTTTCAATAAACTCTCATACCCAGTTACATTCAATACATATGTCGTGGTCTTTTAGTCTTCAGACACTTGGAAATCATACAAAATAATTTAATATTTAACTCAAAACTGTCCATGTACACCAGAACTCAGAATTACCTCAAATTTTATTATTGGCAGGAAACACTGCAGTATTACCTCAGAAATCAAAAAACATTAATGTAATAGCCTGAAACCAAACTGTTTCACCCAATACCAATGATTTCGAGAGAAAGAACAGAGAGGGAAAATTTATCTAGTCAGTGGTAAATTTCAATTCCTTATTAAAGACATAAATATGTTTTGCTGCCAGTAATCTTTACGGTCTCTATGGACTGTGTGCTTCACAGTTGTTAAATGGGCTTTGCTTTCCTTTCTATAAGAACAGAAGAAACAACCAGGGGCAGCAAGAAAATGACAGAGTGAAGAACCTGGCCATGAAATGCAGTTCAATTTTCACATTTATCAACCTGCCGAGCTCAGGCCTAAGCTCAGATGGGAGGGCAGCCATGGTCCTGGCCACAGAATCCATGTACCCAAGGATGTCTTGGTCTTGGAAATGAAAGCACAGGTTGAAGATGGGGTGGATTATAGCTCAGGGAGTTGCAGGCAATGCCTTGTCTATGGATATAAATGTTGGTTAGGGAGTGTTCATTTTATTGTGAACTCAGGAAAAGGGTCCTTTTTGAAAAACTTTTATTACTCAGATTCTATCTCATTTTTTCTTAATAACCTAGTGGTGAGCTTTTGAAAAAAGCTTTGTCATTTTAATGTGAACATTTTTGAAGTTTCTAAATAAAACACAATCAACAGGAGGGGAATGGGTGGAGTCTGCGTCCATGTAGAGACAAGTGGCGACAGCAGGGCAACCCGAGCCGTCCGAAAGCAGGGCGCGCAGCCGGCTGCTCACACAGCACCCTTCAGTCTGCTTCATAAGAGACAAGAGATGAGCTTTTGAAGACCTCCCACCTCAGTCCAACAGGCCAAGCAAAATGCCAGTGAGTATCAATTAGTAAGTGCCACCTCAGAGGCCTTAAAAATCATATTTAATTATATGATTCACTGCTTCTTCTTTAACATGCACTGAACAAGGTAGTAAATTAGAAACAGCAGTTTTCCAAGATTCATTTGCTACATTAAAACTCTTTGGGAGTTGTTTGTAAAAATTCTCCATCACAGATGATGGCTTTTGGCACTCTGGGGAGCCATGTAAGTACACGATGCTAAACTTCTCACCACAGTGTCACTATTTTAGATGCAAAACCAATGGCCTTAGTTTTCTGCAAATGTACTTTAAATAAGTTGTAATATTTTCCAATAATTAACCTGGTTATCAAATCTCACATACCCTTGAAAGATGATTAAAAAAAACTTCAGCTCTAGTGGCTTAGTGGGCACTTACATCAGTCTAGTTTTGAGACACAACCATCTTTTCAACTGGACACCACGTGTCAACTCTGGGTTCCCCAGATGATGCCCAGTTGCTCTGCTGCTATCGAAAGGAGGAAGATGAGTGAAGACGGCGCACAGGCTGTCTCACCATGAGAATCAGACCCATCAGAATATCAGGAACGAAACTAACTTGTTTAACTGGGATTCAGTCATAATGAACCTACTTTCTCTCCCTCAATATTTCTAGGGAAGAACTGGATTAGAGCTCAGGCTGAATTCTTTCAGGTAACCACTCTACAGGACTTGTATGAACTAAAGGTTCCTCAAAATGATCCAAATGAACTCTTCCAAAGTCTTAAAGCTCTTATCCCCCAAATCTCCTCCTCCAGCTCAAGGACACTTAAGAAAACAAAAATGTCATTCTTTGGAATTACATTTCTCCACTACCAGAAAGAGGATCCAACTTATATTATTTCTGATCCATTTAATAAATATTTTTGAAGGTAAAAACATGGTCATTAAAGCCTCTCTGGAACTGAATATACTTGCAGTTCCAACCCTCTATAAACCACTTAGCAATATGGAGAACACATGAAACAAACAGAGCTTCCCAGAACATTCTGCAAGATTTCACTTTATCTTTGTAGAAAAGGTAGATCTCATGGCTGGAGATGTTTCACGAAGTTCCTGGTCAGATGTGGTGTCTGTGCGTGTGCTTCTAAGTTGCACTGTCCTGGTTCAGCCTTTGGTTATTCTTCATGAAACTAGCATTGTTTGAGCCTCTGAGAACCCCGTCCTGTGTGTTTAGCTCAATAGATTTTGTTTAATTTAAAGCCTTTTACTTTAAAAAGGTGGCACTTTTCCACAACCCCTCTAGTTCTCTGCCTTCAGCACCACTGAGACTCCAAAACAAGTTGCCAACCCTTCCTTTCTGGGCCCTTCTCCCTCAGTTCCCTGTATCTTTGTACAGACTGAACTGTGTATCACCAGGTAAAACCGTTCAGATTACTTGTTTAAATTTATAATCTTAATAAAAAAGTCAATTATATAGGATGGTGGTGCCTTATAAAAAACAAAACAAAACCTAGGTAGTGTATGCAGATATTCTGCAAAGCGCCCTGAAAATTCCATAAATCCCATCCTGCAGGGATTTCACTTTTCTATACTCTTTCTACTGCACTTGGGTTCCTACCCCTTCTAAATATATGCTGCAATATCAACATTTCCACAGACAAAGCTCTGCACACTAATAAAACACAACGCTGTTTACATACAGTGCAAATATATAACATATTTTTAGCGTAGGTTATGAGCAATATTTTTAGACGGATGGAGCCTGCAGTGATATTAGTAACAAACTTCTACTGTAAATTAGTGGCCTAAATAGAAATTTATGTTCCATAAAACCCAGCATGAAACAATAAGTTAGAAATATTTAAATAACATTTTACAGAGCGTTAAGCAGCCAGTACAACTGTGTCAGACTGAGTCGGTTACTGAAAAGGAGAGCTGGGCACCGTCATAGAGAGGCACCCAAGCAGCAAGACAGTGCATGATCTTTTAAACAACTTTAAAAAAATTATGTATGACCTCAAGATTGTACCTGACTATTATCTCAAGGGTAGCCTCAACCTTGAAAACAAAAAATAACCATCAAGCCCAAGAACAAGTTTTACAACCTCTATAGACACAAGACCAAAAGGCACCTATATGAGATGGGGTCTGGTTTGTGTTTTTATTTTCTAAAAATATGCTAGATCTGTAATGTGAACAAATGAGATTACATCTAGGTTTGGCTTTCCAAGATCTATAATCCTGCTCAAGTCATAATCAAACCCATTCTTGCATTACTCACATTTCACAGGGCTAAGAATATGTCTATTATTTCTTAAGAAAAAGCAGCTTCCAACTTAAATTTATCTTGCAATTCTGCAAAATACCAAGACTTTAAACACTATATTCAAAACCTAACATTACAAGCCTGATACTATGGTTGGATCCCAGTAAGTACGTGAACAATATTGAAGCTCCCCAAATTTGTAATTTAGATTTCTTTTTTCCAAAATAACTGAGGTGGGAGTTGATAGTAATGGCTGGTGTAAGGAACAAAGAGTAAAGTTCCAACTTCATTTTCTCCTCTAAACAGAACAGGTGAAGTGTCAGGGCTTCAGTAACAGGGATGGCACAAATAAGACAAAATTATGGCTTTAACTTATTTCTTCCTCTGCAATTTAGAAGGATTTTTTTTCAAAGGCATAAATTATAAAAAGAAAAGTTATCTGATTCAAAATAATATCTCAAAATAAAAAATAAACAATAGGTATGGAATAAGGCGTTACTTTATTAAGACAAAGAGACTGGCGCTGACCTGCTGGATTTTTCCAGTGGATTACCTCACACATTCCACTTTCATCCTTAAATTACACATCCGTAATGCTGGCTTCGGAGAAAGCAATGGCCACCCACTCCAGTACTCTAGCCTGGAAAATCCCATTGACGGAGGAGCCTGGTAGGCTGCAGTCCATAGGGTCATGAAGAGTCAGACACGACTGAGCGACTTCACTTTCACTTTTCACTTTCATGCATTGGAGAAGGAAATGGCAACCCACTCCAGTGTTCTTGCCTAGAGAATCCCAGGGATGGCGGAGCCGGTGGGCTGCCGTCTATGGGGTCGCACAGAGTCGGACACGACTGAAGTGACTTAGCAGCAGCAGCAGCAACACTGGCTTCATCATTTCTCTCCTAATTTGACTTAGCCTAGCCATTTCTGTTAATCACATCTTTATCCTACCGACCATCCAAAGTCCTCGTGCATCACTTCTGTGTCCTCCTCTTCTCTTAGCTTCAGAGCTAATACGGAAGCTTAGAAAGATTATAAGCTCTATGTCTGTCTGTCTTTTCATTTATTCTTTCACCTCTACCACAAGACAAGGACAGTGACAGGTACTGGGGAAAAGTGAGCAAGAAGGTCGTGGTCCCTGCCCTTACAGAGCTTACAGTTCAGTGAAGTCATACATGAAATAAATACACAAATAAAGGTCTCATTACAAATTGTGACAAGTGCTTTAAAGAAAAAGACCTGGGTTCTGTGGATGACTTAGTTAAGATAAGGGTGAATGGTTGTCAAAATGGTTTTCTCAGTCAGTGAAAATTGAGGTGAGACTAAAGTGTAAGTCTGAGGTAGGCAAGGGAAGACCGGGGTAATAGCACGCTAGGAATAGAGGCATAATGGGGGCAAAATCCTGGGATAGGACACAGCTCAGCACATTTTAGAAAATGCAAAAAATGCCGGTAAGGCTGGAGGTAATAAATGGGCAGTACAACTGCCATATTAAGATGTTGGACTTTATCTTGGGTATAATCGGAGCTGTACAGGGTTATGTGCATAATCTGATTTATGGTCTTGCAAAGAACCCTATAGCTTCTGGGTGGGGAAATAAAGAGGAACAAAAATGTAAATGGGTAAACTAGCTAGGCAACTACCGCAGTGGTTCCAGAGAGAGCCAACAGTGACTCAAACTAGTCCAAGCTGTAAGCATTCCCGGAGTCTGGCAAAGCTCCCTGTTCGTATACATGAATGAATGAATCAATCAACAGATATAAGCACCAGTTCTTATAGTCTTCTTGTATGATATTTCTACCTGTCCCAGGACAGAGGCATCCTCCAGTCTTTTTCTAAGATTATAATTCCATTTCTTTTCTAGAGTCCGATTTTTCAGTCAACATCATGATAAAAAAAAAAAAAAATTGGATACTATCTAAAGTTCAAACTCCTCAACTGCCACAGAAAATTCTATGAAAGTTCAAATATAACTTTTTGAAATCTCAAATAATCAGATAATTTATATATAAGATCAAGCAAAAATTTATATAAAAGTATTCATCAAAGGACTATTTACAATATTAAAACAAAACATTCTACATGTGCCTCAGATGATGGAACATCTGTGTAATGAAATAACATGCAGCCTTGAAAATGTTTTCAAGGAATATTTAATAATGTGGGGGAAAGCAATACAACATGAAAAGAAAGCAGGATATAAAACATGTGTAATAAAAAAAAAAGTGTAATATGACCTGAAGTTTATTTTTTAAAAGAAATAACACACATGACTAGAAAGAAATAGATCAAAGATCAAAATAGTGATCTATGGATTGGGAGGTTATGGGTTATCTTAATATGTTTTTCTAGTTTCCAAATTCTCTCCTTTTTTTTTTTTAAAGATTACCTAACTTTTGTAATTTATTTTATTTTATTTAACTTTACAATATTGTATTGGTTTTGCTATATATCAAAATGAATCTGCCACAGGTATACATGTGTTCCCCATCCTGAACCCTCCTCCCTCCTCCCTCCCCATACCATCCCTCTGGGTCGTCCCAGCGCACCAGCCCATAATGATAGTTTTATTCTCAGAAAAATCTCCTAGTAATGGCTACACGTAAAGGAAGACACTTCAGCCTAGCTCCCTGCTGCCATCCAGTCCTCACGTGCGGTCTGCACACAGCACACTTATGCTCTGCAGCTGAGGCTGTGAGCACCTCTCTACTTCCACTCCTGCTCTCCACACTTACCACACAAGGCACTCAACTGACATGACGTATGCTGCCTTGACTCATCAATTCACTTTCTGTGCCTTTAGCTCTCACTCATCTGTCAAATTGACTATGATTTCATTTCCTTGTCCTTCCCCCAGCACCAAGTGCAGCATCATCAACAGAGGCATTTAATATTTGCTGATTTCTCAGAATGAAGTTATTCTATATATTACTTTGCTCATTACTTGGCTCTCAGAAGACCAGTATGGCCGTGATCTCCTGAGTCCCTGCTGCTTCTTGGCCAAAAGCTGCCACCATACTTTCTCCTGTAAATCACAGATGTCTAGGGCAGAGAAGAGACCTACAGTAAGCTCTAACTCAACCACCAAAATTAATAAAAGATAAAAATGACTTCTAAAAGTACCAAGAGACTATCTGCTGGCCTGTGGGAGAGGCAGGGGCAGTGGCAGAGTCAGGCCTGGCAATGCAATGGCTCACGTTCAGTGGCCATCTCCCCAGACCATCCTAGGGCAGTGACCATCAAGAGCCCTTTAACTCTTCAAAGAATGTAAACTGGCAAACAAGTTTGGAAATGTCCATCTGAGTTCCTGAATGTTCATTTGACCGGCTAGAGAAAATGAATTTGGGACTGCCACTGTGTTTTTTACTCTGTTTAATATAACTGTTGAATATCAAAGGTTCATTGAAAAGAAATGAAGGTAGCTTTTAAGCTTAACCATTAGGCACTTCAGAATTGTTTTCAAGGCAGCATAGCACAAAGGCCAGAATAATCTGATCATTAATTCCTCCCAGGGATATAAAATTAAAAGCATAATTCAGTGTACATCTTTCCTCCTACAATGAATGAACACAGGCCTAAATGAAACCAGGCTGTGTGATATGTGCTCATGAACCAGTATGGAGAGGATGCTTTTAACCATTCCAGAAAGAAATATTAAAGGCACTGATGAATAATTATTCTGATGAAGCACTAAGATCCTATGAGGTTAGGCTGTGATTTAAGCTGACAGCTTTGCTTATAAACACTGGTTCTAAAAAATACCAATTAGTGATTCATTTGACTCCTGCTCTGCTCTGATACTGTCCAAATTCTGGCGTTTCATGTCATACCAGCGTCTTTTACCACATAAACTTCAGTTTTATCAAGACAGAGTAAAAAATAGTTTCAAGTGAAAATAATACAAGTAACAAAGGATCTATTTTACTGTTGCAAACTCTGACAATTTCCTCTTTGCATTAAAAAAGATAATAAGTGTCAAACCACTTATTACAGCTCATGACAGCTTCAGAATAGAGAGAGAGAGCGTATCTAGCTCTATATTATTCAATATGGACACATGGGAAAAGAGCAAGCAGTTTTTCTAACAGATTTCTCTACCTCAATGCCAATATGGCAAATAATCATATGAAAATGTTATTACTCTACCTAATTTTCCCTTGGAGCTTTTAAATGGAAACTTTTGTTAACTGATTTTTAAAATATGCCCAGGGAGGGAAGGGCAGGAATACCACTATGAAGGGTGCTGCCAACGACCTCCAGGCTTAGGTGAGAGGACCCCTGGGACGGGTGGGATTCAGAAGAGTAATAAGGGCTGAGGACCAGGGATAGACACAAAGACAGATGTCTTTCCTAAAATGGAAGAGTTCCTGAAATGGCATGAATTCCACTGAGGCAGAAGTTGGAGGAAGGAAAAAAAAGAGAAATCTTAATCTGTGCTTTTTGTCCTCTAATCACTGGGGATGACAGTCAAAATTAGAGGAGAGTACAGCAAATTAGAGGTAAAAAGGAACAGAAGCAAAATGAAGTTGTCAAAAGGTCTCTTTATTAGAGACAGAGATGGACTCATTTCATCTAGCCTGTCTTAGCTCAGCTGCCATAACAATTTATAGACTGGGTGGCTTGAACAAGTATTTATTTCTCACAGTTCTGGGGGCTGGGAAGTTCAAGATCAAGGTGCTAGTCAATTTGGTTCCTGGATGGAGCCCTCTTCCTGGCTCACGGTGTCCTCAAGTTGCAGGGTAAGGAGTCGGGGGGTGCTGATCTCTTCTCTTTTTCTTTAAGGACACTGATTCCACCCTCAGGACCTCATCTAAACCTAATCACCTCCAAAGGTCCCATTTCCAAATACCAGCACATCAGGGGGCATGGTTTCAACATATGAATTTTACGAAGACACAACATTCAGTCCAAAACATAACCTTTACCTAGTACCAACTAGGTGCTAGATGTAAGGTCTGAATAAAATTGGACAGTCATGCCAAGGGCAGAATCATGCTTATAATAAGATGCTCAGAGGCAAGACTGTATTTTCACTTACACCTAAAAAAGCTTGTTTAGCAAACAAAGTTATCTTTATCTGAAACGCCTTTAATCCTTTGTGCTTTGTATTTATGTCCATACTTTTTAGATAAGACCTTCTTTAACTGTTGCCAACTGTCACATTTTACTGATCTACTAAGCAGTATCTATATTTGCTGATTTTATTTTCTGTCCCCTTAATGTTATCATAACTTAATACTATCAGGGAATAAGAAAGAATCAATGCTGATTATAGTTAAGAAAGTGAGGATGAAAGCAATACTAACTGGGGATATTTGGGTTTTTGTAAAGCCTCGACAGGAGGTCCTCATCCCAGAGTCATTTCAGAATCACTAACCTGACTCAAACCCAGCAAAGATGATATAAATGCATGGAGTAAAGACATCAGTAATTTACCAGTGAAGCAGCCTGGTTTAGCGGAAAGAGAATCCATCCACTCAAGGTCTTTGGAGTCACACAGACCTGGTTTGGAAACCTAGTCCCACAATTTCTTTTTTTTTTTTAATGGTGTGATCTTTCTGGGCTTCAATTTCTTCATCTTTAAAAACGAGAATACCCTTGTTGCACAGGAACACTACGCAGGATTAAATGAGAAGCGCATGCAAGTGCCTAACAGGAAGTACCACGTGTTCAATAAACTGTTTCCTCTCTGTTTCCTCAAATGCTAAGTAGGGCTCAGAAGTTCAAAAAGTTTACTTACGCCCAGCCTCTGCTTGTGCCTGTGTATGTGTGAGAGAGGGGCTGTGTGCAGAGGAAGGTTATATATTTGTAAGTGCTATGCTTTCATGAGGCTGACCACTCTAAAATATTTTGTTTACTTTATTGATTTGAATATCATATTAATTTACCCACATATATCATCTGACACCTCCATTTACTGGTCTTTTAGGCATCTCTGGACATGTGGATGCTTGATAAGTAGTCTATTAGTATGATCTGACGCTCTCTATCCTGTCTCCCATTTTTTTGAGAGAATTACATGGCTGGCAGTGAGGATGGCGCCAAGTCTCATCTTTGATTTACAACCACTTTCTCCCCTTTCTGCATCACTGCATCTGACTCTGTTTATTCCCATACTCTGCGTAGAGGACCACCTCTGGTGTCTCTTCAGAGAAGAAATGTGGACAAACAGACAAAGCAGAAGAATAAAGGAGGGAAGAAATGTGGGTCCTTATCTTCTGGATGGGCTCAGATCCACCTTATTCACCTTCAAACTCTGTGTGAATCTATTTAGCCACTGCAGGGAAAGGCTGATTTCCTGATTTCCCTGAAGAAGGGAATGAACAATCAACACACCAAAAATCAGAGAAAACTTTGGAAATTATGAGATGCTGCTACTGTTGACAACTAAGTTGCCTTGGTATATATCTCGTGGGCTGAAATTCCATTTCATTTTTTCATCATACACAGAACTGGAATTATCACTGCAAGAAGAGTTACAAGTTGTGTTCCCTTTGGTCTATCTGAACATCCCAAATAGTATCACATTCCACCTGAAGTTGTGCCCCTGAAATAGACTGACAACGCTTCAATTATCTTGGCTGCAGGCGAAGACAAAACCAGAGTCTCAGGAGTTCTCAAGAAGCTCAAAAAGTTCTCTCTAAACCATGTTGTTATCAGATGGAAACTACAAGAACACGACCAAAACTGTAAGAGTGGAGATTTCCTTGGGCTTTGTTCTGGCTATAAGACAGTTTCCAAATGTGCAATGAAAAGTAAGCAGAGGCTGACAGGGGGCCAGTGTACAACACATCAACAAAATCACATTTCAGACACACAACCCATTCAGTCCTATCTCACCCCACCCCCAGCCTGCCACACACTCAGGGTTACTCAAACTATGGTTAGCCTAGCATTGACTTTCCTATTTAAGCTTATCTGATAATTCACAACATAATGGGAAAAAAAATCAAAAGGACACAAAGCAGAAAACATAAAACAAATACTGTCCTTCATATTTGTAAAAACTTAAATTGTTTATGTGACAAATGTGAGGCAATGATTAAGCTGAAAGTCCAGTGGCAAAGCTATTAAAATCTTTGAGAGAAAAAAATCCCATTTCTTCAGCTTTCCACCATTTAAGAAATCAAGTTGAGACTTGAATCAATGCTATAAAAGCAAACACCTTTTCTGAACCACATGGGTGTAGTGGGGCCACTGATGCCACCATGACTGCTCCATCGACACAGTCCAGAAAAGAGCTTTCATTCCCGAATCCACGCTTGCTCAAAACCCCGCTGGAGAGGTAAACCAGCATCTAAGCATCTTCTGCAGTGTAAAAATTCTCTGCTCTTACATCAGTAGCCTTATGTGTAGACTCAAAACTATCAGCTTCTCTCAGGTAAGAAGAAATAAAGACAGAAGCCAAGGGCCCCTTGGGTAAAATCCCGTTGAGTAGGGAGAGGCAAAACTGGAAGATTTAATTCTAACATGAGATGACCCCATGATGACATGTGAAAGGGAAAGAAGACAGAATAGGAATGGCACCATTCACAGATAAATACTTTTCCAAGGTGTGCAAGAATCTGGCTTTCTGTAAGGAGACAACCATAGCGTCGTATGATTCAAATGAATTCCTTTCTGAATGCAAGCGGAGTAACAAAGACAGAACTTGGCAAGATGGCACAGCACAGTGAGGGCAGAACTGTATTCCCAGCTGATACTTGTCGAGATGTTAGGTTGTCAGCTCAACATAAAATAAAATGAGGCTGCGCCACAAAAAGCATTTTGAAAAGTAAAAATCCAGGTGAAAGATGAAGGCAGCATTTTAATGAATCTGGAGAAAATGAACTCTGTAGGGTGGGCAGCTCTGACTGTGACCTTTCTCCAGTTGACATCCTGGAAAGAGAAGAGACATGACGGAGAAGCCAGTGCCTGCCTCCTCCCCCCACAATGGAAATGGCAGCACCTGGAAGCTGAGAGCGAGCGAGAGCACCTGATGTGGATTCTGTCCATCCATTAAAGACAAGAGAGTGAAAAGTGGAAGAGAAAGCTCCTAATACCAACAGCGGGGACCTGGGGTCATGCAGTAAGGAGTTACAAAAGCATAAAAGCTTCTTTATTCAGATGGTTCCTTTCAGGCCAACTCATTTCATGATACTTAATGCAGGCAGTGAGAAGAACAGTTGGGTTGGATATAACTTACAGTACGTCACACAAATCTGGAGCACCCACACAACATTAATTTCAGGGCACACATTGAGATTATGCTCTTACAACCAGCCTCTTTGCCAGGGGCAGCTTGTAACTCAGAAAGTCATGTTTCATTTAGGATGTGCTGTATAATGCTGAAGGGGAAAGTTAACTATTTTGTTTTGTTGTGTCTTTTTCCCCAATCCAAGTAGAAAGCATTTGGGAAAGAGGTACACATGCTAAACTGAAATTTTCTGTAAGGTTGTTCCCACTCATTTGAGCATAAATCTGCTTAGGTCACACCTCTTGCACATTTACTCTTGTTCTAAACACAAAACATCCCCTGCCACTGGCATCCCACAAGAATGCTGACCATTCTGGAATTTGCCTTTCTCATATAAATGATACTGAATGTCACTTTCTCTTGAAGCTAGAACTGTGCTTTCTACCACAGCATGCCAGACACTACATCATCCCTGCTCAAAGGGGCTGTTAAAACACCACCTTCCTGATGCAGTACAATGGAATGAAACACTACTGAGCCACAGAAAAGAATGAAATAATGCCATTTGCAGCAACATGGATGGACCCAAAGATTATCATACTAAGTGAAGTCAGAAAGACAAATATCATATGATACCATTTATATATAGAACCTAAAATATGACACAAATGAACTTATGTATGAAACAGAATGACAGATATAGAGAATGAGTTGCCAAGGGGGAGGAAGGGTAGAGGAGGGAGGGACTGGGAGTCTGGGATTAGCAGATGCAAACAATTATATATAGGACGGATAAACAACAAGGTCCTACACTATAGCACAGGGAACTATAACTCAATAGCTCATAATAAACCATAATGGAAACAAATACAAAAAAGAATGTGTGTGTGTGTGTGTATACATACATATATATATATGTAAAACTGATTCACTTTGCAGTACAGCAGAAATTAACACAACATTGTAAATCAACTATATTTAAAATTTTAAAAAACATTCTAAAAAGAATTTTTGAAAATTCCTACCTTCTTCCATGTGGTAGTGAGGTGGTCTTTTTTTTACCCTTAGCTACTCCTTAGTTCTGGTAATCAGTAACTATTCAACTTAAATAAGAGAACCCATCTTAATTCTTCTAAGTAATGCAAACATCTAATTTTATTCATGCTCTCAAATTACCTTCCTTTCTACCACATGTTTGTGTAGCTGTTACACGAGGAGTCCTGTGTACTGATGTAGCTGTCATTCCTTCAACTCAGTTCTTGCCAAACACTGAGCTGTGTCTGGAGATACAAAGATAACCACCCTCGTTGAAGAGATGCCAGTTTAGTGGAAGAGACAGACATGTAAACAGATCTGTATGTGAGAAACATGGCCTGGAGAGAGAGAAAAAATATATTGCACAAATAAATCAGCACAATAACACAAAAAGAACTAGAGGGCCATAATATACCACAAAGATCAAATGAAATGCAAGGAGCTGTGAACATGAAGGTAATATTTCCATTTTGTCTGTCAGTCTACATACTCTGCAGCAAGAGGAGAAGTAACCTCGTTCCTACTTAAAGCTAACCTTCCACTTGAGCCCCAGGGCCCAGCCCCTCTCTCACGTCAGGAACGCAGTCCTGTAATGATCCACTCTCCTGCATTATCAAATCCTCCTTTCCTGTGGAGTCACTGCAATGTGCATGCAAACATAACTTAATATCATCCTCCCTTGACCTTGAGGACCCTCTAGCCTTTTTGCCATTTCTCTGCCTCCCTTCCCAGTGACACACTTCTCATCTTGTACATTTATTGCCATCCCTATGAACTCACCCTCCATACTCTCCTCCCACTACTCCACCAAACTGGCTCCCAGTAAGGTCACCAGTAAGCTCCATCTTGCCAGATCTACTGGTCACTTTTCTGCTCTTATCTGTCTTGCGTAGCATCTACTGCCCACTCTCATCTCCCCTCTGCCCATACTGAGAGGCTGTCTTCTTCAGGCTTCCATGGAAACTCTCTCCTTGTTTTCTTCCTGCTATACTGGCAGCTCCTTCACAGTTTTCTTTGTTTGCTTCTCCTTGCCTGCCTCATCCCTGTGCCCCCATAGCCCATTCTCACAGAACATATATATATCCAGGTTATTTCACCCCCTGACTTAAACCCTTCAATGGCTTTCCATCATTCTTAGAATAAGTTCTGTATCACCCGGGTCTGTGGTTCTGGCTCCTGTCTACCTCTCTGCCCTCATGGATAGCCATACCTTCTCCCAATACCCTCAGACTACCCATCACCAGATTTCAAACTTATATTGCCTTTTCCTCTGTTCCTCAAACAGCCAAGCTAGCTCCCACTTCATAGAATTTACTATTGCTGTTCATTAGCCTAGAGGACTCTTCTTGTAGCTCTCCACATGGTCAATTTCTGTTACGTCAAGTCTCAGCTCAACTGACTTTCTCAGAGAGACCTTCCCTGATCCTCCTACCCAAATGTCCCTTCACCAACTCAGTCACCTGCTAGCTCACCACTCCTTACCAATTTCTTCAAATACTACCAGCAAGTGTCATATTTATTTCTTTACATCTCATTTATTTACCTCTCCTGCTAGAACGTATGCTTGACAAGGACAAGGACCTGGTCTTCTTCAAGCTGCATGTCTAGCTCCAGGCACAGTGTTTAGCACATGACAGGTACTCTGTAAACATTTATTGAATGGAGGAGTGAAACGATGAGGCAGTCCTTGGTTAGGATATGGTGTCCAGCTCCTCAACCACAGAAAATCACAGGAAGGGGAAAGTTGAAACATAAAAATTACTAGTGCACAGGGAAATCAGACTTATGGCAAAAGGTTAATAGAACTAGAATTAATGAGGAAACATTCTATTTTCATTCTCCAGGGAGAATGAAAATTTTCTTTTCCCAATGCCTGTGTGTGTGTGTGTGTGTGTGTGTGTGCGCGCGCGCGTGCGTGTGTGTGTGTGTTAGTCGCTTAGTCATGTCCGACTCTTTGGGTCGCAAAGGATGAAGATTAAATAAAAAGAAATGAACTTTAGGTTCATAGACTGGGTTTCTGTTCTAGAGTAGATGAGACATGGGTTATGGAAACACTTCCTGACACTGACTACTATATAAGATTATAATGAGTTCCCCCAAAGAACACTGAATATTCTTTTAAAACAAAAAGGGGTAATAATCATCTTGTATCAGTTGAGTATCTCCCGTGTGCCAAGAGCTGTGTGCAGACTGTGTTGTAAGTGTGCTCTCCTTTGACACTGGAGCAGACCCGTGAGGAGGAACAGGCTACTACGGCCCTCCTAGCCATTAGCACACTGAGGCTGAGCACAGCTAACTAACTTGAAAAGGCCACAGAGTTGATAAAGGACCAAGTTGGAAACAAACACAGGTTTGATTATAAAATCTGTGCTACTGACCACCATGTTAAGAAGGGAGAGTTTAAAGTACTGGATGCAGCTCTGCTAAAAGCATGAGGATTGGTTTTCTTAAAATCTTCACCCAAATCGAGGATTCGAAGATATTTTCAGGAATAATATAAAGAACAATTTAAAACAGCCCTATAATGCAGATTCCATCTTAGAGCTTTGGTTACATCAACATTTGATGAACTGGACAAAATAATGTGCTTTTGGTTACCCATCACATAAATTCACTTTTGTCATCCTGAAGGATTACTTTATTTATAGTCTGAAGAACTGTCTTAGAAATATCAAAAGAGAAAAATAAGTTTACAAGTATGTTTGTATGACAAAGTATGACAAAATAATTTTTTGTTCCTCTACAGTTATGAACAGAGGTCAGCAGATTATGGCCTGCAAGCAAAGAATGAATTTTACATCTTTTAAAAGGTTGTTTAAAAGAAAAAAAAAGAGAGAAGAAGAACATGTCACAGAGACTATGTGGCCCACAAAGCCTAAAATATGTACTCTCTGGTCCTTTAGCAAAATGCTTGCTGACCACTGGTCTAGAGCCTAAAAATGGATGCACAAGTGTGAAATAGCTGTAACAGACAATAAAATACCTGCTAAGAAAAAGCAACTACCTAAAGGTTTTAGAAAGTATCTTTGGAGGGTTTGCTTGTTTGTTTGTTTTACCAGAGATAATAAAACTTCCCAGAGTCAGATCATAAAGTGCATCTGGCATCTCAGCCTAGGATCAATGTAATGATATAAGAGGACTAAGAAGGAAGATCCCCTGGAGAAGGAGACAGCAACCCACTCCAGTATTCTTGCCTGGGAAATCTCATGGACAGAAGAGTCTGGCGGGCTACAGTCCATGGGGTCGCAAAGAGTTGGACATGACTTAGTGACTAACCAACAATAACAAGAAGGAAAGGAGAGTGCTAAAGAATGATCCCATTTTACAGCAGCATGGCATCTTACAGATACCAGGAGCCAATACTTTCACCCTGTAAATGAAGAAGTCCCCAGGGGAAGGGATGGGGCAGTGGCTTCCTCAGGCCCTGCTGTGCATACACAGCACAGTGGTTTGTCCTGGTTCTGAGGCTGGGTATATTCTTTCCATGCCACGTGGCCTTTACTTCACTCCAGACACATTCTTTGCAACGCAAGGAGCTGGAGACAGCTTTTTAAAACGTCAGATGAGAACCAGCAGATCTGCAAAGAACGTGTGATCTGAAGGTGAGGTCCCCATCCCTCTTACAAAAAATGTTTCTTTTTTTAAATTACTTTTTTAATTAAAAAAAATTTTTTAATTTCAAAAATAGTACACATTAATTACAGAACATGCAAAAAACTTGAAGAATAATCATTCATAATCCAACCATTTGATGATAAATACTTTTAACATTTGGTGTATTTTCTTACAGCTTTTTAAAAAATGCATATACATATATGTCACTTAAAAAATTAGAATATAGTTTATTTTCGTATTTTGGGGGGCTCCAAAATCACTGCAGATGGTGACTGCAGCCATGAAATTAAAAGACGCTTACTCCTTGGAAGGAAAGTTATGACCAACCTAGACAGCATATTCAAAAGCAGAGACATTACTTTGCCAGCAAAGGTCTGTCTAGTCAAGGCTATGGTTTTTCCAGTGGTCATGTATGGATGTGAGAGTTGGACTGTGAAGAAAGCTAAGCGCCAAAGAACTGATGCTTTTGAACTGTGGTGTTGGAGAAGACTCTTGAGAGTCCCTTGGACTGCAAGGAGATCCAACCAGTCCATTCTGAAGGAGATCAGCCCTGGGATTTCTTTGGAAGGAATGATGCTAAAGCTGAAACTCCAGTACTTTGGCCACTTCATGCGAAGAGTGGACTCATTGAAAAAGACTCTGATGCTGGGAGGGATTTGGGGCAGGAGGAGAAGGGGACGACAAAGGATGAGATGGCTGGATGGCATCACTGACTCGATGGACGTGAGTTTGAGCGAGCTCCGGGAGTTGGCGATGGACGGGGAGGCCTGGTGTGCTGGGATTCATGGGGTTGCAAAGAGTCGGACATGACTGAGCGACTGAATTGAACTGAGTACCTTTTTTCCACTTAACTTGTTACAAGTCAACTTGTGAGCATTTTTGTGTCATATAAAATTCTCCTAAAACAGTTTTAATTATTGTACAATTCCACTATACATATGTATGTATGTATTGCTGTAACTAATTAATCCTTTCAGAACCAACATGTATGAGAGAATATTTAACCTCACCCTCATCAACACGACCATGAGCATAATTCAAAATACCTTCCCATTTGATAAGCACAAGTGGTTTCTCTTTGCTTCACAATGAGATTGACCTTTTTTTCACCAGGATTTTTTTTTTTTGCCAGTTTTTGTGAATCATCTATTCCCACTGTCATATATCCTATTCCCACTTTTCTTCTGGGGTGCTCATCTGATTCTTTTAAGAATCAAATAGCAAAGATTCTAAACGTTTTCCCTGATATAAATTTTGTATTTTTTCAATTTTTCCATTTACCTTTTAATTTTGTCATTTTAATTTCAGAAATATAACATTTCTATCTAATAAACCCCCCTGCTTTCCTTGTGATTTTGAAAAAGATCAGTAATAGTCCAAAGCCAGGTCATATAAGAGATGATCTCCTGGAGCTGGCTAGTGATCCATTAGTCTCTGAAAAGCAGCCAGTGTAAGCCAGCAGAGGTTCTGCCTTTTGGTGGCCAAAAGGAAGGACATGCAGTGGAAACACTACAGGATGGACTGAGAATCAGGAGGCCAGGATGCTAGGCCTGAGTTTGCTCCACACCTGCTGTGTCCTTAGACAAAACAGTCTCTCTGAGCAGCATTCACCTCTCCTGCAAAATGAAAGGACACTACAATTTCAGAAGACCAGCTCTAAGGTTCATGCTTATTTGACACATGACATTAGATGCAAAGGGCTAGTTAGGAGCCACAGCCCAGAGAGACCTGTCCATGAGGAGAGTGAAAAGGTGAAAGACATTAATAGTTGGCATGTCCTGTCGGTTACAGAAATTCTTTCAGGAATTCAGCATGATCTGCAGGGTCAAAGGTAGAGGGAACCAAAGCTGAAAATTCAGGGCTGACCACTAGTGTGCAGATCTTTCCCAGAGGAGGCACCAAGTGACCTCACTGTTGCTTCCTCTGAGGTAGCTGGGGACTGTAAATGTTGGGTGTGAGCAGAAAAGCCAGAAGACAAAACCCTAAAAGGGACTTGGATGAGAAAAAGTGGTGGTGAAAGTTTCGAGGTGAAGGAGAAGGTGTTACGAAGGTCATGCTGGGAGAGCTCTTCAAGGCAAGGCATGAATGGGATCACAGAAAGGAGAAGGAACAAGAGTGTGAAACTCAAGCAATGAGAGCAGGGCTGTTGTTGTTTAGTTGTTAAATTATCTTCGACTCTTGGTGACCCCACTGACTGTAGCCCACAAGGCTGCTCCGTCCATGGGATTTCCCAGGCAAGAGTACTGGAGTGGGCTGCCACTTCCTACTTCAGGGGTTCTTCCCGATCCAGGGATCGAACCTGCATCTCTTGCACTACAGACAGATTCTTTACCACTGAGCCACCTGGGAAGCCCATGGGCAGGACTATAGTGGATATCAACGTATTGTCTCCTGTTTCTGTGAAGTTCCTGCAAATGCAATACTGTGAAAAACAATACATGCCCTGAAATGTGATGCTGGCAGGAAAGGAAGAGGATTGGTTAAACAACAGAAGTGTTGTGGATGCCGCCAACTAAGTCCTGAGTCCATCACAAAAGACACAGTGAAGTCCTTACCTTCTTTTGGTAACTAGTATTTACTTACATGTACCTAACAAATAATTATTTTTTTTCTTGCATAATATTAAGTAATAACACTGGTTCATCTAGTACTTTATTGCTACTTTGGTAGTTATTTATCTTTCTCATCTTAGTACTGATTAAAACATAAAATGTCTTTAGGAAATGCTATGTCCTAATTTATGGTTTAATTTAATCTTGGCAGTCAAACACTGATAACACTGCATCTCTTAAAGAAATGAGCCTATCTATTATCATATACCAATAAGTACATTAAAAAAAAAAAGAAGAGTCTCATCCTCAAGTGGGAAGAGAAGAAATGGCAAAGCTAGGAGGCAATGAAGAAGAAAAACAAATTCCAAGTCTTGAACCCAGCCCAACAAGGTTTATTAGGAATAATTAAGAAAAGCTACAGTATTTATTTGTGGGGCGGGGCGTGCAACCTAGAGCCTGTCCAGTCCATATGTGGGTGGGCTATGAGTTGGTATTATAAAGGCTTTGAACCTCTCTTTTCAAGGAGAAAGAAAAAAAGAAAAATAGATTCGAACTATATACCATTCTGGAAAAGGCAAAACTATGGAGACAATAAAAAGATCAACGACTTCCAGGAGTTTGTGGGGAGATGAATACAGAGAGTACAGAAGTTTGTATGAGCAGTGAAGATACTTTGAATGACATTATAATTATAGATACATGTCATTATACTTTTGTCCAAACCCACCAAACATGCAACACTACTCACTTCATTCAAGTGAACCCTAAGATCAACCGGGGACCTTGGTGGTTATGGTATGTCATGCAGTTCATCCTTGGTTTAAAAAAAAAAAAAAGGTACCACTCTTGACAAGAGCTGTGCATGTGAGGGAAGGGGAATTTCTGTACCTCCTTGTCAATTTTGTTGTAAACTTAAAACCGCTTTAAAACAAACAAGGCCTCCAAAAATAAAAAAAGTTAACACTCAGGATAGATGCTTTTGGCGGTAAATAAGAAATTAAAAAGGAATAATTTAAGAGATACTTCCTTGTGTTTCAATGATGGGGGATGCCTCACCATCTGTTTCCTTTGCTCTTCAAGCTTGTCTATTGTCTTTCCTGTAAAGGAAAAGGGCCATTTCGCCCTTCTAAAAACACAGAAAGGTAAAAACTACACTGTAAATAGCATTTTACCCCCAGGTTCAAAATTCTCAGTAAATTAAAACTCCATTAGTCTTTAACCTGTCTTGAACAAGACTGAAAAAAGACTAATTAGATCCCATTTTAGAGATGAGAAAATAGACACACAAAAACAGCCTTAAGCCAGTCTAGAACACTCAGGGAAACAAGGCCAGCCTTCCTGCACAGGTCTCTTTGTTCAGGGTTCATAGTGGCCTTCAGATGAAGGTTAGAGGAGGGAAAGAGCAAGAAACTGAGCTCGGCCCGAACTTTAGGCCATGCCACCGCAGTGATCTCGGGAAGAACTTTAGTGTTCCGATGGCTCCACTTCCTTCAATGTAAAGTGGGGCTGAGAGTTACATCCACTCCCTAACACAATGTTTGTAAGGATCAAGTAAAGAGCTCTTTATAAGGTACCGAACGTTCTAGTCACTCATGGATTTAAGGAAAGAATGATGCAAATAAAATAATAATTCAAAAACTTACATTACTGTTATTCATTGATTTCATAAGCTTATCTCCTAAAATTGCTATATAACATATATTTAAGAATAATTTTTGTTTCAATTATTTTGTTTAGCCCAACTAAGATAACTATCATGCGTGTGTATACAAATACACACACAATATTTAAAACACATATAGACATATATTGATATTTACATACATGTAATTATGATAAGGAAAATTATGGTATCTCAGAAACATATAAATTCTTTTAAAAATTGTTAGTAAACAAATAAACCAGAGCCAATGTGCACTTTGCTCATGAAATTAAATATGACTGCATTTTGTTCATGAAATTAAATTTAAGCTTTCAATTTAAGATTTTATATACAAAATAAAATAGTGCCACTGCATATGAAGCATTACATGATGATATAAATACTATGAGAAGGAGCTGACAAATTCTTTTATAGATGTGTTTTTAAAACCAAGACATTTTTCCCCCCAAGGCAACAATTCTCATCTAAAATTTAATCTAAAAAGAATGAAATACTTCTGCATTTTTAACCCTTAAAAAACTGCCCAGGTTATAGACAAAACTTTCAGAGTATAGAAATAACAACAAAGCATTCTGTGACCTAACAATTACTTTGAATAAAGGACATGTATCAACAATTACAATGGATGAAATTGTTCCTTTCTCAGGCACCCTGGAGGAGCAATGTTTAACGAGAAAGAATTATTTATGCCTACAAACAGAGAGCTGTAATGGGCTGTTTTAATATAACACATCACAGCAGTAGAAGCAAGCTGCCAGAAAGGTGTTACCTGGTTTTGACTCATACTCATCTGATTTCAGAGACCAGACTAAAGCTTTGAAAACAGCAGGGGCTCTTGGTTTTGTTTTTCGTTATTATTGAGAGTCAGTGGCAACAATAGCTATGCTGATGGGGTCTTCAGGCAGGAATTCTGCGGTTCCACCATTTCCTGATAAAAATGACTTCCCACTTAATGCCAGGATTAGTGATGTCAACAATACCTACTTTCATTTTCCCCCTTCTTTTAAGAAATTTAGTGATTTTAATCATTATTATATTCATTTTGGAACAAGGAAACAATGCTCCTATCATAATGCATGACAAGTTTTTGGAGGGAAACTAATCTACAGTTCATCAGTTTTGCTACCAACTGTGGCAGTCAGCATACTAACATCAGATGAACTACAGAAACAGCAGGGAGACGGTGAAGTACGCGGGCGGCCAGCAGTTGGGCTGAGGGGAGAAGAGCACTGAACCCAGATCAGCCTGGGCCAGAGGGAAGCCTCTCTACAGTCTGATCATGCAACAAAACAGGGAACTCGGTTTCAGTGTTTTTAACTTCAATTAGTCACATTAATTAATGCTAAAAACAATGTTAACAGTATATTATTTTCATCTAGTTAAATAAAGGATTATACACATTTGAGTAAATTACACAGCATTAAACATTTAAATAACTTGAAATGAAGCCATTACTGTCATTCAAACAAGTTTCTACAGCTAAAGGCTGAATGTTAAGTATGAACTGACTTGGCATTACAAGAATATAAATCCTTTATCTTTTTAGAGAGAGGAACAAATGAAGAGATTTGATGACTTTGGGCTTAAATTAAGTGGTTTGCAGTAGCACAGCGCCCTCTAGTGGTCAAGGGTTCAAAATACCATTTCCAAAGGCCAAAGTTCAGTACCAAATCTTTTCATTTTGAACAATGATAATACAACCTTTGTTCTTTCTTCTTCTTTTAAATGCAACTGTTTATCTAAACATATTTTCAACACCAAGCCATTTATCCATTGACAATTCTCCTCACCTAATTTAAAGTGTTTTTTTAATCTAATTTGTTCCTAAGAAACATTCTGTAGAGTTTAAAAAAAAAAAAAAAAAATGAAGGAAAACAAAGCAAAACCTTACATGACAGAAATGGCTGCAGTGATGAACGAAATGGTTTCCTGTAAGTCTAGAATAATGGCAGAAATGTCAGCACTAGAGTAGTATTAATTTTTATGTTATAATCTAAGCTCTGGAGTGACATTATAAATATTACAGAACTCTCTTTCTGCCTGTTACACAATACAATGAGTACATATGGAAATTTTAACTTTGAACTCGCCAATTTTGAAATGCCTTTTAACTCATTTTTTTCTACATGTAAACACTTGTTTTTAATAACAGTATAAAAGATTCTCTATATATAAATTAGTTTTTTTTTAATCACTACAACTCCTATTAGAATCCAAAATTAAGGGCTCCAAATACTATTCTGAAAAAGTGGGGAAAGATAACCTAAGGGTTATCAAAAAAGGCTTCCTTAGGCCAATCTATAATACTTCTATTCTTGAAAATATTGATCTCTCATATGAAAAGGGTTATTTATATTTATAACAACTGAAAATATGAGTTAAATGATCACAATTTTCTTGGTTTTCTCCTCTATCAATAGCATTGCCTTAGATCCTATAGCAAATATTAATAGTTACTAGGTGGAATAAAGCAGTTATTTTAAAAAATGATAATGATTATCTAATTAAATTTTTTTCTTCTTCTGCCTACCCAAAGAACAGAAAAGTTCGAACATCTTTTTGAAAGGATCGTTCATTTCATTGGAACCAAGAAAGCAACTCTGTATAATGTAAACAGAACCGACCTTGGGTTCTGGATTTTTCACTCCGTCATCATGCAGCAGTGCAGGCAAACGTCCCTGTGCCTTAGTTTCTTCATCTGCTAATGGGGATAACTGTTTCCATCTCACAGGGACCTTCTGAGGATTCAGTGTCATGATGCAAGTAGAATAGTCAGCCCAGTGCCCAGTACTCTAAGAGATCCTCAAGGAATGCCCTTCCTACCCCAGAAAGAACACAGAAGACCTTTCTCCCTAGGTCGTTTCCTTAGGTCCAGGAGGACTAGAACCAGGGTTAGGAGATGCGGAGTCACATTGATGACCATGCAGGCAGATCTGGGCGTGGTTAGGGCAGCAAAGAAGGAGGAGCGATAACAGAGCCCCCATGGGGCTGGTAGCTGAGAGAAGGGGATGTGCTCATGAATAAGAATATCTTACTTATCCCATCTTAATTACTTTCATCTGTTTCTCTCTTCAGAGTTAAGTACTTAAAGCAGTAAGGTGGTGGGAGATGGTATGAGAGTGATACCAAATCTTTTCCAGGGAAGATGGGCCCATGTGTACTCTGATCATGCACTTTCAGAATTATAATAATTAAAAAAAGAATTATAATAAAATAGACTATATGTGCAAAGAAGGCTCTCTTGCCCTTTGTGATCATGAAAACAAAGCAGTTGAACAAGCCTGATGTGAAAGTGATCTGTGCTGTGCTCTGTCACTAGCAAGAATAGGAAAAATGCTTGTGGCAAGCAAACAGACCCCACTTTCACACTGATCTCACATGGCTGCAGTAAAAAAAAAGGGGGGGGGGCATCCTTCTAAGACTGCCATTGTCCCAGATCTTTTGTTAAAATCCTTACCTTTTAATGGATATTTAAAATACCAGTAACAGAGGTGTAAGAGCTCTGAGTTTATCAAAAAGGGCATGAGTTTTTAAATGGTGAGATTTTCTTTTCAAAGATGCAAATCAGCTTCAGGAAAATGAGAGGGTGAAAGGGAGAAAGGGCCCAAGGGACAACTTTTTAAATTCAGGCTTTAGGCTACTGGTCACGCCAATTAAAATGCAAATGGATAAGGCTTCTAGCTTTTCGCCAGCTTGCCAAATACCCTGATGACTTACTAGTGGCAACAGCTATTATGCCTTCCACTTTCGCATCAATGTCCTAAACAATGCCTAAAAGCTTAGGAGAGTTGATGCCAGATCCCAGAGTGGGCAGGGCCTGGCAATACAGATACACACACACTCCAACAATTACCCTGTGGGTGGAAACTTTCAATCACGGCAGTAAAGGTACCAGTGTGTTCTTCCCATTCACGTGGGAAATATCTTTTTCTCAAATGGGAAATCTCACAATGCAGAGCTAGGACTCTCTAACAAGCAAATGACAGATGGGTCTGGATGCTGAAGGTAAAGGACAGAATTGGTTTTGGTGACTCTCTGAATATTCATAGAATCTATAAAAGTCCAATCCTTTTAAGATGCAGTCTGTTAGAAATGAATATGCAACTGTACCAAATAAAAAACACTGTATTTCTCAAAACGGACACAAGGAGGGAACTTTTCCCACCTCCCACTGCTGTCAGAGTTTCTGGATGAAATATTATCTGAACTTTATAGTGATTTGAGATTTATATTCTCTAATGGAGGCCCCCAAAATGTTTTTTTCCCAAGTTACATTCCCTCTTTTATTATTTCACCCATCACAAAAGATGCTATATTCAGCAAGATAATTCCTAAGGATAGTGTTAGAACTAGCTAGCTCTTCAAAACGATTCAGATTCCTGGACGCCACACATGGCAGCAGCATGGGGTTCCTTTTTTCAAGTTTCTCAGAAAAGAGGAGGGAGAGAAAAAGAGGGAAGGGGAGAGGAGAGGAGAGTGGAAACAATGAGATATTCAGTAGGAAAGAACTATCGTCAATACTATGACTACTGCTTACAATCAGACCTATTACAATGAAAACCATCATGTACTAGAGGATCTCCAAACCTTGTTGCTCCAACCAACTAGCTGAGCAACCATGACAGCAAGCAAAAGCTTCAGACTTGGCTATTCTTCCAAGTCTGGGCAGGACAGGAGGTGTTTTTTCAAGTCTTAATTAAACAAGCTTGACTACAGTCAAACTGTAAGCAACCAAGCGAGGTGGCAACAGCCAGGTTTACAGGAAGAGGCAGCCAGCGAGGATAACACGCATCAGATATGCTTATAACAAACAGATTTAAGGCTGAGGTGTCCCTTAGTCTTAACACTGTTTTTCTCAAAATTTTGTTGGCTTTACAGAAACACTGACTATAAAGTTACTTTCAAATTAATAAAAATCTTCAGTAAGATCAACAATGGAGTAATTCCCAACAAAGTACTAAATATGAGAGAGCGAAATCTGGTCATCTGTATGAATCTGGCTGCCAAAGGCACCTGTCTATAATATCTAAAACCAAATTCAACCTATCCCAGTTTCTCCCACAGTGAAGTTTTCCCAGGACTCATATGAGGTATTAAGGACTGGTCAGAACACCAGAACTAGTCAGTCATCCATACTCCATATTCATGCAGAAGAGGATGCAACACATGCTTCTAAATAGCAGATCGTGCTCAACAGGTTTGTGGAACATAAGCTGAATTTCCGTCACTATTTAGAAGTACACATATATTTTTAAATGCTTTCTATTTTGCTCTGTTATCTAGCACCTGCCCCCCAAGCACCAAAAAACAACAACAGAGCAAGCAGGAAGCAGCCCACAAAGGGTTGGACCAAGTGCCCTGGCCAGGAAGGGCCACGCATCCCTTCTGCTCAGAGCCAGCAGCAGAGGCCAGTACCAGGAGGGGACACAGGAAACAGCCGACGAGCACCACTGCTCCTGCACGCCACCCGATTTTCTAAATCTTTGATTCCAAAATTCAAGAGGCCCCACACCTTTCCTTCTTGTAAGCTTCACTATCCATAATAAGGATTTGTGCCTATCGCTACTACCTTTGGTAATTTTCTCCCATTATTAGCTTGGGCCAGTTCTTGGTTCCATGTTGATTTTCTCACAAAATTACATCCAAAACGGATGGGACCCTAAGGATATAAGCTCCACAGAACAAAAACCTGTACAAGCAAGTGAAGTCCCCACACGTTTTTCTCATACCAATTACGCACCATATTTTGAAACACACACACACACACACACACACACTAATGAATGACCCAGCATATCTGGAATCTAAACAATGCCTGTCAGCAACGACTCAGGGTTCATCTTTTACACTTGGCCTTCTGCCGAGCCTCTTTTCTGTCAGCTTCTTCTCTTTCATTTTCCTAAGTGAACACTATTTTGACAAGGGGTTAAGCAATACACAAAAAGCAGAGAAAAAATATTAACAAATTAAGCACTTTTGTCTCACCCTCCTCAGAACACTGTGCCAAGTGTTGCACATTCCACGCTGCAGTCTCAAAACACTGCGCACAGGGACTGCCTGCTCTGCATTCAGCACACAGATCGCTTTGACTATGATCACACGCATTTATCTTTATTTTTAAATTCTCCTCATTGTTACCAATGGCACTTGAACATTATTATTACTAATCCAGCTACTCCTAATAATAGTATTTAAGTAACTTGTCATCCTGGGAACTTTATAGACAATAGCTAATTAATTGTCGAGCATTTAATGTAACAGGATTCTAATCTCCAACCTCTGAAGCAGGGTATTTATGTTATAATGGTAAAACTTTTGTTTGAATTGATTATTTATGCAGGATATATTCTCTATCACCTCAATTCTAATTTTTATATCTGCTTTGTAAGTAAAATAAAGAATCACACACCAAAAGACACAGACAGTACACTTCACAAACAGTAATGAATCTCCTGTGACTCCTTTTATTCACACAATAGATTCTATATTACCATTTAGAGAAAAACAAAACAGAACACCATAGGTTATTTCCCTTGTTTGCAAGATATGCTCACAGTATTCTGATAGGAACAAGAAGGTGCAGCAGGCAGTGTGAGTAAATACAGTGTTCTGTTGACATCTTGTTCCTGCTTTCAAACAGCCAGGTATGTTACATATGAACTGTCAGGACAGCTAAGGAAGTTTTCCTGTCTAAATGTGCCCACGTTCCTTTCAGAGACCTCATCTAAGGCTGAGGTCCCTATCTTAGTTGAACACTGTGGTAACAAATTTCATAACTTGCAACATTTAAAAGGTATAAACACTGCCAGTTTTATCCGCTAACCTCCCCTTCACACATACACCATACATACTTTCCATGTGACAATGCAAATGGTCTGAATCCTGCAGAAAACAGAAAGGTGTCAAAGAGAGAGAGATAAAATCCCTTTCTTGGGCCCTTAATGAGGTCTCCAGAGCCAAAGGCAAACCAATAACAAATTGTACTTTCCACATATGAAGGGGGGCAGGGTGCAGAAAAAAGGCAAAGGGCGGGGGTGAGCTTGTCATCTGAAATTAATTGAACTTAGCCATGCCAAGAAAACACTGGTAATAAACCCTCCCCAACTAAATTAAGGGTTTTATGCCATGAAAAAAAAATAAAAATTTATGGCAGTAATTTCATCTGGGTTTTTCAGGAAGTGCTTGCTGATTTTCTTGTACTCAGTAGAAAAATCCCCAAGGAGCAATGCAGACTGCAATAAGGCAGACTTCTAAAAAGATACCATTTAATTTCTCACTCCTCCCATTGCACTATTACCACTCTTCCACTTTTCTCTAACTCAGTATTAACTCTCTCAACACAATTCTCTTCCACTAGCTCCCAGCACCATCTTACAGGGCAGGGGAGATGGACTCTGCCACTGCCCATCTATTGCTCTTGGCAAGAGAAGTACAGGTGAAGAGAACTGCAGGCCCCAGAAGCACACACATCTGTTTCTCTTGGCTTTTTGTTTTTGTTTTTTTAATGACACCCAGCCATCTTAACTGAAGTACCAAGTCTTAGTGGCTTCAACACAACTATCAATCAACATCTTTAACACTGGTGACAAAAACTAATGAATGATTTCTCAGGGGGGAAAAAACCACACAGAACCATGGTTCCCAGCCCATGGATCATATGTGGCGGGCGCAGCTACATAGGCCACACACAGAGTTACCTGCAAGGGCTTTTTAAATCCTCATGGACCTGAGGATCAACTGTATAGGAACACAGACACAGTACTGGCTTTCAAATGTCCACAGACACTGGCATGATGATGAAAACAGGAATTTCTTACTTACAAACGGTAACTAAATTCAAAGCAGCTCTTTGTCATTTTCTCAAAGGATGGATTCTATAAGTAAAACGGTAATTTACAATCCTGAAATATTTTTTGAAGTCAAAGAGTATCTTCACATTGAAAAAGACAGGGAACAACTGATTGAAGTGTTAAGAGTTTTCAGTGTTTTACAATCAGGCACATGGTAGGCACTCAACATTTGATGGTATTTTCTTAGCCCCATTTGTATGTATCTTTTTCTTTCATTCCAGTCTCTAGCAGTTTAGTTCATCGATCTGTCCCATCTCTTGGTGGACAAGGCAGCAGTGGTTCTCAAAGTACGGTCTGGAGACTCGTAGGGGTCCCTGAGACCCTTTTAGGAGGTCCGTGAGGTCAAAACTTGTTAATTCTAAGCAGTTTTTGCCTCCCATGTATGTACAGAGGCTACATGACCTGTGAGATTACAACAGATTGAATGAACGATATATATGAGAACCCCAGCCGTCTTTTATTTACTGTAGCAGCTATTAGGAACATTTGCAAGGCCGCTTTCCTCATCAAATTTGTTTTGTTTTAGAAGAGTTATTTTTCAATAAAAATGGCATTTACATTGACATGTAAGGCATTCAATATTAAATTTTTAAATAGTAAATAATCACTGATATGTATACTCTGTACATGCAAAAGCTCTTTGAGATCCTTAATACTTTTTAAGAGAATAAAGGGCTCTTGGAAAGAAAAGTTTGAGAACTACTGTTACAGAGATAGCAATGCTGTGGTGTCAATGCAGAACCTAGTTTCTGCTCTCAGGACAACTGCTGATCCCTACAGGTATACAAGCAGACACTGAACATCTAACCATTGAGGATATTGAAGAGGGATTCAAATGTTGAGGGTGTCTGGACCATCTGCTCTCCATGTTACCGTCTAATATGAGATTCTATAATTCTATCTTAGAGGGAACCTAAGGAAGCCTCCTTCCATAAATGTGACTACTGACATGGAATATGAATAATACTTGATGTACCTTCATTTTCCTACCCACAAAACAATATGAGCACATTAATGGGCAAATTAATATTTTTCCTGGTGGCTCAGACAGTAAAGGGTCTGCCTGCAATGCAGGAGACCCGGGTTTGATCACTGGGTGGGGAAGATCCCCTGGAGAAGGAAATGGCAACCCACTCCAGTACTCTTGCCTGGAAAATTCCATGGACAGAGGAGCTTTGTAAGCTACAGTCCATGGGGTCACCAAGAGTTGGACAAAACTGAGCAACTTCACTTCTTCACTTCTTCTATGGTTGTATAGTCTTCATGTCAGTACAGTATTTCCAATATTTTGAAAGCAAGGTGACTTTTTTATTTTGCTTATTGGGTTCTTTTTATAACAAAAGCTCTCTCCTCCACATCAAGCCACAGCTTTTAAATAACACAACATAGTACCATTCACTCCGAAGGGAAAGAATGTTAGCACAGCACCATTGACTCAGAAGAATATGGCCATTCACTACATTCTCAAAGAACACCCTACCAGCCAAGTGGTCAGGTCAATAATGAGGCAAACAAAGATTCTGCTGACAGAAATTCCAAAGGCAAATAAATTCATGCCAAACCTGTAGAGATGAGTGGGATACAATAATCTTCTGCACAAGTATTGCTCTTGCATGAAATGGAAACAGGATGGTTTACCCTTAGTGAGCACACTGTACCCACAAAAACCAGCCAGTTGTTTAGAATATTCAGTGTCATATCAATGAAAAAGAACTTTTAGAAAATAAAATAACCATACTTATGTAATTTGATTCAATTCAATGACATTAACTGAGCACTTATTATATTCCAGTGACTACTCCACGTGACATGAAGAGGAGATAAATGAGACTTAACCTAGGACACAGTCTACGAACTTACGCTCTAAAAGGTAAAACAAGTAAAGCAATGTAACACGCTGTGATAAGAGATATCAAAGTAGGTGTTTAATACTATTGAAACATAGATGACAAAGTAATGAATTCAGGCTGGTGGGAATAAAAGAAAATAGATATTGCATATGCAACGGAAGAGGCAGGAAAGGAGAAGTTTATGCCTAATGATCTTCATCTCCAGTTGAGCCCTCAAACATCTCTTGACGACCCTTCTCCATGTCACTTCTTCTCTCCACAGCTGTTATTTGAAATCTTCTCCATTCCTCTTACATCTCCTCAGCAGCTGTTCTTGCTGCCTTCTGCAGAGGAGAGAGAGAAGGACTGGCCACCCAATTCTAGCTGGGCTGCCATCCTTCTTCCCTTTACGAGGCAGCCAAGGGTAACACTCCACTAAGACTCTACAGCCAATCGAGTCTCCCCTGTCAGGAAGGTCTGCTAGCCAGCCTTTCCCTTCCCAACCTCTCCCTCACTCCCTTAACACCAGCATATAAACATGCTTCCCCAGTAGCCCTCTCAAGAAGTGACTATTTTTCTCTCAATTCCCCTGTCCCACAAATTCCAAGGCCAGGAGTATGGAGGCAGTTATGTCTGCTCCCCAGTACCCTCCCAGCAGGCCTCTTGCACTCTGCCCATGTCTCCTAATCTCCGTGTTCTTGCAGACCGCTTTCAAGCCCCACCTGCTTGTTGGCTGTACCGTCATCTACCGTCTCCACCCTCATTCCACCTGAATGAAAGCCTGCACTCCCGACTCTTCCCTTCCACTCCCACTCCTGTCATCATATGTCAACAAAAATGTACACTATGCAAACATAACTTGGCCTCCCATTTCCTTGATAACTTCTTTCATGAGCCCTTCTCCACTGTATCTCAGTGATCCAAATCCATGGGCAGCTCCTTGAATTGGTCAACAGAAACTCTTACCCATGCCAAAATTCTAAATTCACACATCCCACATTCCAACACCCCACCCCATCCTTCCCATTCATTAGTTTTAGTATCTCTGCTGTTAAAATTCTTCCTCCTCACTGAACCTGCTAACCTACTGATTCTGTCACAATCCTATAGCCTTTCTGTCCTTCTTTGTTCAGCTTTATTTGCAGTCTATGTATAATACAATCATTCCCTTGCAGAGTTCTCTTACTTCCTTTGCCCTCTGCCCAGTCACTCTTGCTTATTAGCAAACTCTAGCCCTAGTGACGCAAAGTATCAACTTTATCTGAGTACAAACCAACATCACAGTATACAGCTAGAGAAAAACCACACATTGTGAATGTATTTTAAATTCAACATGGCCCAGCAATCCTACACCCTTTTTGACTTTCTAGGATTGATTTCACACTTTGAGCTTTCCAAGTTCCTCCTTTCAACTGATGATGTTATATCCTATTTCACTGAGACTACAGAATGTCTCATGTTATTACCACCAAAACTACAAAATTATGGACAACTAAGTAAACTTCTCCTTCCTCCCTGTCACAGTGGAAACAGTATTCCTTTCCTTATCAAAGCCCAGTCCTTCTACGTGTACTTTAGACCCCACCACCTCCTCCCTAGTCAAGGACTGTGCATCCTCCCTTTCACTGCATTATCAGTCTCTCAGAAAGAACAGGTGAAATGTGAATTTTTACAGTCTTTTGAGAAATTAGCAATACCAGCAAAAATTACATAAAATACCAACGTATAAAGATGGATACGGCTTACCTGGTGGCTCAGTGGTAAAGAATTCGCCTGCCAGTGTAGGAGACATGAGTTCTATCCCTGAGTGGGGAAGATTCCCAGGAAAAGGAAATGACAACCCACTCCAATATTCTTGCCTGGGAAATCTCATGGACAGAGGAGCCTGGCAGTAGGCTACCATCTATGGGGTTGGCAAAGAGTCAGACACAACTTAACTACTAAACAACAAAAGATGGACACACACACACACACACCATGTAGGTTGGGGAAGTACAGAATGTTCATTATAGCCTATTTTCAAAGGCAAAAGAGAAAACAAAGCAAATACTCATCAATAGTGAAAGCTTGAATAAGTCATGATAGAACATACCATGGACCATCACAGAGCCCTTAAAAGAATGAATTAGAGATTCTAATAGATTCAGTGCAATCAGTATAGCTCTACTTCCTCACTTGCTTTCACTCACCTTCTAACCCTACCACAATACTGAACATGATCCTGCAGTGATAACCATTAATCTAGATGGTGCCAAAGCCACAGCCCCTTTTCTGACTTTATTCAAACCACTCAACAGAGTTGCTTACTCCCTTCATTCCTTGAAACACCCTTCCTAGCCTCCATGATATCACCTTCTCCCAAGTTCCTACTTCACTGGCTGTTGTCTCAATTCTCTTTGCAAGCTCTGTTTCCTCTTTTTGACTTCTAAATACTGTCATTGCTCAGAGTTTGGCTCTACATCCTCTCTCAGGTGAATATGTCCACTCTCGTGGCTTGAAACACACCTATACACCAAATAATTTTAAATGTTAGACCAAACCTCTCCTCTAACCTCCACACAATCTAATTCAGTTGCTCAGTTAAAATCTCTTATGCAAACAAATTTAAGCACGTATAAAATAGGAGGTTTTGATTCTGCATGTCCTCCCAGCTCCATCCCACACTGAAAATTTGGGGACCTTTCCATTCTGCCACCTGAGTCAACTGTGTTACATTAATGCAGATACTAACCAGATACCAAAGCAGCCCCTCTTCACCATCCCTCGACCTTTTCAGCAATCATTAGCCACAAAATGTTGATTCTATCTTCACACTATATTTCACTAGCTACCTGCTTCGCTCTCCCACCTGAGCCAAGTAGCCACTAAGTTACTTCCCTGCTTCAGTTCTTGTCCCACCCTCATTAGTAACCCATTATCTACAAAACAACCACTGTGAAGTTTTTAGAATTTAAATCAGATTGTGTTATTTTGCTTAAAATCTTCCAGTGGCTACCCGCTGTTCTTGAATAAAACACAAACTAGAACCATGTATACATGGCCACACTCATGCTACTGTTGCAGCTCACCTCACTGTGGCCACAAAAGCCTTCTGTCCCTGATGGGTTCTAGAGCACACCAAGGTGCTTCTACCTTAGGACCTACACACATAATGCTCTCTCTGAATGAAAGACTGTTTCCTAGGCTCTTTACCCCTCATCCCCTCATTCTTCAGATCTCAATTTTTTGTCCATGGCTGTTTAGCAGTTAGTTGTGTGATTCTAGTTGTGTGATTTCATGAGAGGGGTTGAGCTCAAGTCCTTCTCTATCATCTTGTCTCTAAGGCCCAAGATTTAAATTTAAAATGACACCTCCTCAAAGAGGCCTTTCCTGACCACACTATCTTAAATAGGTCTCACTGTTACTTTCAGCCACACTATCCTGCTTATTTCCTTCACAGTGCTTCCCATTATTATTTGTTATTCAATTATTAAGTAGCTATTCCGCTAGAATTAAGAGCTATTCTCAGCATAGAGCAGAGTTCGGCTCACAGAGGGTCTTTAATAAATGATCACTCTAGGAGGGAATCAACAGGATAATTAAATTTCTCCTGTCTTAACAATTCTCCTTCAACCCCTGTGCCCCTGGTTACCACCAGTCCACCCTATCTCTATTCTCTCAAACTTCTGAAAACAACTGTCAACTCATGATTTTTTTTTTTTCAGTTTCATTGAGATACAACTGACATACAACACTGTATTAGTTTAAGGTGTGCAGCATGGTTTTATTTTCCCCGTGATTCTTTGACTTCACACCCTTCAACCCACTTCTCTCCACGCCATGAGACTGCTCTTCCTTCAGACAGAACATCTTGTTGTTAAAGCAAATAAAAATTTCTTATTGCTCTTATGACATTAAACCTTGTTGATCACTCCTTCCTTCTTAAAAAGTTCTCTTGGCTTGAATGACAATTCACCCTCTTGCTATTCCTACCTTTACCACTCCTTTTCTTTTTTTTAAATATAAATTTATTTATTTTAATTGGAGGCTAATTACTTTACAATATTGTATTGGTTTTGCCATGCATCGACATGAATCCACCACGGGTGTACATGTGTTCCCCATCCTGAACCCCCATCCCACTTCCCTCCCCATCCCATCCCTCTGGGTCGTCCCAGTGCACCAGCCCTGAGCATCCCGTATCATGCATCAAACCTGGATTGGCAATTCGTTTCATATATGATAATATACATGTTTCAATGCCATTCTCCCCAATCATCCCACCCTCGCCCTCTCCCACAGAGTCCAAAAGACTGTTCTATACATGCGTCTTTTTTGCTGTCTCGCACACAGGGTTATCGTTACCGTCTTTCTAAATTCCATATATATGCGTTTTCAATATCCTTCTAAGGTGTCCCTTCCCCCCCTTTCCTAAAATGTTGCTGTCCATAAGAGTTCTAACCCAGACGCCCCACCCTCTCTACAAACACTGAATCATCTCATGCACTCATATGACTTCAGTTACCTTCTTACAAATGCAAATGGCTTCCAAATCTGTATCTTTAGCCCAGATCCTACTCCCATGCTTCAGACCATTTATGCCTAAATGCCTAGATATACCCAAGCAGATATCAACTGGCACCTCAAACTCAGTATATTTAAACTAAACTGATGATCTTTCCCTGCTCTATCTGCCCATTCTCCTGTATTTCCATCTTAGTGAATGGTATCCACGACTCCAAGCCAAGAACAGAGTCTTTACACATTGATGTCTCTCACCTCACTCCCTCAACACATCTACTTTAAACCAAGGTCAGAATGTTCTAACAACTGAACATTTCTTTAAATTGCCCACTTCTCTGCATCTCCATTGCCACAACCTTGATTCAAGCCATGCCATTTCTTGCACAGACTGCTGTAAAAGTCTTCAAATTCTGTTCTTAACTCCCTCAAAGGCATTCTCCAGAGAGCAGCAGGAGTGCTTGTATAAAATAAACTCAATATGATATCCACTATTTAAAATATATCAATGGCTTCAACTGTCTTGAGGATAAAATTCAAATTTCTTAACCTGGCTGACAAAGCCCTGAATGATCTGGACTCTGCTTGCCTCTCTAGTCTCATTTCTGGATACTCTATGCCTCCTCTTCTATGCTCAGACCACAGTAAACTACCAATTTCCCATGCTTTCTCTTCCAGCAGTTCATACATGTTATTCCCCAAACCCTAAGACAGGCTTTCACTTTCCACTCTGCATCCACAACCTCCTCACTCCTCCACCAACCCTCATCTTCTTAGACTAGACTAGGTGATGCTCCCTAGTACTAATTATCCTACAGCCCCACTTCAGAGAATTGAAATTTTCTATTGATCTGTCTGGGGCTTCTCAGGTGGCTCAGTGGTAAAGAATTCACTTTCCAATGCAGGAGACATGGGAGACATGGGTTTGATTCCTGGGTCAGGAAGATCCCATGGATGAGGAAATGGCAACCCACTCCAGTATTCTTGCCTGGAGAATCCCATGGACAGAGGAGCCTGGCAGGCTCCAGAACATAGGGTCATAGAGTCGGACATGACTGAGCACACACGCTATACATATATGTATGTATGTGTGCATGTATGTGTATGTATTAACCTGTCTGCAATCCTACCTACTCATTGAGAACCACTGAATCAGAATCTCCAGGGCAGGGACCCCAGCATCTATACTTCAAGGCTTCCGTGTATGGCTAAAGTACAGCCAGTGTTGAGAAGGACTGCTGTCAATAGCTCTCCTTGAGGAAACAGAACACAATGTGTACTGTTGTAAACCAGTACCCAGGATACTGCTGTAAACTAGTGTGTAATTCCCGGCACACTGCTGACACATAGAAGTTACTCAAATATGCGATGAAGCAGAGAAAGGAACAGGGCAGTGGGTGGAAGGAAGAGAAGGACTGAATGAATTTAAAATAATCCTCAAGAACCTTCCCCACACTAGTAAACATGACATATTACCAAGAATGCAATCTTTAAAAACAAAGTCTCAGGAATTCCCTGCAGCCTAGTGGTTAAGACTCGGCGCTTTTTACTGCCGTAGGCCAGGTTTAACATCTGGTCAGGGAACTTTGATCCCACAAACCATACAGCCCAAGAAAAAGAAAGAGTAAAGCTCCTACTCTGCTTTCAGGTTTATTCTGTTTTACTTCGTTACAGTTAAACTATGTCCTCTTTGCATCAACTGTAAAGAATGGCAGCTAAGATACATTAGACCTAAAAAGTTCTGTACAAATCAGCTTTCACATCTGTAACACCACATGATCTGCCTTCTTGACCTTATAAATATTGGCTAGAAAGGCACAAAAATGTAGAAAAATGCCAGCCATTTGAGCACCTGCACTTTCCTCAAAATGCAGAGTGAGAACTCCTGAAATATAGCAGTGGAGTAGGTTAAAATAATGCTGAACCTTCCAGAGAAAGCAATAACTACACAGTGCTTTAGTAGCAAGTATGCATAAAACATAATAAAATGGCATAGAATTAACACTTCTCGAAAGAAAAATCTAATAAAATCCTGAATTTGGAGAAGAAGCACTGCACAAACAGGGTAGAAACATCTTTATATCTCCCTTGCTGCTCTGAGTGCAGCAGCCTCAGTATATATTTGTTGAATGAATGCCTGATGAATGATGAATGAATATGGCCCTTAAAGGAATTACTCACATTTTCTTCTTCCCCTGATCAAAGAAAGCCAGCTACTCTGAGCCTCATGTTTCATTAGAAAAAATATTTACCAAGTGCCTAAACCAGCTTGTAATGTGCTAGTATAGCGCATTCTAAAAGAACCATATGGGCTTGGCCTCTGCAGCTCAAAGCCTGTCATACAAATCCTATTAGTGATATAGCCTCCCAGCACCAGCACCTAACAAGCATGCATACAGCAGAGGCCAGCAATGTGTCCTAAACATGCCATGTTGCTTTATGAGGCCATAAATTTTTTTTCTTTTTTTAAAATTTTAGTGTAGTTGATTTACAACGTTATGTTAATTTCTGCTGTACAGCAAAGTGACTCAGTTATACATATAGACTTTTTCATATTCTTTTGCATTATGGTTTATCACAGGATATGGAATGTGGTTGCCTCTGCTATGGAGTAGGACCTTAGGACCTTGTTGTTTATCCACCATGTGTGTGACAGTTGGCTAGTCCCCAACTCTCAATCCTTCCCTCCTCAACCCTGTGGCAACCGTAGGCTGTTCTCTATGCCCGTGAGTCTGCTTCTGTTTCATAAATACGTTCATTGCTATTGTATTTTAGATTTCACATGTAAGTGATATCATATGGTGTTACCTTTTTCTTTCTGACTTACTTTGCTTAGTATGATAATCTCTAGGTCCATCCATGTTGCTGCAAATGTAAGATGTCATAACTTTTCATGTATTCTCCTCCCTCTGTCCAAAACACACCTGGAAAATTCCTACTCATCCATGAAGACCTAGATATACATTATCTTCTTTGTAAAATATTCTGTGAATTTCCCAGAATTAAGGATTTCCTTCCCTGTGTTCTTCTTCCATACTATTCTGTAAATACATTTAGTGTATTTGAATCCCATTTGAATGATGATGATTAATTACATATTCATTATGCACAATTCAAAGTATGAAGGGAAACCATTCACTTTTCACATCTGGAACATTTTCACATGGAAGAGTAAAGAGTAAAGATTTACCTGAATAGATAACAGGAAGGGCATAAGGTGCAATTCTGGAAAAAAATTAACCTAAACGTGGGCATGAAGAGGAAAGGTAAAGGAAATGGTCGAAGGTCCTTTTCAAAGCTCAGAGTGGATGTTTGGCACTTGATCCACAGGGCAATGGAAAACTACCACTAAGTTTTACAGAAGGCAAGGGATGATGTGGACCCCATCACCCTTTTCATTTCAGTGTCTGCGGAACGTGTGCATACCAAACACCACATGGCCGCTCTCAGTTAGCTGCCGTCAAATGAGATGAGCTGACGGAGTTCACTCTTCCAGAGCACTGTGGCCTGTTGAAGAAGAGGGATGCAGGCTCCCTGTCCACTGCCTCCAGAGCAAAGCGAAAGCTGGAGGTCTGCTTACTACACTGAAATTAATCCTTCTTTAACAGCTTCATGTAATATGCTCTGCAAAATCTTCACCAGATTCTCTATCAGAGGTGCTGCTGAGAGTTACCTGACCCTTTGCCAGAAACAAACATAATCCTTTTAGAGGCAATCATCAACCATTCAATAAATGTTAGGAAACATCTTCATTACCTTTAAGAAGTAAATTTTTAATTCTGAAGGGGTGGATTTTAAAAATGAACCCACACTGTAAACTATTCTTTATATAAATACATTTAATTAACTACTACACTGATAGAATTTTGTGGTTGAACTTTAAGTATTTCCATGTACCCTAATGCTGAAGTTTAGCATTATAATACATATAAAGATAAGATTTTAAAGTGTGCATAGTCTAAAACCCCCAAATTACAAAAATATAACAAAGAGCCAGTCAAAAAGCTACATTATTAACTCCAGTGGTTTCTGACTAGGTTGAATTGTACAGTCCAAGTATAAATTCTGAGGAAGTCATACTATCCCACCCTTAACCTAATAGCTAACTGTGGACCCCATTAGAGCCCTGGGAACCTTAGAGTTTGTCTGGCTTATAGAATTTCTCTTATCAGGTTGATTTAATAAAAGCATGTTTTAAGCAGTGCTCCTAACTTGGTTTAAAAGTTCAATGATGCTTTCAACAACTCTGATGTAAATGGAAGAGAAAAATGCTCCTTGGACTGATGTAAAATCAAATTAGGAGTACTGCTCATAAAAATGACCCTAAGGAATGATTCTGCTTTGGAGAAAGAGATTAATATGAAGACACACACATATGTATCTATTTATAGCCATTCTCACAGTCTACTGTTAATGGGACAGACAGACACAAGTACCCGACGTTCCGAGGCTGGCTTTTTGGCGGGGGCGGGGGTTGTCTGTAGCTCACCATCAGTGCAATGTTCACTCAGATGATATTTTCATTTTTGAAGCCTTACTAACATATCCCAAGTTCTGAAATGCAGTATATGAGCCTTGACTGTAGAAATAAATTACCAGCTGTCTCATAAAGGACAACCTCATTTAGTAGAAGGCAAATGCTAGCACGGAACAAAAGTAAATAAAGATGGCTACATATGCTCTAGTCTGCAAGCTGGAAAGTTGACAGTGATGAAAGAAGCAGAAGAGGGAAAAGATTAAACATGAAGAACAGCTGCCACTAATAGACTATCTGACTACTCAAGCAGTTTGATAATACAGCACAGCAACAATACTAATTAAAATTGCTGGTGTGAAGACTTAGATCCAGAGATCTTAAAGCTAAAGAAACAATGGCAGTCCAAGCAATCCACTCCTCTGCTATCATATAAGGTCATACTAAACTCAGGTGAAGAGTAAATGGCAATGTTCTACGGAAACACATGGTACTACTGTTATGCTTAATAATGAGTCTCCTCTTCTTTTACTTGTAAATTTACTAAAAGTTCCAATTCCTTCTGCATTTGTTTCCCTGCTAATAAGCAGAGATGTAGTTGTTACTATTATGATTATTGTTATTACTTTACTTTTTATTTCCTCGAGAACCTTCAAACAGTATATGCTACCTAAACTGAATATCTTGTAGGTGTAAAACATAAAAGGAATATGTAGTTCATATGAGAATGAAATATGAACAAAGTCTTCCTCATTTCCATCCACAGAATGTCACTTACATCTATCAAAATTCTCACATGTCTTGGGAGCCCACATATCTTCACAGAACAAACTACTCATTAAAGGTTAGGGCAGGAAGGGGGAAAGGATGGACTGGCCTTTTCTGACAAAGAAGGAGGGCTCAGTGATGTGTTTTCAGTGAGTAGAATAAAAGAAAGGGGTTTTAAAAAGGTCAAAGGGAGAGCGGGAAGAGAAGCTTAAATGTCTGACTTCATCACCCCTCTTAAAACGGCTACTTCATCCAACTGAACTAAAATAGACCACCACCAGTTATTAGAGAATCACCCAAGGAAGAAAGAATTTCTACAAGTGACCTCTGGTTACCCTACAACACTGCAGCCCTTCCAAACAAACTGGCACCAAAATAAATGTAGCCAAGAAGAATCTAACATTTATATCTTATGATTTTATTTCAATTTTTCATATAATTTTCTGTAGACCTACTTATGTGGATATAATTTGATTCTAAAGTATTTGGGAAATACATTTAGTCCAGTTGTGCCTGAAAAAGGGAAGAGAAATGTAATTTTCCAGTTTTACAGATGCTTCCAGAATTCTGTCTAAAGATGGATTAATCTACAGTTACTCAGCTGCAGAATATTACTTCTATTCCACAGACTTTGTATATGAACTATTAAATCCATTAGATCGATAGCAATTCCTCCCACCTACTCTAAAAGAGCTGATTTAATGAGAACATCATTTTCTCATTCAAGGCTTTCTTTCTTAAGGGAACACAGTCCTATGTGAACACAGCCAACATTTCCTTTCACATCGACAACTTCATATAAACAGAGCCTGAGGCAGGGCAATGAGGCAAAATGTTCGGTGGTAAATACGCGAATTTATTTAAAAGACACTGTTGCGGGATTTGAGCTTAAAACTGGACTTAACTTACAAAGGTTAAAATAAAAGAAAACCAAAACTAACCATTTTCTTCCTCAAAAACTCTTCAAATGATACAAGCACTACTAGCATCACATTATTGGAAAAGGAAGTGTTATTTCTTACTACTAACTATTCACTATTAAATACTTCAAAATACTCTCTTTCCACTCCCCTTCTACAACAAAAAGATAATAGTGGAAAGAAATGTACCCTTTTGTCCTTTCTGGACCTGCATATTAATAGAGATGACAGGGATATTACTGTCTGTTGTCTTAGACAATAGAAGCCATGGAAGTCTCAAGATACAGTCACTAGCACTAAGTTCTCTCTTTCTCCTCTGAGCCTTTATACGTTAAAGCACAGAATAAACCATAAAGTACTACTTAACACACCAAAAATTAAAAATGGAGACAGAGGGTGGATCAATGTGCATTGTCTCACAAATATAGTTTCAAAGATAATTGGTAATGTTCTCTTTTTCCAAAGAAGTGAGGGTTAAATATAGTCGCTCTGCACAGAGACTGATGATCTTCAGGATGTGTAAATTATACATTACAGTTACATAACAGACTAAATCACAGTCATCAACAAAAGAACATTTGGCACAATTCTTGAATTTTTATGACTCTAGCTCATAAGCAGAGCATCAAAAAGGAGAAAATATCCCACCTTACATCAGCCTTACAAGTAGCCTCACAACTCACAGCAAGTAAGAAGTATCCGAGGTGAATGGAAGAGAGACCATCATCTTCTCTGGACTAGAAAATGGTGGTGAGCAGGGGTGCGGAGCTTTTATTTTCAGGTTATCTTAAATAAAGCACATGGTAGTCATTTCATTAATTTTTTAAAACAGGAAGAAGAGGGTCAACTAACTAGATATATGTAGAGCTGTGTGTTTTAAGGTCACTTTATGTCCCTAGGTTAAGTCAAGACACTAAAGTCTGATGAGAGAACACAGATCCTTTCAGAACACTTTCAAAAAGCTGAATGAAAGTGTTAGTTGCTCAGTCGTGTCCAACTCTTTTCAATCCTGTGGAACCTGCCAGGCTCCTCTGTCCATGGGGTTCTCCAGAAAAGAATACGGGAGTGCAATGCCATGCCCCCCTCCAGGGTATCTTCCCAACCCAGGGACTGAACCCGCATCTACTGCATCTCCTGCACTGGCAGGCAGGCTCTTTACCACTAGTGCCACCTGGGAAGCCCTCAGCACGAACCAAAGACTGGTGAAGCATCCTCATGCTTTCAGTGCAGTTCAATGGGCTCTGCTGTGCCACAGTTTCATGCCAGTGCCACTAACTTTAGGCAATTCAGAATGGGTCAAGAGCACTCAGCTAGTGACATGGCGGGAATGGCCAAATGCTTGCCTCAGTTCCTATGACGACACAGAAGCAGAACTATCCTCAGGCTTATTAGATGCATCCAATTAACATTCATCTCTGACAAACTCATCCTGTAAGCTCCCACACCAAAACAGCTACCATTACTCTATAATACCCATTAAGCAATCATAGTGATTTAAGTAAAGCATATTAATGGGAAAAAGCAAAGAGATCTTAACCCAAGAAAACAAAAGAAACACATGAAGAATGCAAAGACCAAAGCAACCCAGGAAAGATACTCTTTCCTTCATCCCATCAGATTGTGCCTCTTCCACCACCAATTCAACAGGATTTTTTTTCTCTGCACTCTGAACAAAAAGCAAAAATTGCTCTCTTTGAAAAGAAGCTGGCCTGGTAAGAACACCTAGAACTCAAAGCCAATACTCGGAGGACGTCCAAGTGTCTGGAGATCCAAAGAACCCATCAATCTCTATAAACTTGGAAAGACTGGACAATCCAAGAGTGCCCAGAGCCATTCCACTCAGCCATATCATATTTTGAGGTGACTACAGAGAAGTCAATGTTGACCTAGATCCACAACAACCAATACCATGTGTTCAAAGTCAAATGGTTGGCTTTGAAACATTGCCAACACTTCCTATAAGAGATTCCCAGACCAGAGAAAAGTAAAACATTTCATAAGGTGATGATCTTAAGCTTTATAGCCCCTTGAATAGTAAAAGCAGTCTCTGGCTTATTTTCTGAAACTAATGTTTCCAAATTACTAAATACCAAAGTAATGTTATGACAAAAATTTCAACCTTCTTAGGTATAATGGGACACAAACTTGTATACTTTCTCAGATACCTGCAACCACCTCTATGTGTGTCTGTCTTTTTCTTTCTCCGTTGGTATCTCATCCAAGTCACTTTGGACTTAGATGAAATACACACTGAGGGCATGGATCTAGCATCCTGAGTGGCTGCAAAGGGTCTGGATGATGCTTGGGAGTACAGAGGAGTTAGCTCCCCATGGGATAAATCTCCATCAGCCAGGACAGGAGACAGGAGGAAACCAGGCAGATAAATCTCCCCCCTGGCCCGCCCTTTTCTTTCTCTTTTCCAAGGACTGAGTGAGTGAGTGAGTGAAGTCGCTCAGTCATGTCCGACTCTTTGCGACCCCATGGACTGTAGCCTATCAGGCTCCTCTGTCCACACGATTTTCCAGGCAAGAGTGCTGGAGTGGATTGCCATTTCCTTCTCCAGGGGATCTTCCTGACCCAGGAATCGAACCCGGGTCTCCTGCATTGCAGGCAGACGCTTTACCGTCTGAGCCACCAGGGAAGCCAAGGACTACTCAAATGTAATTCCTCACTGCAACCATTTTCATTTCCTTTCAGAGAAATCCTGTAGGCAAGTGAACACACCTGCTGAAAGACCTGCTATTTCTTTTCACAGCTTGTTGTGAAGCAAGAGCTAGTTCTGTATCAAATCAATTTCTTTGCATCATTCCTTGTTTCTTTTCCTTTTGCCCTGCAAAAGATCTGACCTGCAGCTTTCAGATTTGATCTGCACTTTAATCCTTGTCTCAGGTTCTGTATGTCAAAGAACCCAGGCTTAGATATTAGTCTTATAGAAACTAATGTCAGATGAAATTAAGATGCAACAGTTAAAACGCACATTTTCAAAATACAGTAAGAGACAAAGACGGATAAATCCCAGGATCCCAGGAAGAAGTGGAAAAAAATTCAAGTGCCTAAAATGTAGAAGACTAGGGTCAATAAATAGTATCAAATGTCACCAACAGAGAAAGCATTCAGACAGCAACGAGAATCAAATACAGGTATTTTTTTCAATGTGTCCAACGACCACCAACTTCAGAGGACAAGATCAGGCATTTTCATTAAGTAATAATGCTGTGTTTCCTGTGGTTATGTATGGATGTGAAAGCTGGACTGTGAAGAAGGCTGAACACCGAAGAATTGCTGCTTTTGAACTGTGGTGTTGGAGAAGACACTTGAGAGTCCCTTGGACTGCAAGGAGATCCAACCAGTCCATCCTAAAGGAGATTGGCCCTGGGATTTCTTTGGAGGGAATGATGCTAAAGCTCAAACTCCAGTACTTTGGCCACCTCATGCGAAGAGCTGACTCCTTGGAAAAGACTCTGATGCTGGGAGGGATTGGGGGCAGGAGGAGAAGGGGACGACAGAGGATGAGATGGCTGGATGGCATCACCGACTCGATGGACGTGAGTTTGAGTGAATTCCGGGAGTTGGTGATGGACAGGGAGGCCTGGCGTGCTGCAGCCTATGGGGTCGCAAAGAGTCGGACACGACTGAGCGACTGAACTGAACTGAACTGAATACTGCTGTGTATAGGTGCTACCTGTTGCCTACACAATCAATCTACCTTCTTTCTTTTCCTTCCTTCTTTCTTTCTACGAGTCCTGATTGCATCAGTGTCCACTCCTCTCCCATGTGGAAAGGGGAGAGATGACCTATAAATGGGTAAATTTTGATCAGAAGTCACCATGATTCCATTATCTTCACAAGTGACTGATTTGAGTTTGTTAACATCAATGAGTTCTAGCCAGTAAAATACAGAGGTCAACTAGAGGGCTTTTGGGAAAGGTTTCTTGACTCTTGAGGGACAGAAGGGAAGATATATTATTATTGCATTTAGATTTAATGCCTGGACATGGACATGTAACAGTCACCCTAGGATTGTGAAAGAATATAGTCTAAGGACAAAACTGACACAGAAATGATGCACAGCCCAGACAGAAAAATTCTAGGTTCTTGACAATGTCATTAAGCCACAAATTAACCAACCCTGAAGCTGACCAATATCTAGTTTTACATACGAAAGTATACTTCCTGATTATTTAGCCTCTTTGAGTGAAGGTTACTATTACTTGCAGCTAAAAGCACCTTCACTGGTGCACAGAGGACATAGCTGGTTGGAGAAGAATTTGAGTATCTATCATCAATGCTGCTATATAAGGAATGAAGTGAGATTTGAAAAAAAAAAAAAAAAGTGGTCTTTGCCCTCAAGAGTTTATGATCTCTTTTTTTTAAGACATGCAAAACATGTGATACATCAATTAAAGAAAAAAATGATGAAGCACAAGTACATAGAACAAAAAATCATTACTGTGGGACATTAGAGGCAGCACTCTAAAGGGAATAAAACCAACCTACATGCTTTTTGCCCAGCATAAAGGCATGCTGTCCAAATTCCATTAGTGTAATTCGACTTTCAGGAAGCTCTCTCCAGTAGGTATCTTTAGTTCTATCTGCCCAGCATTCTCTTATATGTTCAAAATGTTGCTCCCCTCATTTTGTGAGGTCAGAGTGTCAAACCCAAGGTGGGCTAGTCAGAGCAATTTCCTGGGATTTCTTTAAATCTTAAGATCATAAAAAGTGATAAAAGGTTGAGCATTCCAGGTGTATGGATTTATCAAAAGTCAGCAAATGTAAACTTAAAGATTTGTATATTTCTTTGAATGTAGATTTTATATCAAAAGGAAACATGTTTTTTAAAATGGTGAATTCTTAGTTAATAATAAGCATGCTGAAGCATTTAGGGGGAAATCCACTAATGTCTGCAATTTACTTTGAAATGGATTTTTAAAAGCTGCATAGCAGGATTGATAAACAAACAGATATGTGATAAAGCAAATGTAATAACATACTTACATAGCAACGCCTTTTGTTTGAAAAACTTTGAAAATTTTTCTGGGGGAGAAAAACCAAAGTCCCGGTGCTGGCAATGCTGTGAGCTATACCTCAGGAGGTATCTGTGGTCATATCTCCCAGGGCATGGAGTAAAACTGTTCAGAAAACAAACATGCAGGAAGAACCAGAACAAAATACAGAAATGACTTGATCATCAACAAAAGAGAAATGGTGAAAGTTATGGTATATTTGATAATATGAAATAACACTCAATAAAAATTGTAAATGAAAATCCCACAAAATTATATATATATATGTTAGAATAATATACATATATAATACATACATACATACATAATATAATCTTAGAAAAAAGCTACAAGAAAATACTAAAAATCGTCAACATTGGTTATCTCTGGGTTTGGGACTATTAATGTCAAAATTATACTTTATTTTCCAAGTTTTAATTAGCATATGTTACTTTTAGAACAACCAACAAAGAAGTAATTTTTTAAAAATCCATTGCTATTAAAAAAGATTTTTTCTTTCTGGCTTACTTCACTCTGTATAATAGGCTCCAGTTTCATCCAACTCATTAGAACTAATTCAAATGTATTCTTTTTAATGGCTGAGTAATACTCCATTGTGTATATGTACCACAGCTTGCTTAGCCATTCAGCTTCTGATGGACATCTAGGTTGCTTCCATGTCCTGGCTATTATAAACAGTGCTGCGATGAACATTGGGCTACATGTGTCTCTTTCCCTTCTGGTTTCCTCAGTGTGTATGCCCAGCAGTGGGATTGCTGGGTCATAAGGCAGTTCTATTTCCAGTTTTTTAAGGAATCTCCACACTGTTCTCCATAGTGGCTGTACTAGTTTGCATTCCCACCAACAGTGCAAGAGGGTTCCCTTTTCTCCACACCCTCTCCAGCATTTATTACTTGTAGACTTTTGGATCACAGCCATTCTGACTGGTGTGAAATGGTACCTCATAGTGGTTTTGATTTGCATTTCTCTGATAATGAGTGATGTTGAGCATCTTTTCATGTGTTTGTTAGCCATCTGTATGTCTTCTTTGGAGAAATGTCTATTTAGTTCTTTGGCCCATTTTTTGATTGGGTCATTTATTTTTCTGGAGTTGAGCTGTAGGAGTTGCTTGTATATTCTCGAGACTAGTTGTTTGTCAGTTGCTTCATTTGCTATTCTCTTCTCCCATTCTGAAGGCTGTCTTTTCACCTTGCTAATAGTTTCCTTTGATGTGCAGAAGCTTTTAAGGTTAATTAGGTCCCATTTGTTTATTTTTGCTTTTATTTCCAATATTCTGGGAGGTGGGTCATAGAGGATCCTGCTGTGATGTATGTCAGAGAGTGTTTTGCCTATGTTCTCCTCTAGGAGTTTTATCGTTTCTAGTCTTATGTTTAGATCCTTAATCCATTTTGAGTTTATTTTTGTGTATGGTGTTAGAACGTGTTCTAGTTTCATTCTTTTACAAGTGGTTGACCAGATTTCCCAGCACCACTTGTTAAAGAGATTGTCTTTAATCCATTGTATATTCTTGCCTCCTTTGTCAAAGATAAGGTGTCCATATGTGCGTGGATTTATCTCTGGGCTTTCTATTTTGTTCCATTGATCTATATTTCTGTCTTTGTGCCAGTACCATACTGTCTTGATAACTGTGGCTTTGTAGTAGAGCCTGAAGTCAGGTAGGTTGATTCCTCCTGTTCCATTCTTCTTTCTCAAGATCGCTTTGGCTATTCGAGGTTTTTTGTATTTCCATACAAATTGTGAAATTATTTGTTCTAGCTCTGTGAAGAATACTGTTGGTAGCTTGATAGGGATTGCATTGAATCTATAAATTGCTTTGGGTAGTATACTCATTTTCACTATATTGATTCTTCCAATCCATGAACATGGTATATTTCTCCATCTGTTAGTGTCCTCTTTGATTTCTTTCACCAGTGTTTTATAGTTTTCTATATATAGGTCTTTAGTTTCTTTAGGTAGATATATTCCTAAGTATTTTATTCTTTCCATTGCAATGGTGAATGGAATTGTTTCCTTAATTTCTCGTTCTGTTTTCTCATTATTAGTGTATAGGAATGCAAGGGATTTCTGGGTGTTGATTTTATATCCTGCAACTTTACTATAGTCATTGATTAGTTCTAGTAATTTTCTGGTGGAGTCTTTAGGGTTTTCTATGTAGAGGATCAAGTCATCTGCAAATAGTGAGAGCTTTACTTCTTCTTTTCCAATTTGGATTCCTTTTATTTCTTTTTCTGCTCTGACTGCTGTGGCCAAAACTTCCAAGACTATGTTGAATAGTAATGGTGAAAGTGGGCACCCTTGTCTTGTTCCTGACTTTAGAGGAAATGCTTTCAATTTTTCACCATTGAGGATAATGTTTGCTGTGGGTTTGTCATATATAGCTTTTATTATGTTGAGGTATGTTCCTTCTATTCCTGCTTTCTGGAGAGTTTTGATCATAAATGGATGTTGAATTTTGTCAAAGGCTTTCTCTGCATCTATTGAGATAATCATATGGTTTTTATTTTTCAATTTGTTAATGTGGTGTATTTACATTGAAAAACACCAATACAGTATACTAACGCATATATATGGAATTTAGAAAGATGGTAACAATAACCCTGTGTACGAGACAGCAAAAGAGACACTGATGTATAGAACAGTCTTATGGGCTCTGTGGGAGAGGGAGAGGGTGGAAGATTTAGGAGAATGGCATTGAAACATGTAAAATATCATGTATGAAACGAGTTGCCAGTCCAGGTTCGATGCACGATACTGGATGCTTGGGGCTGGTGCACTGGGACGACCCAGAGGGATGGTATGGGGAAGGAGGAGGGAGGAGGGTTCAGGATGGGGAACACATGTACACCTGTGGCGGATTCATTTTGATATTTGGCAAAACTAATACAATTATGTAAAGTTTAAAAATAAAATAAAATTTAAAAAAAAAAAAAGATTTTTTAAACTATATCTTATGGCTTGCTTCCCAGGCACCATTTCTACCATAAATGTTCTGAATCTCATGAATGTCTGAAATCTTCTATTCATTCCTCAAGGCTTGGGAAGCGGGAGCCCAATAGTTAAGATCATGACCTATGAAGTCAGGCGATCTTGGTTTAATCCCCAAATGCCCTTACAAAATGTATGTTTTTGGACAAGTTAATCTTTCTTGTCTTAATTTCTCCATCTAGTAAGTGGGGAAATAGTACATACAGGTTTATCTGGAAAATAAATGAGATAACACATGCAAAACACTTAAAATGGAGCTTGAACCACAGGTAGACGTTAACCATCGTTATCATCCTCATCAACACCTTGTCTGATGATCTTGTTTCCTACCTTAATAACAGAATTTTACTTATCAGGCACTATAGACTCACCCGTTTTCACTGCCTCTGTGTTTTTACACCTAGCCTGCCTTCTTCCCTTCAGTCATACCTTTATATATATTTCCAAATACCTTCTAAGTGTCCAGCACTGCCCCAGGCACAAGATACCACTGCCCAAGAATGTGGGCCTCCTCTTTTCTGAAGTTAAGCCACAGGCTCCACCTGATCTTTCCCACTGGCTCCAGCTCCTCGCCAGCTCATTCGACCTCCCCACCAGTTCACTCCACCTTCTTCCCCCAAATCTTTAATCTTTACCTCTCCACTGGTTTCTTGCTCTGCCTGAAAATCTTCATTAGTACCTACTCATGGTAGTGGTGCACGTTCAGTCAGGTCCAACTCTTTGCAACCCCATGGGCTATTCTGTCCATGGAATTTTCCAGGCAAGAATATTGGAGTGGGTTGCCATTTCCTTCTCCAGGGGATCTTCCCAACCTGGGGACTGAATTCCTGTCTCTTGTGTCTCCTGGACTGGCAGGCAGGTTCTTTATTCTTTACCAGCTGAGCCACTGGGTAGAGTCACCATATATTTCTTCTTCCTTTAACGTCCATAGTTCTCAAAGAAAAGTCCTAAAATCTGATTTCTTAAACTCCACTGAAACTTTACTTACCAAGATTCCTAATGGCCTTCTTACAGCCATATGCAATAACTGTTTTAGGCCTCCTTCTGTTTGTTCTGCTACTTCTAACACTGTTGACTATGCAGTCAGCTTGCAAACTCTCTTCTCTTCTTTAATGCAAGTTGTTAACACCATCGTGGTTTTCTCACAGTTCTTTGGCTGTTCCATCAAATTCCCTTAAAGCAGATGTTCCTCAAGCAGGAGATCCAGCTCTTCCTATTCTCTGTCTCAAAGATCTTGACTCTCCCCATTGCTCAAACACTAGCTCTAATGAGATGACTGTTGTATTTCTAACTCCAGTTTTGACTTCTCCCCTGAGTTTCAGTCCATTTCCAACTGCCTGTCAGGCATTTCCAATTAGACTTTCAATCTAAGCATGACACCCGAAAAATGTGATATTTCACCCATAGACTACTCCCTAATCTGATTTTCCCTCTGTAGTTAAAGATAACAAATGAAGGGAGAATACATCCCAGGTAAGAGAAAACTTCTCAAAAAATAAAGGCAGGCAAAGCCTTTCAATTTTCCACAATGATGTCTCTTACAAACATCTCTTTCTCACCATTTTTCTTTTTCCACTCCATTTCAGGCCTGTGCACTGGCTGCAGTGTCACCTGCCACCACTCTCACCATCTGCCTCCACCAATCCAGCAAACTACTTCATAAAAAGATTTAAAAAATGCCTATTACCACTCATGTACCTACCACCTACAAAGATTAAATCCAAATTCTTGACAATAACATTGAAAGTCTCTGAGAGGCGGGCCTAAGACTGCCTCTCTTCCCAGCACTGAAATCCTTATGTTTCAGATGACTCTGAGCTCACAACCATTCTGGTCAGTGTCTGCTACACATCTCATACTCTCCCACCTTGCCTGCACAAGCCCCTCCACTCCTATAAATTATCCAAATTCCATCTCTGCCTCAAATCTTAGCTTAACCTACCACACAATCTTCCAACAGCATTTAGGTATACAGTGTTTTTCACTATTATTATTACATCATGCTTTCTATGTACCAGGCACTGTTCTAAACACTTTATATATACTAATTAATCCAAATCTTACAATAATGCTGTAAGATGGATACCATTATTATCTGTATTTAACATATGGGGAAACTGGGGCACAGGAAGACTAGGCAATTGTCTAGACTTACAGCTTGTGAGTGGCCGGCCCACAAATTACATCCAGGCTGCGTGGTTTCAAAGTCTGTGTTCTGCTGCCTATCTGGAATTCTTTAGCAGTTTTGTCTGTACTGCTCATTTATCAATAAGCTACTTTGAGACATCTATTCAATTATGAGGAGATGACAAGACATATTTAAGTCTTTTCCCTTCAGCTAGATTAATCACTTAGGTAAACCTTTACTACTGAGGTTTCTCCAGTTACTGATCACTATCAATAAATATTAGCTTATAGATTTGTTAAATAAAAATACAAGAATGGACAGAAATAAGAGTATCTAGCCGAGATGTTAAAAGTCTGAGAAGTAACTTTAAACTATTTCCAAGAATAGAAGGTTTATTTTTTTTTTAACTGGCTATTGGGGTTTTTTTCATTTTCCTATGGTAAAACAAAACCATAAAGATAGAATGTCAGGAAAAAACTTCTAAATGATTATACATCATGAAATGTTATAAGACAGGGTGAAAAATTTCTCATCTTTAGGATTTCCAAGAATAAAAAGTGCCTAGGAAAAATTATATAGTCTTGCCTGAAAGTAGAGAAACGGATTCTTATTAGAATAGTGAGCACCTAACAATGCTTAAATCAATGTTTATTTAATAAATGCATGAGCTACCTTGACCACAAAATTATCTAAGTTGTCTTCTACAGAACATAATTTTTATGCAGAGCTACATTCCAGTAAGTCCAACATCATGAGTCTTCTGAAAAAGTACACATTTTCAGAAGTTCCACCCATTTGGAAACTAGTTTTAGTTTTGGCAGAGCTGATATTCATTTTGATAGTATTTAGGCAAATTTTTCAGCTATTTCTTAAAGCCACTCTTGCTTGATATACGATAAAATAAACCACAAAGAGGTAGTTTCTGCCCTTTAGCTAAAATTTTCAAGACTCATAATAAGACATGAATCAACAGAGATCAGAACAATTCATTCTCTTCTTCATCCCTCCTTTCTTGTCTCTATATGGAGTGGCAGTAGGTATCAAACAAGAGCAAGCCAGCTAAATCTGGCATCTTGTCACTGTCCGGGAAATCAAGTCCTTAGAAATCAACTCATCCTTAGTGAAATTAAGACTGAAGTAGTCACCAGAATGATTTTTGTGTGTTAGTCACTCAGTCCTTTCTGAGCGACTCAGTTTCTGAGTCCGACTCAGAAAGAGCCCAACTCTTTCTGATCCCATGGACTACTGCCCACCAGGCTCCTCTGTCCATGGGATTCTCCAGGCCAGAATCCTGGAGTGGCTTGCTATTCCCTTCTCCAGGGGATCTTCCCAACCCAGGAACTGAACCTGGATCTCCTGCATTGTAGGCTGCCTGAGCCACCAGGGAAGCCCAGAATGATTTACTCATTTACAATAAAAGTATTTTGTCACACGGGTGAAATAATATATGCTGGCACAATAAGCACATCCCATCCCTGTAGATAAGCCACTTCAATATAAGTCAAAATCATAATCAGAAACTAATTTCCTAGAGAAGGAGGGAATATATCACTATGATTTCCAACTACTTTTTTTAATCATGAGAAATCATTTTTATAGCAATCAGAAATATCTACGGACTGCATGACTGGTGCATTTTCTCTATGTATGGAGAACTGCCTGGAAATCAGAAAGGTGTTTAATGAGTCTGTGCTCCAAAACAGAGAGGCAGGATTCAAACGAACAATAGCATCAAACTCGACCAGTCTTACTACTGGCACTAGAAACAACCACTCACCTAAAAGGGCTTAGATATGCTCACCTCAGTAAATTTCTTTTTATTATCCTTCCACAAGTGGTCAACAGGCCTTCTGATGGACATATTTTTTAAAAAATATATAAATATTATCAAAGACTTCTGCAAGGCAAAGAGTGATTCTATCAATATCTTCTGATTTTGCAGATCTAATGTATCAAGTTAATCTTCCATTTCGACAAAAGGGCAAGCAGATCTCTTTCTTTATTCTTTTTGAGAAGCTGGAATGGGGGAGAGACAGGGGAAAGTGCTTCACTTTGAACTGACACTGAATTTTATGTTATAAACAAAGAAAACATTAGATATAAAATGAAGTGGCAGGACTTTCCTGTTGGCCCAGTAGTTAGGAATCCACCTGCCAATTCAGGAGACATGGGTTTGATCCCTAGCCAGGAAAGAACCCAGATGCTGCACAGCAATTAAGCCCATGTACCCCAACTACTGAGCCTGGGTGCACCTAGAGCCTGTGCTCCACAATGAGAAGCTACCACAATGAGAAGCCATGCATTTCAACTAGAGAACAGCCCCAACTCACTACAACTAGAGAAAAGCCTGTGCAGCAATGAATACCCAGAACAGCCAGAAATCAGTCAATAAATATAATTTTTAAATAAATTTAAAAAATAAAGCAGTAGACCTTCAAAACTTGTTCTTCATCCTTCAGCAAATTTTAGCTGATACACAGCAACCTAATTGAGACTACATTTTCCAGATTCCCTTGCCAGTAGGTATGATCAGTAGCTAAGTTCTCACCAACAGAATGTCAATGAAAGCAATGAATTATACTTCAAAGCTTTGGTCTTTATGCACTGGGTGTACACTCCTCTGCTACCATGGAGTTCACCAGAGGAATCACAGAAGTCACATGAAAAGGCTGGCAGAGCCACTTTGCCAGCTTGCATCCCACGAGGTCATAAGGAAGAGTACCTATCAGGCCTGGACTGTTAAGTGACAAAACAAAATTTATCAAAGTCATTGGGTCTCTCTGACACAACAGCTTAATCTGTATTCTTATTGATAGAGATATGGATAAAATTGAACATCAGAACTGCATATTAGACCATGTAACCACTCTATGTAAATTCATAGCACTTAGGTACACCTTTAGCAGAGAATGTCACCCAGTATGTATCTATTCCTACATATTTGATGCCGAGGAATTCATTGGTTTCTTAAGATTAAAAAAAGCAATGATTGAGTCCATAGTATTAAACTCAAAAGACAAGAAAATTATAAATACTTTGGGGAAATTAAGGGGTTTCTGAGGAGCACATGCATTGTCAACGCTAATGTAAAAAGCAAATGGGAGTGGGAGGAGTGGGAGAGATGATCAAGTATTCATTCTGATTTTAACTCTGAAATCCAAGTACATTTTAGGAGTGACAAGTATTATCTACATCATTCTTTTTAACATTTCTTATATATAAGTAGGAGTAATTTTAATATCTATAATTATTAGCTACATCGCTTTTTAATCTAAATTTACTAACTTCAGGGCCTTTTGTTTACCAACTCTCTAATCACTTGTATCACATTTAACAGATATCAACTATTAATGTCAACAACTAATGTACTTCTAACTGTTCATATCTTAACTGAATATTACCAACATCATCCTTATTTAAATATATTTATTCCTCTAGCCAAATGAACTCAGGGTTAACACTAATTTCCAAGATGGGTAGAAGTTAAGTAAAGAATCTGAGACTCTGGTGCCTGAATTCCTTTAGGACAGATGGCTGGTCTTCAAAGAATTTACAACCACATGACTGTTCCATTCAAAAATTATATTGTGCCACAGCCAACTTTGATTATTTATGTTAACTGAAGGCAGAAGCACAGATGATCAAAAACATTCTGCAAATCACTTCTAGTTGGCTTTGAAATATCTATTAATTTTTTTAAAGAGATTTATTTGATTATCTTTTTCTCAGGATAATACGAAAAATGACTTACATTCCCTGGGTATGAGCCAAATGACAGGAGCATAACGGGTGGTTGGACCAATTCAATGTGGGTATAAAAACGCACCACAAATAAAATGGAAAGCAGACCAATTATAAGAGATGAATGAGACTTGACTACAGATATTAAAAATAAGATATTTTAAAACACGATTCTGTATTAGGCTTTGTATGGAATTAGACTTATAGAGATAGAGCTAAAGAGAAAATCTGTGCTATATTAGAGTTCACAAGCTCAGGGAAATAAATATTTCTAGAAACCCCTTGGTGGTTGGACTACCAGTCTTAAAGGTTTCTCACACAGGGATATTAATACTATTAGTGCTTTGCTCTATTTTTTAAAGTATTTCAGTACACGATACTTATCAATTAGTAAGGAAAAATAATAACTTTACAATGCAAGAAACATGGCAGACAGCGTATAATACAAGAGATCAAATTAACATCACCAGCAACGAGACATGCCCAACAAGTGCTTTACTCTTAAACGTTATTAATACCTACAATGACCAGGACACATGGACCATGTGCATTGCTAGACATGCTCCAAATTTCAAAATGGATCTGAAATCCCTCAGAAGTCACTAGTGTAGCAGGGGCGTCAGCACCAAAACAGGAGGTGCACGGAAAAGAAGGACTTTTCCCTCCACTGCTTCTCTCCTGGGCCTGTGTGTCTAGAAACCTTTTGACTTGGGTCAAATTCCATCTTCTGATTTTGTTCAATGCCTAAGAAATTTCTAGCATTTAATAAGTGCTAAGTAATAAGACACACAGTGGAGGCATAATAAATTAACATGAAATGCTCCACAGTGGGGCCCACTTTATGGATTATGCCAGTAATCCAGGGGCCGTATTTTTGAAAAATAGATTTGTATTACAATAAACCTTATTGTATTACAACAGATTCACTGACTTACAGCGTGTTGCACACTTTCAAATCCCAAACCTATAAAGCATTTATTTTTTATTTAAGATTTATAAAATCATGTCCATCTTAAGATGCCTCCAGGCGTTCATATGATATAAAAGCAGATACAAAATTCTAACAAGAAGAAAAGCCAGGCTCTGTTCAGATTTGCTTTTGTTCTTTTTTAAAGCACTAAACAAAAGCCATATGTCTAATACCTGAAGGTCAACCCAAAGGGCCAACTTTATAAAGATTTATAAAATAAAAAACTCTATCTCAAGAAAACACTGCTCTCTTTGGACACCAAAGACTTGGGCCAACTAGCAAGGGAGCTTTGGTGGTGCCTCACTGGAAGCAAGTTTTAAGATACCTAAAGGATTAAAGCACAAATTTTTTAAAAATAAAACTCACTACTCTGAATTTAACTCCAAAGCAAAGCAGCGCTGTGACGTGTCTCCTGCTGTGATGGATGATGCCGAATGCTGGAGCGGCAACACTCTGCACACAGCATCGCCCTCACCTGGTCTTTACTGAGCAGGCCCTTCTCTTTCATGTACATTCACAGCTGGATCAGAAGGACGGCAAGTCAAGAAGATACAACAGCTGTCTTAATGTTGGGCAAAGGTGAAATGGTGAAGAGAAACTTAATGACAATGTTTCTGGTAGCCTGTGGTGAATTATTCATATTTATTCTGATTTTTATTTTCAGACTTCCCAGACTACCCCTCCCATATAAAAAGCAGGAAAAGTCACAAAATGGATGTCAGAATAATAGAATGCTTGAACATACATTAGATAGTTTCACAGTTTTTTGGTTTGCTTTTACTATTATGTTACCTATGCTTGTACAATGCTTTGCATATAGTAGGTGCTCAAATATCTGAGGAAGGTGGGAGGAAGAACAGGAAAGAAGGAAGAACTCAAGAAGGAGAATTTTGTAAGTGGAGCATAGACAGAAAGGCCAACTGTAAAATTTTCATCTGGGATTGACCCCAACCCTGAAACCTCTACTTGAAACTAGCCAAAGCTCTGCTTTCTTTCTGTTTCTAGCAAGTTTAATATAAAACCAGACATTTCTTCTAGTTGTATATGAGTAATTCCTCCTTGTAAATTAGAATTCCTGAGGTTCCTAGGATCACTGTCACTAAAAAAGATAAAAGCAGAATTTATTTTCTCAAGTGGGAAACATATAAATTTAACTACATGTTTAAACCCATAAGTTTATATATAGCATATACAGAAAGGGAGCACAGCTATGATTAACAAGAGAATAGTTATGGCTCTAAGGTTGGACACATGCCCTCTTCTCTGCTCTGTCTCAGTCCTTCACCCTAGCAGAGCTCGTTGGCTCCCATAGCTTCTATGTGTCAGTAATTACCAATTTATCTCCAATCCAAATCTGAGTTCCATGTGCCAGTCCTCTGCATCCAGCTTTTTCTGGAAATCTCCATTTGGATGACTCACAGGCGTCTCAAACCTGAAAAGACTCAATACTGAATGTTTGGTCTTAACTGCATGCACAGTCTGCCTTTCCTCAGATTTCCCTACCTTGGTAAATGGACCACCACTCACCCAGCTATTCATGCAGAAATACAGTGCTAAAATGAGGCCTCCTTCTTTCCTGCATCTTCCACACCCACTCTATCATCATGTTTAATGATACTACCTTCGAAACATCTCAATCTCTCCTGCTCTTCAGCATCTCCAATGTCATCATCCTAATCCAGAGACTGCCAACTGTCATCTACAGAATCCTACCCTACCTGCACGACTGCCCTGTTTGGCTTGCTGTATTTTCATAAGCTATTTGGATCAGCTGTTAACATTTATTTATTTTTTTTTTTAATTTTATTTTATTTTTAAACTTTACATAACTGTATTAGTTTTGCCAAATATCAAAATGTTTATAAATTTAAATATTAACAAAACAATTTGGATTCCTAGCTTCTCTTGGAAAACTAAAAAATCTGGCAACAACACTGGGTAGGTACATAATTCCACTTGGTCTATATTAGGTGGGCTCAGGAAAGAAACAACTCTGCCTCCTGGTTTCTTTGCTGGTCCCCTCTTCACGGTCTCCCAACACTGAGGCCAAAGGAAAATTGACATTTATCAACATAGCTTTAATATTATTGCTTATATGAGTCTGCTATATACTTTTATACCACCCCACTGAAGGCAAATGAGTATGTGAACCCATTCCAGTATGTTTCCTTTCAAAATGTGAATCAGATCATATCTCTTGCCTGGTTAAACTTTCTAATGACTTCCAACTGACTTAAAAACCTAAAAGCTTACCATTACCTAAAAGGCCCTGTATGGTCTAACCTGTCCAATTTCATCTCTAGAATATAAGCTCCTAATGACAAGGACTTTTTGTTTTATTAATAATATTATGGGGGGGGGGGTTCTAAGGAGTTTAAAAACTCATTCCTAGCCACAGGTAATTTCCAAATTTTGTAGTATAAATTATATGAAATACTATTATCCCTCTTACTTTCTGATAATTATTTAGTTACCTCTGATTCAGTATTAAGTTTCCTTGTAGCAAATCTATTAGTACACTGCTTTAGAAACACATCAAAACATGTGTTATTTTTAGTAAAGAAGTAATTTCATTCATTTTCACTCCACCAAAATGGTACAGATTTGCCAGGCTGAAACAATTAATTTCCCTTTCATTTACACACTTATCTGTAAAGGCATCATGAAGTATGCCACAGGAATCATCTCTCTTCGAAGCCTATTATGTATGCTTTGTAATTTACTGGAAATTGAAATCATCAGTAATCATTTCTTCCTTTCCTCTTGTCAGGCTGGAGTCCTTTTTTAAGAGCTTTCTTTTCAGGTTTTGCCAACACATTTTTTTTAAAGTATTTTCCTTCTTCTTTGAAAATGTGCCTATAAAGTTCAAAAATTTTTAAATAGTGCATTCCTAGATGACATCTTAAAAAAGAGCAATTTCAAAGCAAAATTTCTTTTTTGCCCAATTCAGGCATTTATCTTTTCCTAGAGATATGTAGATGAGAAAAGAAGCAAGGTCCACACATAAAAGGAAAACAGTCAACTAAAAGGCTTACCTGAAAACCACACCATAATTCAAATATTGTTAAGGGTCACTGTCAACATGTTTAGGCCAGGAGCACAATCTACCTTTAAATTGTTGTAATCTGATGGAAGGGATAAAAGTTTGACATAGTATTCCTCTAAAGAGAGCAGGGTAAAAAGATGAGCAATAAATCCATAAGGAATGGATATGGCCAGGCAGACATTATAGAAAAGGCACCAGGAAAAATCAATAACCGCAGAAAAGGACAACAGAACCCATGGGTAAAAGGAATGTGTAAATTCTAAGGATTTAAGATCTTTTGGAGGATTTTCATTGGATTGGGCTGTTTTTCCCAAAATCTAGCCTTTCAGTTAAAAAAAAAAAAAAAAAAAGCTATCTTCTCAACCGGAAGTTCATAATATTTTTTTAAAAGCAACCTACAATGTGACTCCTTTTAATGCCTGGTTCCATAAATGTGCCTGGCACTTCATAGTCATTCATAAAACATCCGTGGATATTCCAATGAGCTATCAAAGGTGGTAAGATAAAACACAATACTAAGAGGGTTGTCACAAATCCCAGTTATTTACCTGTAAGATTTTCTTTATGAAGCTCTATCACCCCAAGTAGCTATTACAGTTAAATGGATAATGATGTAAAACATGCAGACTGTGCTGCCACAGAGGAAGCACTCAATAAATATGAGCTATCCTTCTTTGTGCACACAGCAAGCATTGCCTGCCTCAAGTCTTAGGAAATGTTGTGTCTCCAAACTCACCCTCCTGTTAACCTGCTGTGGAGGACAGTATCTGTGTTCTCAAACAGAGGCTGGCTCAATATTTTTGCATCATATTTGAGGATCAGAAAGAAAGCAAGATTTTAGTAGGTCCTAACTTAGGCACTGTCAGAGCAAAGAAGAAAAGCAACTCAAAATGACAGCTGTCAGGAGGGAAAAAACCTTAATGGTAGTAAGTAGGTTTCTGCAAAAGTAACTTCCCCAGACAGATACCAGAAGTGACTGTGTAGGGAAGCCTCCAGAAAGTAGGGAACCACTGCCCTACTTCTTTCTTTCACAGCTAAGCTCCTCAAAAATGTTGATATATCCTGTTTCCAATTCTTCCTTCTCTCTTGAACCTAATCCAATCAGGTTTCCACACCACCACTCATCTAAAACTGCTCCACAAGGGCATTCACGATCTCCATGTTGCTAAACTGTCAATTATCAGACCTGATCAAACGTGAACCCTTGGCAGCACCACACAATGGGTCACTCTATTCCTTCGCTTCCGAGTCACAACCTTCCCCTGACTTTGCTCCCCCGTCACTGGCAGCTCCTCCTTGGTCTGGGGTACCAGACCCTTCTCCTAACCTCAGCCTCAATGCTGGGCTTTCATCCAGTCTCACAGCTTTGAGACACATCATGCTGGTAACTCCTAATTTTATATATCTGGCCAGGATTTCTACCTTAGACTTCAGACACATATTCAACTGTCTCTTCAGCATTTCCACTCAAGACATCTAATAGGCATCTCATATCTAAAATGTTTTAGAGCTACTCTAAAACCTATCTTGTACAGTCCTCCTATCTCAGTCACTGCAATTCCATCCTTTTAGTTCTTCAGACCAAAAACCTTGGTGCCACCTGTGACTCCTTTCTTATCCCATGCATATCTTCCAGCCAATGCCATTAGCTCTCCCTTCAAATATATCAGAACCTCCAGCATTTCCCCTCACTTCACCGCTTCCACTCTCACCCAAGAGACTGCCACCACCTTTCGCCTCCATTCTGTTTTCTTTGCTCTTGCCTCTTCAACCTACGCTCCACCCAGCAGTTAGATCAATCAGATCACAGGACTGCTCAGCTCACCACCCTCCAATGGCTCCCCCATCTCACTCCAAGCTCACTCCAAGTAGTCTGTGGGATCTGATCCCACAGACTACTTTCCATTCTGCTACAGTTCTAGGGGCCTCTTTCCCATCTGTGGAGCACACCAGGCATGTCCCCATGTCGGGGTCAGTTATCATTCCTTCAGCCAGGAGCACTCCAACCACACTGGTTCGTTCCCTAATCATCTTCAGGTCATTACTTAGCTGTCACCTGTATAATGAGGCCTCGCCTGTTTGAAGTTGCAAATCCCACCCCATAAATATCCTAGTCCCTCTTCCCTGCTTTATTTATTTTATTGTCTGTCTCTCCCCATTAGAACATAATCTCCATTAAGATAGACATTTTTGTGCAATCTGCACTTTGCTGAATCCTCAATGCTTACAATGCTCAGGTTGTTCAAACTAGTCTGGAAAAGTTTCAAAGGGAAGGGCAATGCTCCAGCATCAGTCAGGTGGGGTAAAGTTCTCTTGCTTTCAGATGACAGGTGTCCAGTAAATATTTGCTGAATGAATGAAAAAATGAATGAATAATGATTTTTTAAGGCATTGATAATGGGATGGATAATGTTAAGCCCTTTGTTCTCTCTCCCGGAAAGTCCACATTAGTCTCTAAAGCTCCTGTTAGGAAGGACTCTTCTGGAGGAACTGGAAGCTGTCTTGAGTTTTATATCTGGGACACCATGATATAATACAAAATTAGCACATAAGAAGAAAAGAAATGAGAGGCAGAGGAGATATAAAGAATTAAGTCCTGGGACTCAGATTTCCCAAATAGCACAGAAGTTTTGGACTTTTCAAGACCATAGAACTGGGGTGGGGGGGGTTGGGGGTGGAGGGACGCGGTGTGGTGCAGGTTGAGCACTCTTTCCTAAACTGCAAGAACCGGAAGGAACTTCAAAAGACCTCCTGGATTATACATACGTAAACTTGAAGGGTCACTTAAAAACAAAGAGATCTAGGCAGGAAGAATATCACCCATGAGCTTCACTGAAAAGAACGAAAAAAAAAAAAAAAAGCAAAACTCAGTACAAGTTTAAATAGCAAATTTTAGGGACTTTCCTGATGTCCAGTGGCTAAGACTCTGTGCTCCCAATGCAGAGCACCCGGGTTTGATCCCTGGTCAGGGAATATTTCCCACATGCCACAACTAAAAGTTCACATGCTGTAACTAGGACCCAGTGCAGCCAAATAAATAAATAAATACTTAAGAATAAACAAATTTTTAAAATTGTGTTTAAAAATATTTCATACCCTTATAAATACTGTAAACTTACTACAAAAGAAACGTGCTTCAAATTCTGTTCTTGCAGGATTATTAAAATACATTATCATAATAAAGGTTACATGACTGTTCATAAATCTCATTTAGTCATCAGACTAAATTACCCCAAAAATCAATTAATTAATGAGCTAAGTCAACAAACAGTCACTGAATGCCAACTCTGGGCCAGGCACTGGACCAGGAATGAGAAACCATCAATTATTCAGTCTGCTAAATGTAATTTCAACCAGATAATATATTTCTGTAATTTTATATTACATATAACATTGTAGTTACAGATAACTTCAACACATTTTCTGAAGCATTACTATATATGTGATAGAATACGAGCTATATGTGGGACAAAAAGAAGGCTAAATTCTGCTCTGAAGGAGCCAGCCTTTCAATACATAAATTTTTTTATTTTCTAAATAACTCGATCTAAGAGATTTATACTTATAAGCTAACTGGATGGAGGTTAAGAAGAAAAAAAAGTGAGGAGAATATATCAATGTATCTACCTGTTTTCTCTTTGTAACAGATGGTATAGTTTGATGAAAATACATTCTTAATCATACTAATAAAAAGAAACCATATGGTATTGAACCTTTTCAGCTCTAAGAAGGTGAATCTCAGAGTAAAATCCTTGGACAAATATGAATTGAGATTTATGGGTGGCATGATACATGAGCTACATGATTTGCCATAAAAAGGAGGAGAAGGAGCCAGTCACACATCAGACATTTCATGAAAAGCAATTTCACAACTATTAAGAGATTCATGACGTGTCTCTCACACAGGTACCATAGACAACTCCACAAATCCTGCAACGTTTTGTCCCCAGATCAAGTAACTTATCTAAACCACACAAAGACTAATTCAACCCCTCTTCAAAGGGAAGAAATTTCCCAATAAAGGAAAAATAAATTGAAATGCCAGCTACTTTAAATCAAACACTTAACTAACATGTTGCTACTTAAATTGCACAGATAAATATTCTGGCCTAAGTTCAAGGGAAGCAGGAATGTAAATGGGGGTCATAATGAATGAGCTCTATTTGAAGAATGGCTGTAAGGTATCATTACTTTATAGGTCTCAAAAAAAAAAAAAAAAAAAAAACCAACCTGATTCTGCTTAGAAAAGGGTCTACATGTTGTTAGAGGTTACCAGAAAACCAACTATGCATTATAATTTAAACTAATACATGTTGTTTACATGTTTCAGATCCCAGAAAATACTTAATTCTCTGACACTGACACTACCTTGGGGTATTCCACAGACTCCAAGATTAAAAGGAACATCATCTCCAGAAATAATGGGCATCTAGAACCTTGGCTGTGGTGAAAGCAGCCAGAAAGGACATTAGATTCCATTCTGGCTGTTGCAGCTGAGCCTGCCAAGTTTACCAGTGGGCCAAATTAAGGCTGGTAAAGTTATTACAAGCACATTTTCCTTTTCAAATGGACTAGGAAGCTGCAAAATGTATTCATCTTCAAATCTGAGGAACATTAAAGTTATGGGCAATGTTACTGAACAGAAAAAAAAAGACTTCAAAAACAATACTACTGCATTCCCCTCAACCACTCCCAACTGGAAGTTTTTATTTATGTAATGCTTTTCGATTCAATGAGTGACCTGAAATCCTTTCTCCAAGATAGAACTGTAATCTGCTTGTTGGCCATTCTGCTAGAAGAGACAACTGCTCACCTGAGTTCTGTTTCTTTGAATTACTGGTTAAAAGACAGTATTACACAGGATGAGTCAATCCCACAGCTAACTCACCACAACAGCTTTTCTAACTGCTGCTCACTAACAGCATAACTAAGAGGAACAACATACAAATACATAAAGTATATAACCATCACAGAAGGGTCTCATTATGTGAGGATAACAATTATCTGAAAAGGACTGTTAACCTATTCACTTACAATAGGGACCAAAGTCTCATAGTGAATGTGGGGGGAAAAATGTTTTCATTAAGGTAAAAAATTGAAATATCAAATATTAGTGTATTTTATCTTCAATTTAATAACATTTGAATAATAAATGCAACTATTGTAATACTAAAGCAGCAGCAGTAGCAGATGAATAATACTGATCTGACATCAGATACACTATTTATCTAATTAGCACTAGCACAATTACAGTGAGAGATATTCTTCCAAAAATACCTGGACATCATCAAATTTCCTCTAATTTTAATAATCAGATCCTTCTTTTGAAATAACATGTCATTATTCTGGTGGATTTTCTCTACCTCAGTTGTTCACTGGCTAATGCTGTCAGAATTGCATTGCCACTGGCTCTGCCTGCAAGTTTGGCAATAGTTCTTCGACATCACTTTTCTTGGTTTCATTAAATTTTTATCTCCAGAATTTTTGCAAAATCTGCCATTGACTTTGCAGTTGAATACAATAATTTTACATCTTTTCAACAATCGGTGACACATTATAACTAACAGGATGGGCAAGGGATAGTGTTTATCCAGGATGAGTGTTTGAGTGGGAACTAAATTTACATGTGGACAATTAATCAGCAAATATTTTTATATTATGGTAACTTCTGTTTCCCTATGCAATCTTTGTGACTACACAGCATGAAATAAAAAATATTCAGATAACAAGGGCATCCCATATATGAAGGGCCACGGCCATCATAGAAATGTCTTTAGGAACTAGAAACGTTTCTCAGGGGACTAGAAGCACATCCTAATATTTTAATATTGCCTGTCTGCATACCCTGTATTCACAGCATAAACAGACTGTACAAAATGATACCAGGATGCATCTCACTCTCTGGAAATATGTTTAATCTGACACCATTCACTAACCATAGCAGCAAAATTAAAGTCTTGACTTATCAATTTAAGCATCCAAATGTATATCTGGCAGCTGCCAGAATCTAGATCTACTGAGGGTACTAAGTGTTTTTATAAGATTAAAAAATATGTAACATATGAATATTTTCCTTATCCTATAAAGTGTATGTGTATGTGTTTTTATCACCCTTCAATAAGAGCTATTACTTTAGAATCCTGAAGTCCAGAATAAAACAATTTTTAAATATCTTTGAAACCTCACAAAAAAATAAAGGTAATGCCACAAGATGATAAGCAGAGATGGAAAATACAGCACTGTGTGTTTTAAAAAAAGCACAAAACTTTAGAGTCAAACAGACTTGGACTTCAATCCCAGATGTTGTGTAATTATAAGTTCATTACGCTATCCAAGTCTCACTTTCCTCATTTGTGAAATACAATAGCTGGGCAATAAATGCTTAGCTTCCAAATAAGACCAAATGAAATATTTAAAAGTGTGTGGAAAACTGTGGGTACTATCTGTGCTGTAAACCGTATCTAAGCTAATAAACAATAACTTCCCTTCTTTTTCCAGGCATTTGACAGCATGACAGTATATAGCCTCCAAAAAGTCTCTGACGAGGCTCTAGCTGTCTACAAAGACAAGGTTAGGATATCATCATGTGGACTTTGTCAGAAACACTTGATAAAGGCAGTATGATAAATAAGGCTTCTCAGAAACAGTGAGGTCCCAGCCCCAAGCACATATCTGCTAAGCCTTACAAAGTAAGAGGGAAGACGTTATTTAGATACATGAATGAGTTCTTTCTCAGTGACATTATATGATATGATATAACTGTCTTTAAAGCTAGACATATCTAGCTAGAATTCTAGGCCTTTCTGGTTTTGAGATCTTTGGAAAAGCACTTAACCTTTCTGAGGCTCTGTAAAATGAGAATAATCAAACCTATCTCCAAGAGATGTTTTAAGAATTTAATTTTTTCTTTGTTTAAGGACATAAAAAAAATTATGTAAAAGCACTCAGTACTCAGAAGGCAGCCATCTGATCGCCAACACTTCTCAGATAATGTAATTTTAAAAATAAGACATCTACAATTTGTATTTGGAAAAAAAAAAAAAAACTACAAACCTCCAAAGATCAATATGTAAGTCAGAGTCCTTCAGACTCAGATTCTGCAGGGGATATTTTGTTATGATAGCCATAAAACACATTCCTGAGATCTGTTCCTAAGATGTCACATCTACTGATCATATCTTCTCTGAGATGACAACATAAATAACAAAGTGATAAAAACCAATGAGATAACAGTCAAATAAAGAGTACTGTCCAATGACAAGGTTCAAAATAATCTCTCAATTGACCAAGCTATAGAAAAGTTTGCAAAAAAAAAATGCACCATCTTTCTAGGTATGATGTGGGCATTGGCAACAGGAACCATCTGGGTCACATTCTCAGCTTCAACTAAACCTACTGCTTTTTCTTAGTTTGCTTTCTTTCCAGATTCTGGGCACACACACAGGTTTACATAAGTTTTATATTTAAAGATAAGCCCCAGGATCTGTTTTCAAGAGACATAAGAAAACTAGAAAATAGCTACATCTTGTTCATAGTTAACGTCACGGCAGAAGAGGGGTAGTGTGTGTGCGCGCGCACATGCGCGTGCATGGGTATGTGCCCACTCACATGTTCAGTCACATTCGGCTCTCTTCGACCCCACAGACTACATACAGCCCACCAGCCAGTGGTGGTCAAGGCAGTGCAGTCAACATAAGACAAAAACAGAAAACGGTACCTGGATGTGGGCAATTATAACTAGTGTCCCAGGGGTAATTACCTCTAGACTTTTCTTTTGGGTCTTTGCAAATCCTCTCCACTTTCCTGCCCCTCCCATCTTCCAATGCGCTGGACTAGCCAAACTCCCACCTACTCCTAGACTACTTACTTCTCTGAACCTAAGAAACTGAACTGGACCAGAGAAAACCACTTAACAAGGCAGATGGAATCATGCTGCCCAATCTCAAATAAGCAGTCAACCAGACCTCACATGACACAGTATTTCCCTATAAAGCTTACTCTCCCACTGCTGAAACACCTAGTTCCCACTTTTCTCCACTCTATTCAGACTCCCAACTTCCCTCTCACTCTCAGCTGACGACTCTGTTCCATTCATCCTAAACAAAACAGAAGCCACCGCACTAGCACTCACAGTATGAAACCAGATTAGTCTTTTTTCTTTCCTCCCATCACACATAATCAAGGTGTCCCATTTCATAGACTATCTTCTTCTCTGCCTCTTCAATTTCTCTCTCCTGGATCCTTTTACTCAACATTTAGCACCTCTCATTCTTAAAAACACACCATCCTGTATCTTTATATACCTTCCCAGCAAAGTTTCTTAAGTTACTCAATTTTCTTTCTCCATTTCCTCATCTCCTGGAGTTCTTCTTTAAAAAGTTCAATCCTCAATCCTCTTTTTATTTATTTTTTTTAAATTTTATTTTATTTTTAAACTTTACATAATTGTATTAGTTTTGCCAAATATCAAAATGAATCTGCCACAGGTATACATGTGTTCCCCATCCTGAACCCTCCTCCCTCCTCCCTCCCCATACCATCCCTCTGGGTCGTCCCAGTGCACCAGCCCCAAGCATCCAGTATTGTGCATCGAACCTGGACTGGCAACTCGTTTCATACATGATATTTTACATGTTTAAAAAAAATGGTGTTACAGCAAGTATAACAAAAAACAAATAAAAATTGAATAGTATCTTTCTACTTTCCTTACTCCAACTTCATTTTCCTGAATAATCAATATTAAAGTTTGATGTGCATCAGTTCGAGGTCCTCTTTTCTTCTCCTTCTTCATACAACTACATTCTATCTCATTTGAATGTAAGCAACTCCACCCGCAACTTCAAATACCATCCTCTAAAACAACTCTCATGTCTCTATTTCCAATCCAGACCTCCTTTTTAGTTCCAAGCCTGTATCTATACATCACTCCTTGGAAGTCTCACAAGCTGAAGAACATATCTTAAATTCATCCACTCCTCTCTAATTCTCCTGGCACCATCCTTATACAAGTAACCTCCTGAACTATAACAAAGACCTCCTACTCATCTCCCTGCCTTTAGTACCATCCACCTTAACCCAGAGATCAACCTCTTTAACAAGGTCCTCCAGGCCTAAACAATCTGGTCATTACCCACCTTCCCCTCTACCTCACCACTGCTCTTCAGCCATACAAACTTCTTTTCATATCTTTATTCAGACCAAGGTATTTCTCTCCTCAATGGTTTTCTATTTGTCTCTGCTCCAATTACTTTTCTCTCATTCCCCTCTAGCCTTTATCTGATTAATTCCTAGTAATCGCTCCGGTCTGTACTTAAACATCACCTCCCTAAAAGATCTTCCCTGACTATCCAGTTGAAACTGTATTATTATGCTTTGGCACTAATGCTCACTTGTATTTTTCCTTCTTTGCATTTTTTAATATTATAACCTATGATTCTTCCTTTATTTGTAATTATTTTGTTTAATATCTGACTCTCCTATTATGCTTTAAACTCCATAAGGGAAGAGGACATGTGCTTAAAGCTTTCCACTGCAGTTCCAGTACCTAGCACATTGCCTACCTAGCACATAGCAGGCACTTGGTAGTATTTTTTGAATAAATAAAGAAAAAGTATTTTTATTTCATTTGGAGAGATCAAAGAAGATTTCCTGGAGGAAACAGCACTTTAGAAAGGGACAAAATAGTAGGACAGATGAAAGAAGCACATTTCAGAAAGAAGAAATTGTTTGCAACGAAATGTTTGGTACTAGTTAGTGATTTTTTAATTCAAAAATCCAAAACAATCCTGGCACCAAGTGTAAAATAAAAATCTCACTATATGAAAGCAAAGTAGATGAAATAGCAGTGTGTCACCATTTACTTCTTAAGTAACAATTCTGTAACTAGTTCAAACTGGCTTTCTCACAACTTCTCTCCACTAATGCCATCCCACATCCCAGCCATCTAGCTTCTAAACTTTGTGACTCAATTTCTTATTTTCCCTCACTGTATCCAATCAGGCATCAATATGACTGTTTTTCCTTCTAAATGTCTTTCACAGTGATTCTTTTTCTCCATTTTAACCAAAAACAACCTAATTCAAGCCCTCTTCACATATAAAATTACTACAACCTTCTCTTAAATCAGGGTTTCTCACCCTTGGCACTACTGACATTTTCAGCTGGATAACTCTTTGCTGTAGGAGGCTGATGTTTAGCAGCATCTTGACTTTATCCTGGGCTTCTCTGGTGGTTCAGATGGTAAAGAATCTGCCTACAATGCAGGAAACCCGGGTTTGATCCCTGGGTTGGGAGGGGAATGACAACACACTCCAGTATTCTTGCCTGAAGAATACCATGGACAGAGGACCCTGACAGGCTACCAATGCCAGCAGCAGCTCAGTAATGTCCAACTCTTTGAGACCCTATGAACTGGAGTCAGCCAGGTTCCTCTGTCCACAGGATTTTCCAGGCAAGAATACTGGTCAGTCAGTCAGCTCAGTCACTCAGCTGTGTCCAGCTCTTTGTGACCCCATGGACTACATGCAGCCCGCCAGGCTTCTCTGTCCATCATGAACCCTCAGAGCTTGCCCCAACTCATGTCCATTGAATCAGTGATGCCATCCAACCATCTCATCCTCTGTTGTCCCCTTCTCCTCCTGCCTTCAATCTTGCCCAGCATCAGGGTCTTTTCCAATGAGTCAGTTCTTTGCATCAGGTGGCCAAAGTATTGGAGCTTCAGCTTCAGCATCAGTCCTACCAATGAATATTCAGGACTGATTTTCTTTAAGATGGACTGGTTGGATCTCCTTGCAGTCCAAGGGACTCTCAAGAGTCTTCTGCAACACCACAGTTCAAAAGCATCAGTTCTTCAGTGCTCAGCTTTCTTTACGGTCCAACTCTCACAACCATACATGACCACTGGAAAAACCATAGCTTTGACTAGACAGACCTTTGTTGGCAAAGTGATGTCTCTGCTTTTTATTTAATATTCTGTCTAGGTTGGTCATAGCTTTTCTTCCAAGGAGCAAGTGTCTTTTAATTTCATGACTGTCCTCACCATCTGCAGTGATTGTGGAGCCCAAGAACTGTTTCTGTCACTATTTCCATTTTTCTTCCAAAAAAATGTCTCCAGACATCACCAAATTTTTGTTCCTCTGAGGAACAAAAATCACCCCTGACTGAGAATCACTTTCCCAGATGATCTCATGAGAAAAATCCTCTAAAAGTACCCAATCAAAACTCAACTCATGGGACTTTCTTGGTGGCAGAGTGGTTAAGAGTCCGCCTGCCAATGCAGGGACATAGACTCAATCCCTGGTCCAGGAAGATTCCACATGCCTCAGAGCAAGTAAGCCCATGCTCCACAACTACTGAGCCTGCATGCCTGGAGCCTGTGCTCAGCAACAAGAGAAGCCACCACAATGAGAAGCCCGTGCATCACAAAAAACAGTAGACCCTGCTCACTGCAGCCAGAGGAAAAAAATTAATAAAACTCATCCTTTCAGGCTTCCCTGTGGCTCAGATGGTAAAGCGTCTGCCTGCAATGCAGGAGACCCAGGTTCGATCCCTGGGTCAGGAAGATCCCCTGGAGAACGAAATGGCAACCCATTCCAGTACTCGTGCCTGAAAAACTTCATGGACTGTCACCTGAGGAGCCTGGTAGGTGACAGTCCATGGAGTCGCAGAGTCAGACACGACTGAGCGACTTCACTTTCACTTTCAGATCAACTCAAATCTCATCTTTTCTATGAAAATATGTATATTTGTCAAACAGATGCACAGTTGTTTAATTTTATAAATCATCAAAAATCTGCACCATAAAATAAATGTGAGACTATCATTTACTTGTCAGTTTGATAAAAAAAAAAAAACTTTAAAATAATAATACTCGTTGTTGACAAAGATGTAGGGAAATAGGTACTATCAAACTACTGGTCAAAATAAACTTGTATAATGCTTTGTATGGCATTTAACAGTATGTGTCATATTTTAAGATGGTAATATCTTCTGACTCTGCTTATGTGAAGAGATAATCAAATATACATGCAGAGACTATATTATTCTATAATAGTAAAACAAAAAAAATTCTTACAGTCCCTCAGTAGTGTACTACTTAGGTAAACAATAGTATATTTAGAATACTGTGCTACTGTTAAAAAGAATAAAGCAGATATTTATGTCCTGACATGGAACAATAGCCACAATGAATATACATATGTGCAAGGTTTCAAAATAATATGTGCTACATGATACCATTTTTATAAATAACATTTATGTATGGTTACGCACAGAAGAAAGACTAGAATACATGTCAAAATATGAACAAAATTTCTGTAGTCCAATCACGTCTTAGATGTATAACAGGAACTGTTAAATTGTCTTTAGGGATCTCCTGGAAAAGTCCAGTTTGTGAAGCTTTTACTTTAAATTTTTCAGTTTACTTAAAGCAGGCCTATACATTTATTTACCACCTTTATTACAGGCAAATATCCTGAGGTAGAATATTCTGTTCTGAGCCATATTTTTGCCCTAGAGAAATCAATGGTAAAAAGGAAGTTTACAGAGAAAAATATATTTTTGTGCATGACAGCTTACCGGTGTGATGCATCTATGAATCATACTGAAAATAAGTCCCTTGAAATCAAACAAAACAATGTGTTTATATAAAGAATGTGCCCCAAAATTCCCCAATAAAGAAGACTGTTTAATCAAAATATTTGTTGACAGCTGGTTAGTGCTGATTCTAAAGTAGAAAAGAAAATCAGTATCATTGTAGACTTTTGTTTTGTGTATAAGAGATGAATATGCAAATTAGCCCAAAATGGAGACTCATTATCTGTTTTACACTTCAAGTGTGATTTTAAGCACCGTAGGTATATATACACACACACATCCAGAATACACATATATCTCAACAAATCATGCACATCATCTGTTCAGAACTGGGAAACGCATGCATGCTTCTACAACATTAAATGGAAGGCAGATGGTAGGCCCTGATCAACAGAAATAAAATGAAATCCTTCTAAATCCTACTCCCTCTAACATTCCTCTAATTTTTTTCTTTAGAAAGATATCAAGCAGTTCTTCATTACGGTTGATTTGCAACTTCAAAATTACAATAGGCAATGTAAAAGAGCATTTCAAAGAGGAAAAAACTGTCTTTTGGTACAGATTCTCTTTCATAGTCCTAGGCAGGAGATAACACTAACTTTGAAACTCATAGCTTACTGTAGTTTTATCAGTATCTAATGTGTAAATTAGCTCTTTCTGTAACTGGAGGTTTAGCTTTCAAAATACATAATTACTGATCATTTTAGCCTGCATCACATTTCTTTTGCAGGGTGAAATGAACTAAAACAGCTGTTACATCCTAATAGCTTCATAATGTGCATAGAATTTCTATGACTATTAGAAGTTAAACCTACAGCTTCCTATCAGACAGAACACATTCAATGTGTATATATGACCCACATTATTTGGAAGTACAATTATTAACTTATGAAATTATAATTTGAAACATAATGAAGTAAGGCTGCTAGAGAAAATATTGCAGCTCTTAAATGAGGTCAAAGCTGCTGGTCCACACCAATCAGTCCCCCCACCTTTCCTAGCATCAATGAAAGTACTTTGGGCCAAAGGAAGTCCAAGTATTCATGCTACCACTATTCCTTGCAGGGATCAAGCCCTCTATTTTCATACTGGGAGATGAATTTTTAAAGGTGAACCAAGTCTGGCACTCTGCCCAGAATTTCTGGCAGCCGACAAGCAATCTGGTTTCACTTCTGGTCCAGTGTCCCTTGAGCTAACCTTGTATCCACAGAAAGCACCCTGATCCAGAGAACCTGTACCATTTATGATGATGACTGAAAAAGCTCTGATGATTTTATTAACCATGGGACATGTACATACAGTTCTCTTTAAGCATATTTTCTGCAAAAAGAATAAAATATTTTCATTTCCTAGTATCTCTTTCTAATACTGGGGAAAAAATGTTAAAAGGATTTCTCCAGAAAAAAAATGACTATTTTCCACCCACCTAAATTCAGGGATGTTAGAGGGCTAAAGGGATTCAACAAGATATCTGATAAGGAAACACTACCAAAGGAATATACAGTGAGGTCCAGGACCATAAAAAAAAAAATTAGAGGGGCATATAAGATCTACTATGTAATTAATGGTAAAATTGGGTGATTCAAGCTATAAATGTTATGAAAGGTCAGAGCAATCAATGCTAGGCAATGTGGAGTATAATTTAAATATACATAGGGCTATCTCTCCACTGAGAGAATTATTAACTACTTAACCAGTATCTTCTTTAGATTACCATTTCCAAAGTAAATAGGATTGGAAAACAACTATGTAATTCACAAATAAGCCCATGTCCACGTTTGTTTATTTTTAACCTCTAAGACCTAGCAGTCCTTCCTTCTTCTCGAACTTCCAAGAAGAAAAGTGAGTGAAAGTTCATTATTTCCTCATTCACTCCAGACACTGGGATGGAGGTCCTAGAACCGCTTTCCCCACCATTTCCATTAATTACTGGGGTTCTGCTCTTATTTCTATAGCTCACCTTTGCCTCTGTTTCCTATGCAGGAGGCATCTGGCTCATATAAAGGAGACTTAAAGTCCCAGATAACTTTGTCTTCTATTCCTTCCTTGTTTTCTCCTTGACAGACCCCCAGTCCCATGTGCAACAGTTCAATACCTGCGTTCCTGATTCAGGATTTCCTAAGTCCCATAAATAAGTGCGGGGAAAGTACAGTGCCAAAATACTGGGCTGGCCAAAAGGTTTGTTCAGGTTTTTACAAACAAACAAACTTTCTGGCCAAACCCAGTATATTCCAAAAGGAGATCTCGAATTGGAGAACTGGTATACTCATGTCAATTTCCTTATAGACAGCATATACCCAACACAAAGTACCTACAAAAGTGCCTTATTTTTCTAAGCAAAAGACACACTGACTCAAATCCTGGCTCCAAAAGAGGGATTCTTTTTCCTTTACTTCTTGGGAATTTTTACTATTCTCTGAATATTCTTTGTGAAAATTAATCTAGTTTATGGTTCTTCATAGGGAATCTTCTAGTCTTGTTGAAAGAAATTAAAAACAAAACAAAACTAAATGAAAGTCCCAGATACCTGAAACAGTTATACAGGATCACATGAGAAGAGAAGTGTCAGTCATGTATGGTCTCTGAGCTTAGGGACACAGGTAGAAGGCAGAAGCAGATGGCACATTCACATAGGGAGATGCACATTCATAATTTTTTTTTTTGGCCTTACTGCATGACTTGTGGGATCTTAGTTCCCCAACCAGGGACTGAGCCCAGGCCCTCAACAGTGAAAGTTCAGAGTCCAAACCACTGGACTGCCAGGGAACTCCCATTAAATAGATGATTTTGACTGGTGAGACCAAAATCGGAATTTATACTAAGAACCAAAAAGCAGCAAGAGAAGCAGAAGGGCCCAGTGATGCAGAGCTATGGGTGAAGAGTTTAGATTTGACCAAGTCCACTGCAGACTCTGCCTTTGGCAAAAGAACAAAGAGCATCCTTTCTCCCATACTTTTTCCTGCTCAATCTCTTGATCCCTTTGTCCAAATTCTCTCTTCTGTAGGACCTCCCATGACTATGTTCTAGAATAACATATATATATACACACACACACACACATACATCTATTATTGTACCAATCACATTTTACTTTATCCATCGTTAGAAAGTTGTCACTCTTATTATATCATCAAGTTTGTGAGAGCAGCAACTGTGTCTTGTTCATCCTTGCTGGAACCTAAACTAAGTGTCTGCAATATAACAGGTATTCAATAAATATCTGTTCGTTGGATGAATGTCTGATGAGTAAGTCCTATAAGTAACAGAGTATAATTAAGGAAAGGGAATGACTTCCCTGGTGGCTTACATGGTAAAGAATCCACCTGCAATGTGGAAGACCTGAGTTCAATCACTGGGTTGGGACGATCCCCTGGAAGAAGGCATGGCAACCCACTCGAGTACTCTTGCCTGGAGAATCCCCATGGACAGAGGAGCCTGGCGGGCTGTTACAGTCCATGGGGTCACAGAGAGTCAGACACAACTGAGTGACTAAGCACAGTACAACAAGCAGAGGGAAAACAAGGGGAAAAAAGGATGTTTAATGATCAACTAGGGAGGTACTATCTGAACTTAATCCTGAAATTGCTTGGGAAGCAACTATACTACTACCAAATATAGTTCTTGCCCTTCCAGAATAAAAAACAGACAATGGCTGTTTGCGGCAGTAATGACAGGTCATTGGTGTTATTAACATCATCTCACACTTATCAAAAGATGCTAATATATACTCTAAAATTATAAGATAAAATTCAAAGGAAAATTTTGTATTTTCCTGTTCTATTTTCTCATGTTTCAACTCCTCCACTATACACAAAAGCAGCTCAACATGTTATTATCCTTTAAACTAAATAAAACAAAAACAAAAAGCCTAGATTCAATTGAAAAACTTAAGCACAAATAGCCATGTCTCAAAGGTCTTACTGAATACAAAACACAGTGGAAAATATTTTTGGCCTAATAAGAGGATCCTAAGTGAAAATAACATAAAATTCATCAACTAAAAAAGAAGCAATTCAAAATGTAAAAAGATCTTGTGGAGAGAAATTCTATAATACAAAACTTGTTTCTAAACACAGCTGAAGAAAAACAAATCAAGAGTTAAGAACTTCAGCTGCACTCCATAATAATAAAGCCTAAAATCATCTCATGGAGAACTAAGGGGCAGGAAAATTCAAAGGTCTATTGAAAAACTGACAAAACACACATAAAGGATTGCCACACTCCCTTTGGGGCATTTTAAAAGAGGAAATTGTTCTGCCTCCTCCTCTCCTCAGTACCCTTGTCACGACGGGGCCAGCATGAGCAGAGTGTGGCCACCCCAGGCCCTCTATTCCAGCACTCCTGGACACTGCTCCTGCCAAAGAGGCAGCACGAGCTTGTCCAGGGCCCCATATCTCCCCCTACCCTTAAGCAGGGCTACTTCTTCACCTCAGTCCACAGAGGTAATGTTGGACTGTGATGTTAACAGTAATCCAACAGACCGGCACATTCTCTTGAGGCTCAGTTTCCGCATTTGTATAATTAAGATAGTTAGTGGTGTTCCTCTCCTCAAGCTATCATGAGAATCATATAAAGGAGCAGCATGTGTCTGGCCCACAACAGACACACAATAAATGTTAGACTGTTCTCCTCCTGTCTCTCCTCTGAGGTCCTGTAACCCTCTCCCTCTTTTCTTCACTCCTCCTTTCTTCTGCTCCCTGATTCCTTATAAATATTTAATGGATCTATTTCCTTTGAGTTATTCTTCTATTTATTTCAAAATTTGAAAGGAAGATAAAAAAAGAACTTATTTGTATGAAACTGAATAGCTGTACTACAGAAGCCCACATATCTGCTATACTTGGCAGATGACAAGTCAAGGGCTGGCTAGCACCTGAACGTACCTCTGCGGACTTCAGGCATAATTAATGCTCCACATGAGTAGAAAGACTTAAATAGTACAAATAGCTTCACATGTTATTTCACAAATCACAGACTTCAAAACAATTTATATTTAAATATGGTTTTTTTAAAAAGCAATTTTAATCTCTCTTCAGCCCCAAGTAAAACTGTTATGTATTTAGTGACACCATGTGGCTACATTCTGCTTTGCACTCTTAGAACATTCCTCTGCTTACAGGTCACTCTGTATTAGTTCAATTATGATATCAAAGTTGTAGGTGGAGGTACAATTCAAACTAAAGTATTATTAAAGTATGAACTAAAACGATTACTTTTAAAAACTGAAACTGTTCCTTCTTCCTTTACATCTGAATAAAGCATTTCTTGAATTCTGAAGACATGAATCATAAATAAAGGCTCAGCATAATTCTAGGTATGATTATAAAGCATCCTGATGAGAACCACTGATTAATGTAAATGTGTCTGCCTTTAAAAGTAAATAAATACATCAGTGGCCAGGTATGAGGCTGGGGGAGAACAAAAGAGAAAAAATGGAAGACGCACATGCTTTTGTACAATGCTAGTATGGTAGGGAAAGGATGCTTCCATAAATAGCAATGTTTATTTTCTAATTTGTTTTATGTCTTGTAGATCTATAGCACTGTTAGGTACTGTAATCTAATGAAAATGGGTAGAAAAAATTATGCTGCATCTAATGATGGCAGGGATGAGAGGGGACTCGGAATGTATGGTAGCAATAAAAGAGATTAAAGTGCCCTAAACCAAGCAGCAGCACAGTTTTAGTATTCATCTAATGAGGCCTCCTACAGTAGACCAGTTACTCCTGAATAACATTCAGTGTACACCAAAGAAAGCCCAAATATCTACAACAAAGACCAGAGAATATCATCCTCTTAAATCTCTGCTTTAAACACCCAGCTCCCCTCTCCGGCTTTCAACGATCTCCTATTTTAAATAACCACTCACTTCCTCGACCCTGGTCACCATCACAGTACCATTTTAACAACACTTAAAATTACCAGATGTTTTCTTACAGTACATATCTGTTCCTCCCAAACTGTATGAGAGTAGAAACCTTGGCAGTCTTCTTCAGTGTTATGGCCTCAGTTCCTAATACAATGCATAGCCCAAAGTAGGAGGTTATTTGTGAAATGAGTAAGTAATGGTTGAATATACAGAAGAATAAATAAAGAAAAATCTATTTTCTTAGCTAGTGAAGCACACCTAAATGTCTTCTTGTATGTGAAAGCAGAACCATTCTAGTGAGATGTTTTTCATCATTTGTGACCTCTACTGTGACCAGTGAGACTAAGAGACAAGGCCAGCAGATGCTCTGCGACACCCTTTTTTCCATGACACATTTGGCACATTATTATCTCTAGTTCTAAGAGAAGAAGAAAAAGGAGGGAAGGGAAAACCACAATGATTAAAACACTTTCATTAACAGTCAAAGAAATCAATGAACAGAGTAGAGTATATGTTAGAATTTAGCACATGACAAATATGGATGTTCATACCAGTGTGGTAAGAACAATTATTGAATAAATGGTCTTAGTCGGCTGACTTTCCCTATCTGAAAATACACATGAAAAATATTCTGGCTGGACTAAATATTTAGATATAAGGATAAAAATAACAAGTAGAAAAACTTCTAAAAATATAACATTCTAATGCCGGAGTGAGGAACACCCTTCTAAACATAATATCAGATTACCAGAAACCATAAAAAAGATGGGACAGATTTGATTACTTTTTTTAAACATAAAATTCCATGTGATAAAAAGTACTAATAAAATAGTAAAAAATAATAAAATATACAAATACATGATGCTATACTAAGTCACACAGACTCTGTGTGACCCCATAGACGGCAGCCACCAGGCTCCCCCGTCCCTGGGATTCTCCAGGCAAGAACACTGGAGTGGGTTGCCATTTCCTTCTCCAATGCATGAAAGTGAAAAGTGAAAGCGAAGTCACTCAGTCGTGTCCGACTCCTAGCGACCCCATGGACTGCAGCCCACCAGGCTCCTCCATCCATGGGACTCTCCAGGCAAGAGTACTGGAGTGGGGTGCCATACACGATAGCCAAAGTACAGTCATATAAAACATACATATACAAATAAGTATAAATATATATACCACACATATACATTATATTATACATATATATCAAGATGCATATATCAACATAAAGTTCTCACAAGCCAAAAACAAAAAGGTAATCACACTGGAAGAAAAATACACAGAAGACAAAAACAGGCTTCTTATAAATGAGAAATAATCAATGTCAAGAACTATAAGATATCCTACTTTACTGATGAGAAAGGTAATCCAAATTAAAATAAGGCAATTTTTTTACAAATCTTAAATCACATTGGCAAATGTTGACAATGCCTGCATTGGTGAGGGTTCAGAAAAGGGGCATTTCTATGTGCTATTGGTAGAAACTGAGTACAGCCTTACCAGAGGGCAGGCTTTATCAGTATTTGAAATGTATACTATACTATAATTTGGGCTTCTCCGGTGGCTCAGACAGTAAAGAATCCACCTGCAAGAGACGCAGGTTCGATCCCTGGGTCGGGAAGGTCAAAGAGAAGGGGACGGCTACCCACTCCAGTATTCTTGCCTGAAGAATTCCATGGTCGAGGAGCCTGGTGGGCTACAGTCAATGGGGTTGCAAAGAATCAGACACAACTGAGCAACTAACACTGTATTACAATTTAATAATTAAAATGTCATAAAATGACATTTCCATTTTGATAATTAAAAACAAAAGGAAAGGAAGAAAGAAGCCCAGTTCAGTGTTAACTGAGTTCAGCCCTCCTGTGTCATGTTCTGAACTGTCAGGTTGCACCCTGTTCAATACCCTTTCTGGCTCCTCTGCATTCTCCTCTCACTTCTCTTATCAGCTCCAGCAGGAAACCTATCTGCCACCCATTCTTTCCTTTCCTCTCTCAACAGGTAAATTGTTAAGAACTTGGCTTTCAAGCCAACTATTCTTCTCCTTCAACTCTCAGGTTTTACACCAAGATGGCTCAAGTAATTCTAGCTACCAGCCATATGCAGGCTACCGCTACACACATTCACATCCATGTTTTCAAGTCTTCTCATATTTCAGCAACATTACACAGCTGCCAACATACTAGCACCATGTTGAGAAATAGCCAGAAAAAAATTTTTAAAGCATCTCCAGGGCACTCAGTATTTCCACTTCTTACTAGTGTTTTTTGTTCAGTTCCAGGCTCCACCATCTAAAAACTCTAAGCAAGGGCTTGAAGAGTTTCCTAGAAAGCCAAGAAGACAATGTGAAGGCAGGGAAATTTATGGGTATGGCAGAAATTGTCTTTTCCTGAAAAAGACAAAGCTGATAAGATAGAAGATGGTTCTGAGTACCATATAAAACAGATAAGACACAGTGCCTGAAGAACTATGGACGGAGGTTAATGACATGGTACAGGAGGGTGTGATCATAACCATCTCCAAGAAAAAAAAAATGCAAAAAGGCAAAATGGTTGTCTGAGGAGGCCTTACAAATAGCTGAGAAAAGAAGAGAAGCAAAAGGCAAAGGAGAAAAAGAAAGATATATCCATCTGAATGGAGAGTTCCAATGAATAGCAAGGAGAGATAAGAAAGCCTTCCTCAGCCATCAGTGCAAAGAAACAGAGGAAAACAATAGAATGGAAAAGACTAGAGATCTCTTCAAGAAAATCAGAGATATCAGGTAAAATTGCATGCAAAGGTGGGCACAATAAAAGACAGAAACGGTATGGACCTAACAGAAGCAGAAAATATTAAGAACAGGTGGCAAAAGTACACAGAAGAACTGTATAAAAAAGATCTTCATGACCCAGATAACCACGATGGTGTGATCACTCACCTAGAACCAGACATCCTGGAGTGAGAGATCAAGTGGGCCTTAGGAAGCATCACTGTGAACAAAGCTAGTGGAGGTGATGGAATTCCAGTTGAGCTCTTTCAAACCCTAAAATATGATGCTGTGAAAGTGCCGCACTCAATATGCCAGCAAATTTGGAAAACTCAGCAGTGGCCACAGGACTGGAAAAGGTCAGTTTTCATTCCAATCCCAAAGAACGGCAGAGCCAAAGAATGCTCAAACTACCGCACAATTGCACTCATCTCACACGCTAGCAAAGTAATGATAGTATGTGAACTGAGAACTTCCAGATGTTCAAGCTGGATTTAGAAAAGGCAGAGGAGCCAGACACCAAACTGGCAACATCTGCTGGATCATAGAAAAAGCAAGAGAATTCCAGAAAAACATCTACTTCTGCTTTATTGACTATGCCAAAGCTTTTGACTGTGTGGATCACAACAATCTGTGGAAAATTCTTAAAGAGATGGGAATACCAGACCACCTTACCTGCCTCCTGAGAAATCTGTATGCAGGTCAAGAAGCAACAGTTAGAACCGGACAGGGAACAATGGATTGGTTCCAAATCGGTAAAGGAGTACGTCAAGGCTGTATATTGTCACCCTGCTTATTTAACTTATATGCAGAGTACATCATGCAAAATGCTGGGCTGGATGAAGCACAAGATAGAATCAAGATTGCCGGGAAAAATATCAATAACCTCAGATAGGCAGATGATACCACCAACCTTATGGCAGAAAGTGAAGAGGAACTAAAGAGCCTCTTGATGAAAATGAAAGAGGAGAGTGAAAAAGTTGGCTTAAAATTCAACATTCAGAAAACTAAGATCATGGCATCTGGTCCCATCACTTCATGGGAAACAGGTGGGGAAACAATGGAAACAGTGACTGACATTTTGGGGGCTCCAAAATCAATGCAGATGGTGACTGCAGCCATGAAATTAAAATACACTTGCTCCTAGGAAGAAAAGCTATGACAAACCTAGACAGCATATTAAAAACCAGAGACATTACTTTGCCAACAAAGATCCGTCTAGTCAAGGCTATGGTTTTTCCAGTAGTCATGTATGGATGTGAGAGTTGGACTATAAAGAAAGCTGAGTGCCAAAAAATTAATGCTTTTGAACTGTGGTGTTGGAGAAGACTCTTGAGAGTCCCTTGGACAGCAAGAAGATCCAACCAGTTCATCCTAAAGGAGACCAGTCCTGAGTGTTCATTGGAAGGACTGATGTTAAAGCTGAAATTCCAATACTTTGGCCACCTGATGCAAAGACCTGTATCATTTGAAAAGACCCTGATGCTGGGCAAGATTGAAGGCAGAAGGAGAAGGGGATGACAGAGGATGAGATGGTTGGATGGCATCACCGACTCGATGGACATGAGTTTGAGCAAGCTCTGAGTGTTGGTGACAGACAGGGAGGTCTGGAGTGCTGCAGTCCATGGGGTCACAAAGAGGCAGACACAACTCAGTGACTGAACTGAACTGAACCATATGGAAAACTGTACGAGAACTGACAAGTCACTTTTCTTCATCTCCAGCTGGGGGCTAGGAGGGCTGTGCTTAGTCTAAGCTTTTGGCTCATTGAGCAGTCCACTTAACCCAACCATGCATTCCTGAAAAGGGCCCAGAAAGAAAGAGCAGACCACTTTCTTACATTGCTGTCACAGCGTTTATCAATCCATAGTTTTCCAGCACAGATATACATTTTAACAAAGACATGGGTAAAAAACACCAATGAAAATATATACATATTAATACTGAATTAATCTCTTGTCGTTACCTGGTCAGTGCCTTGACTCCAAACTCGTGCTAGCATTTACAGAGTACCTACTGCATACAAGAGTACCTACTGCATATCTACATAGCCTGAATACCATACAAGAATACTAAAAGATTAGAATCCATACTCCTTACTCCCAAGAGCTTATAATTTGGTATCAGAAATAAGACAAACATGTAAAGGACGCTGAAGAACAAAGGTGACATACAAATGTGCAAATTAACTAACATAATGCAAACTGAACACTTACCTGCTAAAGAAATAAAGAACGTATATGTGCCCAATAAAGCCTCTGCAAGAAGTGTATTTAGAACATTGCTTAGGTAGTCAATAAATGATTGCGAAGATAAGAAACACCAAGCACAAGGCATCTTTGGATAATCAATAGGGGCTCACTAAGTTCATTTTAAAATACTACCAAAATTGCAAACTATCACAAAAGGCAGAGCTTATGACAGAATGTAGTAACATGATAAGTTAGGGGACTTCCCTGGTGGTCCACTGGCTAAGACGCTGCGTTCCCAATCCAGGGGGCCCAGGTTTGATCCCTGCTCAGGGACTTGGATCCCACATGCTGCAACCAAGACTCGGCACAGCCAAATAAATAAATAAATAAATAAATATTTTAAAATATATGATAAGTTAAAGTGGTTATAAATATTAAAATATTTTTCTCACTAAAATGCATACAGGACTCCTTGTCTTGTTATCACTATCTCTAACACCACCTTTGCTCAGGTTTTCTCTACCAGCATTGGGAGCTGGCTGTAACAGGACAAAAATTAGCATCACGAATACGGCCGGGCTCTACAGCACACAAAACCAACATCAAAGGCAAGGCCACACAGAAGAGACAAAATAAGGAAAAGGGAGTATAAATAATGTCCACTAGTGAACAAGAGAATTACATTTTCTAAAAGCCGCAGATCATGACTGAGGGCACGTCTCCCTCCACAAGGCAGCGGTTTTCAGGTGAGTAAAGCACGTGGCCTTTGTCACAGCTGGTATCACAGGCACAACAATTCGTCCTGGGAGTCATGTTTCTAGGGTTTCAAATTAAATACAAACACAGAGTCTTTGGACCACATCAGACATTCTGGTTGTTACATTGCTTATTTTTTAACCTGATACAACCATAATAATGTGAGTTGATGCAGACTCAATCCCGTTCTCCACTTCGGGGCACCTCCGTCACTCTCAAAGTATCCCTAGGCAGTTCTGAGATACAGAATCTTCACTCAATTTCTTGTCCCTCTCATTTTAATACATTCAAAACCCCTCTGATAAAAGAGCAACTGCCAGACCTGAGACACTTTACTTCCTCTTTGGGGAAATGAAATTGATTTTCTTCATTTCCACACAAGAGGATTCCAGGGTAACAATAATGTGTCTGGTCATACCCATAATAAAAAAAAAAAAATGTAGGCAACATTTGTTACAGTACCAGAGGCTGAAAGGTTTTGTGGTGTTCCTGTGGTGGGAATAAGAATTCAGCCTGATGCTGTTAGATCATGCGTTAAATAAGTATAAGGGTATCTTCTGACCAAGACAGTAAATGCTGTGGGGCCAGCCCCATCTGCCCCAACTCAGCCACACTGGATGTCAGTCGGGAACATGAGTAAGGGTGTGGAGGGGAGTTAGGGTTGGGGGTAAGGAGGCCTCCTCCACGTGCTCCCTGCTTATATCCACCATATCCCTTCCCTTCTCTTGTCACACCTAATCAAACAAACCAATCACTTTCTGCCTTTGATCTCTTGAGTTAGGGTGATATATGAAGGGCAATTTCCAAGGGGAAAAGCACAACAGAAAAAAACAACAACAGAATTTCAGGGGTCTTTAACCACTTTTCCCAACTCCTCAATTCATCATTCATCCTGGTTTTACAGAATTTCAGAAAGAAAGCCTTAAAGATGGCTTATACCTAAAGTAAGAATATGAAACGTTAGAATAGTTTATCAATACTTTTTAAAAAACAAACTTACACGGAGCTAAAATATGTAACAACAATAATACTTAAGGTGCTCTGGTTGAAGGGAGGGTGTGAGTTTAGAGCCCCACCAGCTCAGCTTCCTTTGCCCCAAACACAACCCCACTTAGAAACACCTGCTCTGTCAAATCCCACTGATATTCACTGACCTAGAAAAAGAACAAAGATATTCAGAACATACACAATGGGTGTATGGCATCCAAAAATCTCCTGGCCCTGAGGACTGCCAGGGAAGCCTCCAAAAATATCTCTCCTGGCTTTTGTGGAAAGAACGCACCCACTAACAATAGCTCTGCTTTCAAGGTATAGCACGGAATTTAAAAAGCATTTCCACATCTCAGTGTCCCTTCTTATCCATTTACAGGTCTACTACATAAACATGGTACAAAACAGTTTCACAGTACACTATAAATATTAAGATGTTTAATTTTCCACAGTTTCCCTAAGTGTTTTAGTTGGAATGCATTTGGTAGCTGATACCCTGAAAAACTTTTCTTCTATGAGACAGAAAACGAAATCTGTTTCTCAACATTTGTATCTCTTTAGACAAACATCAATATCATTTATAAGCCATGAGAACTACCTGCAGACACGGGCTGGAAAATATAACTTTTGCCAGGAACGACACAAATACTGCGAATGATCAATCACTCTGATCCAGTCAAGTTCATCCATTGACACTTCAATGAAGTATGAATAAGACCTATGAATCAAAAGGAAAAAGGCAGAAAAAAAAAGGATATTAAAATAACAAGTGGTATTTTAATAAAATGTTAAAAGGTACAAAAAATACACTACTCATGAATTAGGTTTTCTGAACAACGACCAAATCCTGATGATGAAATTTGTATAGATCCCCCTAACACAGCATTTACAATATGTATTGAAGTTATCTCTTTGCATGTCTGTCTGCCTTATTAGGTCTCAAGCTGCTTAAGAACATGTTGCTTAGTCACTAAGTCATGCCCAACTCTTTTGTGACTCATGGACTGTAGCTCACCAGGCTCCTCTGTCCATAGGATTTCCCAGGCAAGAATACTGGAGTGGGTTGCCATTTCCTTCTTCAGAGGATCTTCCTGACAAAGGGACTGAACTTGAGTCTCCTGCATTGCAGGCAGATTCTTTATCGCTGAGCCACCAGGGAAAGTCTCAAGTTGCTTAAGAACATGTACCATGCCATATTTATCTGCATATATCCAGGGTCTAGCATGGTGCTTGGCATGTTATCAGGTATAGAAGACATAACAGGACCAGGATGCCCTGCACACACCATATTAGCAGATTAATAAAGCCATGACAGAGAGAGGACAGAAAATAGAGAAGGGTGCTCTCTCCTTCTGCCTTCATCGGTCTGGGTGCTCAGCCCTACTCTCTCAGGAGGAAAGGCAACTCTGAATATTTCCTCACCGAGGCCAGCTTATCTCCTGATCCCTCCCAGCCTCCTACCATCCCACACGCAAACGCAGCCTGAAGAACAATAAATGACATGGGTGAAGAGATATTACGTGTTTCTTTTCCATACAACTTAAAATTTGGCAGCTAATAATCTGCCAGTAATGAAAACAGCCTATCATCCTCCCCTGGTCAGCTACCCTGGACCATTACATGCTGGTCCCATCCTGAACAAATCTATATTCCCCTGTCATAAGCCAAATTTAAATTTGAGATGCAGTTATTACTTGTACTGTAATATCAACAGGAACAATCTCAGAAGATTTAGGTGACCATAAATGTCAGCCTGCAACCAACAGTTGTGACCAGAAAAGGTCAGCTTATTTTGTGTCATCCCCTCATTTTCTGCTGTCCCCTCACTCCCATTCATTTTATCGCTCAGTCTCAAACTGGTTATAACCTTTTATTGAACCTCTCTGGGTTATCAGCAATGTAGGATATAATTTTACAACACATGTCAGAATCTTTTTGGCTTAAGATTCTGAATTTTTCACCTTTGCTTAGAATGATAACAACTTCTGTGAGATAACAACTGGTACATGGTAAAGTTAAGTCCCCTGTGAATGTAACGCACATAGTAAAACAAAGTCGCCTATAAATATTTAATATCCTGGAAATGATGATAACTACTTTCAAATGTGCTAACCTTTTTCTTTTATTATTTTTATACTAATTTCATCATCAATTAAATGAATGAACATATGTAAAACTTCCAGAACACTGCCTACTACTATTATTAATCAGAGACTCATGGAAATAATACATGAATGTGTTCCATTTTGCCAAACAAACATATTATATCCAATAAGATACGTATCAGGAAATATATTCTTAATATAAAGGGAACAGACAACCAAGAGATAACCTCCAACATCCACACACATGCGAAATGCTGGCTCTCCCTTCATAAAGCTTCCGTCACACTTGGTTCAAATGGCCTGAAAGCCCAGTGTGGTGGTCAGTGGTGCTAACAAGAAAAATGAATTAACCAGCAAGATCTGCAGGGTTTCATCATCCTTACTATTAAGCCCTTCTTGCCTAGACGTAAAAAACACAAGCAGGGCCTCAGAGACTGCACACCCGTATCCAGGTATGTAGGGTCTAGGTTAAAGGTAAGCAGTAATGAGGGAGACCATTCAGTTCTTAGTCACCCTACTGCTCTGGTACTTCTGCCATCATGGCTGAACCCAGACACCACAGTGGGTGAAAACCAGAGTGGCTAGAAAGAAAGGTCAACTTTTGAAACTGGTGGGTTTCTAGGCTGGACCCACCAAATCTTTTTCACAGTTTTGTTTTGATAATGATATTTATCCACACTAAAAGACAATTTTTTCTTTATCCATAGTATAAAATAGATTTTTAAAGTTTTTATAATATCTAAAAGTAATCAATCAAGTAAATAAATAGTGGTAACCCAAATGGTAGAAAATACCAAACAATCATTAAAAGTAACATTTTACATGGATAAACAAGGACCTACTGTATAGCACAGGGAATTATATTCAATATCCTATGATAAACCGTAATGGAAAAGAATATGAAAAAAATATATGTGTGTGTGTGTGTGTATATATAACTGAATCACTTTGCTGTACAGCAGAAATTAAAAACAATATTGTAAATAAACTATACTTCAATAAAATTTTTTATTTATTTTGGCTGTGCTGGATCTTAGCTGCAGCAAACAGGATCTTCAATCTCTGTTGCAGCATGTAGGATCTTCAGTGTGGCATGTGAACTCATAGTGGCAACATGTGGGATCTAGTTCCCTGACCAGAGATTGAACCCAGGTCCCCTGCATTGGGAGCTCAGAGTCCTAGCCACTGGAAAACCAGGGAAGTCCCTAAAAAAAAATTTTTTAAGTAACATTTTAAAAGCATAGAATATTCACAATGTTTTCATTAAAAAGCAAAGTTAATTTTTGTATATCTGATCTTTATTTTGTAAAACTATGTGTGGTTTTACAGGTTTCTGTTTTGTCTGTGTTTATGTGTGTTTATATCACTATGCATAACAAAAAATGCTAGTTAGACTAGTACAAAGATTAATAACAGGCAGTGGGATTGCTAGTAATTTTTATTTTCTTCTTGTGCTTTTCTGTATTTTCTGTTTTCCACAATAAACACGTGTTCATTACTTTCATATGCAGAAAAGAAACAAAAAATGTTGTTTTAAAGAAATGTACTTAATTCTTCCCCTAAAACTAAACCTCAAGAGAAACAGTAAAATGATGACAAGGATATAAAACATCAAATTTGTAAAACCAAAGCTGGTGACCACAAAATTAGGCCATCTCAGTCAAACATGTCAGTTTCTCTCCAAGTCATGCTAATGACTCACCGGCTATCTCGGTCCCACAGGAGGATCCGTATATGATTGATAATGGACGGCTGACCTAGCTTAATCTCAATGCCAGAACGACAGTCATCATCAATTGGGTGCCTAGAAAATCCATGATCCAAATCATAATTCTGAGTGTCACCATCTAATAAGGCAGACTTCAGCTCCCCTTTCACAACCTGGGCTCCATACTTCATAGTTGCAATGTTTTCTTCTGGTACTAAGTGAAAAATAGAAAAAGCAAGGTTAACAGTTACTTATTAAATTTTCCATTTGGGGGGGGAGATTAAAATTCTAGTTGATTCGAGTATATGCATTTAACGAGAGAGAGGGGATATGGAATGTCTGTGAGGTTTAAGATACCATCACAGTTGAAATTTAATGACACCACTGTAGCCACTAAGTGCCTGGGACTAGTTACGACTAAGAAAAAGTGGTAAATACTAGGAAAAATTATGTTCTAGGACAAACGAATCAGGTCTGCTGAATTCATTCTATTAGAAGCTTTAATATCTACTTGATAAAAATAGCATGTAAAATGACCTATACCTCCCACCTGGACTGAGCACAAAATATAAAAGCAGATAGGTCCAATTTCTGACAAAACAGAAAGAGAAAATTTCCAATACAGCAGAGCTGTTGGTCATACAAGGACGTGCTGAATCAATTATTTAAAAAACAAGAATATGTTTAAAAGAAGATACACTTTTAAAAATAAAAATTCAGTCTGTCATCAAAATTAATATTATGATTATAACTAACCCTCCTCTTCCCCTCTCCAACACTAGATGTACTAGGAGTCAATTGTTCCTAAGACTCTGAAGTTCTGTATGGGAATTTTGCTTCACAGATCTGGAAACTTGTCTTCCAGGTACTAACATTCTAATACTGACACTCTCTCCGTGGAGTCATAAGAGGCAACATAAAATAGATGTTAAGATCTTGAGCTTCGAAGTCAGGGTTTAAATAATGCTGCCACCTTTAACCAGATGTGTCACTTTGGGGAAGTCACATTCTCTGAACTTCGGTTTCTCAATAGGGCATCATCTATCCCACAGGTGTTCTGGTTTAAGAATTAAATGAAAAGATCTTTGCAAAGCACAAGACTAAACTCTAAAAATCTTCCAATATTTTTACAAAACTGCCATTATTTTTTACAAAACATGTGTAAAAAAGCACACAATAAGAGCACTGGCCAAGTTTACAGATGGTATAAATAAATGCTGAATTCTCACAGAATATACGTATCTGACTAGGTGAAAGTATGAGCTATAATTAGGCTCTCAGGGAAAAGTAGCAATTTATCATTGCAGATTTCTAGGAAAATGCAGATTTAAAAACTTTTTTTTTCAAATGAAGACAGGTAAAGAGAGTGGCTCCAGCTGATAAAAAATGCAGCTGAAAAATAGGGTTTGGGTTGAATTTAGTTAACCTCCAAAAGACTAAGGCAACTCAGAAACCAAACCAAATGAAAATAAAACCTAGTCATGATCAACTTCTTACACCAGAGGCTTATGTGCTCAATTTCAGTTTGTTGTTGTTCAGTCGCCCAGTCGTGTCTGCCTCTCTGTGACCCCATGGACTGCAGCATGCCAGGCCTCCCTGTCCCTCACCATGAGTTTGCCCAAGTTCATGTTCATTGCATCGGTGCTGCCATCCAGCCATCTCATCCTCTAATGCCCTCTTCTCCTTCCGTCCTCAATCCTTCCCAGCATCAGGGACTGTTCCAAGGAGTCATCTGTTTGCATCAGATGACCAAAATACCGGAGCTTCAGCATCAGTCTTTCCAGTGAATATTCAGGGTTGAGCTCCCTTAGTATTGACTGGTTTGATCTCCCTGTCCAAGAGACAGTTTCAGTTTATAACTTCCTAAATTCTATTAGTGGAGGACAGAGGAGCCTGGTATGCTGCAATCCATGGGGTCACAAAGAGTTGGACACAACTTAATGACTGAACAACAAAAAAGTTATATTAGCTCATGGAAATCACACATAGTGTTCATATTTATTTTTTCTTTATCTAACAAATGTTATCAATTCCTTTGACCTAGTTCTCATAATATTCCTTTGAGTGTAGGACTCCTATTACATTCATTTCGAAGATGGGGAAGTGGAGACAGAGAAGGGTTAGGTGGACTTTGTTGCCCAAGGCTATACAGTTAGCAAGGAGCAGAGGTGTTATTAGAACACAGGTGGTCTGTTACCAGGGCCCCTGCCCTGCTACTACCATCATAAAGGGTTTCTCATGGGAAGACCATATTTTCCCCCCTTACTAGCTCCTCCTTCTAAGGTTACTTAAGTCCCAAAGGAAAGAAACAGTCTGATAAAACTTTGTTGTTGTTTTTTTTTTTTAAGTTGGACTTAAAATGAGAAAATCTAAGTTTGAGACTCAGGCTCTACCACTTATTATCCTTGATGAGGTCTCTTAGTCTCTCTGAATCTGTTTTCTCATCTAAAACCAATAATAATTTTACCCAACCCACCCACAGAGCTACTGTAAAAATTATACTGCAAATATATACTAATGTACTACATAAATATAAGCATTTAGTCAAAAAACATTTACTAAGGACCCATTCTGTACCATGTGAGGCACTGGGGGTCCCTCAGTGAACCAAACAGAGAGAAGCTGAAGCCTCCAATCTTGAGATAAAGCATTTTATAAAGCAAGCAAAAAAAGGCTTCAAATTTGTGATTTTCAGGTATCAGTGATGTGTCATTACTTGGTTAAAAACAAACTTTTATTCCCTTACTGCTGGGTACAGAATGTGGGTGTTCAAAGTCTGCTGCGGCTGACCACTGGAAGCACATCCTCCAGCTCTGACACCACTAGTCAAGACCAAGACAAAGAAGGGTCACTCACGCTTTCAGATGTAGAGCCTGCTGCTATCCTTTGATTTTCTCTAAACATAAGCTTTTTCACTTCTAAAATTTATCAAGCAAAGAATAACATATGAGGCGCAAGAGTTCTGAGTGTCCGTAGCTGAATGTCTAAAATGGAAATAAAATTTCGACCACAATTCTAAGTTCTCTTTTGAAGTTTATTTCAAGAGGACTTGAGAACTTAGATATCTAACTTTCTTGATATAGATTCCCTGTGAGTATCTTTCGCTTCAAAATTGGGAACATTTACAAAAATGGAAATTCTCTCATGGTAACTATAATCCAAGTATCTCACAGGATTAAAAATACAACTCCAATTATTTTTTTCCCCAGAATCCATAGTTAAATGATAAATTTAAAAGGGAAAATGATCACCAAAAAAAGTTCAAGTCATAACAAAACAATTCAAGCCACAAATACTCTTACTGCCTATTATTTGTCTATCAGTAGACAATCTTTTGAAGCTCTTGCTCTCAAAAAAATAGGGTGGTAGAGATTAAATAAGACAGTAGACAACAGTAATTGTTTTCTTTACATTTCTAATTTTTGATGCATTTTACAAATACTAAGGAAAGAAAATGAAACTCTAAAGTTCCACAGTTAGGCAGAAAAAAAGCCAATTATTAGAAAGAAAAACTAAGAAGAAATGGAGCAGGACCAGCCCCTAGCTACACAGTGCCAAAATCTGAATGGTGCTGGGTTAATTATCTTGTGTGTTTTTCTTTAACTGCTTCATGTTCTTAACTATCCTTTATTGAACTCTCTATTGCATCTAGGCTGAGATGGCTGTTAACCCTTGATGGATCATTTGGATCCACATTTACTTCTCTGCCCCCTGCAATCTCTTTACCCAGTTCTGTCCCCTAAATCATACTCTGCTCCCCAACTTGACTTCCTGGAAAAATGTATGGACCCTCCCTGCCAGCAAGCGAAGCATTACAGATGACTTTCCTGATCATTCCTTACCTTAACCTTCCTCATTATCTGCACTTCCTGCAGGCCTGTCTCCACATCTAACAGTACTTGTATTCAAACACACCACAAAACAGAAACAGAAAATAACCCAGGCAGGAGCCTGTCAACAAGTACTGGCCTCATGAGTCAGATGAGCACTTTGGTTCTAGCTCAGGCATCGATTTCCCTCTAACTCTAGGCAAGTTACTTACAAAGATCACAGAATGAAAACACTCAAGAACTGAAAGGGATTATAGTCCAATTAATTTAAAGGAAAAATAAATTCCTAAGCTGCTTTCTGGGTGCTATTCACTGTGCTGGACTCAGCCCCGCAGCCCTCCAGCAGCGCACCATCTATTGGAGACAAGACTGCATATCAGACATGAAATGCATCTGTGGAGGAACCTCAGTAGATGACTCGTGAACCCCCTAGTTTACAGACGAAGATACTAAAAACTATAATTGGGAAGGCAATACTAACAGAGTCAAAGAATTTTCAAAATATTAAAGGTTCATTGTTATTACTGTCTTTATGTGATAGATGAGACAAATTTTAAATTCTAGTTTAGAAACAACTGATGGATTCAGTCATTCATTTATTTGGAAAAGTCTAGATTCAGACACTGTGCTAGGTGCTGGGAAAAGACAGGAGGAAAAATATAATTACAGTCCTCAAGAAGCTCACTCTGAGTAGGAAGGTAGGCAAGAAAAGCAACAATTATAGTTTCACAGTGGCAAGCCCCCTCAGTCTAGTTATTGAAAACTATGGGAATAGGTGTGTGGTACCACGTACCTACAGCACAGATTTAAACACACACACACCCAAACATAAACCGATACTATAAATTAGCAGGCCAAGAAAGCACATCAACTTTTAGCCAATAAAAAACATCTTAAGGACAGAAGTTGTGATGTGCTATCTGTTATAAGCATGAAGAAACAAGAAATTACTGTTCTGTTTCCCAAAGCCTAAAACTTGAGATACACAAAGTATAACTCAGTCGGAAGAGAAAAAGCACTAACTTTTGAGGAAGAAACAGTTCCACAGCTAGGACAAAACTTAAGGAACGGTCTGAGCACAAGTAGTTTAAATATCCTAAGGAAAAAAATTAATTAGAAAGTTAATTTCCAAAAAAAAAGTTAATTTCCTTTCTGCAGATATATAGACTGATGCTCATCATTATATATGTACACAACTACATCTATAGCACATTCTCAAAAAGACAGACCACTGGTAAGTTAAAAAAAAAATCCTTTGGATCCTCTTTTTTTTTTTAAGGGGTGGGTAGAAATTGCTTTAATTTGATATGCAACTGTAAGCATTAAACCATGCAGTAACCAATATTAATGAACTAAAAAGGAGTTAGTATTTGTGCCCCTAGATACTAATTCCCTAGTCCCAGGATAGAACCTCTCAATGTTTCATGGGAAGTCCCCGAAGACTCCAAACCTATACCCAGGGAAGAACAAAGAAACAAACAAATCTCAACAATGATTTCAAAACAAGCAGAATTGTCTTTCTAGACCATCAGCTCAGGAACAAATCTGAATTTTTAGACCTCTTTTCACCAAACAGTGAAGAAACTGGATTTTTAAAAAATAATATGAATGTTTGAATAACATTTACTTAGAAAATAACTATCCTATATTTTAGGGTCTGAGAGGAAAGTGAAATGCTCAGTATTTCTATTATTAATTTTACTATTCATATAATGAAAAAGTCAGAAAAAGAGTCTGCTACTTAGTCATTTTTCAAGTTTATAAGTTAGAAGATTTCTAAGCCTTTGTATAATCTCCTTGAGCTCCCACTGAATTATTCCAAAATGAAGAATTTAACATTTATAAGCGGTATATCATTTTGAAACTGAATGCTCCTCAACTGGTTGATCACCCCCTTTCTTGGTAATTTCATGGGCCTATTGTAACCCAGGTCTGACACCTATATTGACCAGCTGGTCAATTCCAGGCTTCCAGAAACTGCATGAAACGTTCAAAGCATCTCCTCACTTCTGCAGCCATGCCCCAAGTCTACCTACAGCAATAATGAAACTGGGCCAGGGGTCCTATCAACACCTCAGTCAAAACTAGGACAAGAAGAGGGAAAAAGCAACTTATGTAAGAAAGGATCCAACAATGAAGATTTACAAAGGCTAAAACTATATTACTCCTCTTGTTACTTCTCCCCTCTCCCTCCTCCCACCCTTCATCAAAGGCTGACCCTTAAAAAGTACCATTTTCCAGCACATCTAATTTCTTACGCGATCTTCCCTGGCCTGTTCCCTCTAGCTACCATACTATTTCTCTACTCCCTTTACTCCAACATACACACCAAGTCGTCATACATGGTATTTACTATATTTTCAAACCTGTGGCCTAATTCTCTGTACAGTTAAGCTTCTGTCCAGACTACTACCAATTTATATCCACACAATTGATATCCAAAAATTTTCTTTCAATTCTTCTTCTTCCTGTCCTCCCAGCACCACCAGATACCACTGACCATCCTTCTCCCTAGAAACGCTCTCTGTTCTGTAACTCTACCCCAGTTTTCTTCCTACCTTTAATTCTTTTTTTTTTTTTTTTAAACTTTACAAAATTGTATTAGTTATGCCAAATATCATAATGAATCCACCACATTCTTCCTTCTCTACCTTTGGACCCCTGGCCAAAGGTCTTCTCCAAGTCTCAGACTTTAGATTTTCACTTCTTTCTCTATACTCTAGCCCAAGTTTCAATTCTTTTATCACCGGCTTTGACTGCTTTCCAGACAGCAGTAATATGTTTCCACTGCTTCTAGTCAGTTCTTCTTGCATTAATTCATCAAGCATCTGCTACAGACTACTCAAGTGTGTTGAATGTTGAGAAATGTTTGTTTTAAATGTTGTGTTCACTGCTATTATTTTTATTTATAAGAAAAACACCATGTAAGTATTGGAAATGCTATATAAATGTTAGCCATTATTACTGTTATTAATATTTAGAATCTCCATGTTTGTGGTACCTGAAATAATAAGTATATAGCATGTATTCGGTACTGATTTGATGGAGGAAAGGAGGAAAGATCTTAACATGAGAAGAAACTTCTCATGAAAAGTATAAAATTTTTGACATTCTAGGGAGCACTAGAGAAGTCTGTCCAGAAATGGCAAGAAATACATATTTTGTGGTCTACAAAGGCTAAGCAATATTAGGAGGAGTTAGTAGGAGAAGGACAGGAAAGGCAATCCACAGGAAGCAGAGCGCTATGTTCTTAGACTGACACATGTACACCTGAACTACGATTTGGTAGCTAGAGTTTTGTTGCTGAGACTGTCATAGGATACAAACAAAACTTTTTGGTGAGATTGGCATAAACAGGTACTTACTGAGCATGCCTCTATAATTGAGGTCCATGTCCCGGCTCTCTGATCGAACTTTAATAGCATCCAGGATGGCATCAGGAGACAACAGTCCCGAAGGCCTCACGACATTCAGAAGTTCAGTGAGGCTCATCAGAGGCAAACGCACAGCCTGCATGATTTCAGCATGATTCTCATTTGAATTATGCTTACACCAATTTAACAAGGCTAGGAAAATATCTTTTTCAGGAGCTGCAAATGAATCTCTTAATACGATGTTTAAAAGTGCTGTCTGAAAAGGATAAAAAGAAAAAATTCCAGTTATTATGGAGCTCAACCATGTGTATGATCAATAAGTAAAACTTTACTGAACTGCAAGTATCACTTATATTTAAGCAATTAACTCTTCTTGGTCATCTTCTTTCCTTATTCTTTGTGCCATATACTCTTGCCCATTATGGCTGTGTGAACAGCTATAGGCATCTTGTACCTAGTTTTTTCAACACATGTGCACCTATCTTTAATAAAATAACAAGAAAAATGGCAATGTGAGAAGCTGTTGCTCCGTATACATTCTTTAGCAGAATTTACTTCTCTAAGTCAGTAAGATACATCTAGCTATTTAAAATTCAAAATCTTTTGTTCCACTGTATTACTGCTCTACCATATTTTCGGTTCTCATATTCCTAAAATGACTTCCAGCAACACTGGTGTAATTCTGTAAGATCCTTGCCTCTAAAAATTAAGTAAAAATCATAGTTACATGCAAAACACGACATGTAGCTTTTCAAATAGGTTTTCCCATTCAAAATATTCAGGTTCTAGGAGTGACACAGAAAGGGAAAGGAAAGACAACCACCAGGGTTCAAAGGAAGACTGGGGAAAAAGTTTTACTCTAGCTATTATATGGTATAAAACATTGCACAATAGTGAATTCTGTGCCAAAAGAGGAAAACAAACAAACAAACAAAAAACAGTGACTTAAAGACCATAAGAAGGCTGAGCACTAAAGAATTGATGCTTTTGAACTGTGGTGCTAGAGAAGATTCTTCAGAATCCCTTGGACTGCAAGATCAAACCAGTCAATCCTAAAGGAAACCAACCCTGAATATTCATTGGAAGGCCTGATGCTGAACCTCTAATACTTTGGCCACGTGATGCCAAGAGCCAACTCATTAGAAAAGACCCTGATACTGAGAAAGATTAAGGGAAGGAGGAAAAGGAAGCAACATGGTTGGATGGCATCACTCATGTCAACGGACATGCTGCTAAGTCACTTCAGTCGTGTCCGACTCTGTGAGACCCCATAGATGGCAGCCCACCAGGATCCCCCGTCCCTGGGATTCTCCAAGCAAGAACACAGGAGTGGGTTACCATTTCCTTCTCCAATTCAGGAAAGTGAAAAGTGAAAGGGAAGTTGCTCAGTCGTGTCCGACTCTTAGCGACCCCATGGACTGCAGCCTACCAGGCTACTCCATCCATGGGATTTTCCAGACAAGAGTACTGGAGTGGGGTGCCACTGCCTTCTGCCAATGGACATGAGTCTGTGCAAATTGCATGAGACAGTGAAGGACAGGTAAGCCTGGCATGCTGCAGTCCATGGGGTCACAAAGAGTCAGACATGACTCAGCAACTGAACAACAATACATCATTATCTCCTTTATGAACTTCCCCCCTCATAAATAAGGAATCATCAGTTGCAATCTCTGTCGGAGAAATACTGATACAAAACCAAAAAACAGTATGCAACGCCACAAGAGAGTCTATTTGACATCATTACACTGAGAACCACCACCCAGCGGCACAGTCTCTTGCACACAGAACTTACCAGAAGAACCTTAAAAGAAAACAGCAGCAATCTGCCTCCCTCTTATGTGATCTAGAGTCTCAGTAGTCAGAGGCAGATGGCTAGACAAACCACCTCTTCCACACTAATAGCTTTTCTTTTTATTCTTAGTCCACTGCTATATTTCTTCTCTATAGATATAAATAAAACAATGCATATTGCCTGTAAATTACTTGGAGACAATGACACACCTTAGAAAGGGAGAGGAAGCCTTCGCTTGAGAGTACCTCCTGAGCATTTCTGTCCATAAACATGCAGCACATGCAAGTTAACTTGGGAAGTGAGTAGAGACTGGCAACATCAAAAGTCATACAGACGTTCTGAATGTTAAGTATGGTGCAGAGGTACTCAGAGGTGGAATCCTCCAGCTCCGGAAATCCGTATTTATGAGCCAGGCTCAAAAAGTCCAGCAGCACCTCCTCCTTCTCATCTGTCAGCGTCGCCCGCCCAGTGTAGATGTATTTAAGCAGCATTGTGAATGCTTCTGCAGTGGTGTCTTGAAGAGGGATTTCGGCTTCAGGCTGAGATTCTCGCATTCCACCATACAGTAATGCTCTGCACATCAGAGGAGAAACGCATAAGGAAAACTTTAAGTAGGATTTGCTACAAAATTATGAAATAAAGGTTATCAACATAATAAAAAAAACATAAATGTGTTTAGTGACAAACATTCAGGTGAAGAAATACATAGTAATCACTTAAAATAGAGCTCTAAAGCAAGAGAAATAATTTTAAAACTATTTTGAATTCTATACACAACTAATGAATAATCTTAAGAGCTCAAGAAATAAAATAAACATTTATTAATTAGAAAAATGAAAGTGCTCTTTTGAGAGGAACAGTGAAATCAATATAAACCTGTTAAAGGTCAAGAAGGTAGTTTAAAAAAGTAAAGCTCCATAGGAAAAGATATAATCAGATGAAAACAATTAAATATAAACAGGCGCTATTCTTCCCATCAGACTGGCAGAAATTAGAAACCTGTTAATACTTTCAGTATTTTTAAGATTAAAACAAAATCCCCACATTATTGCTTATCTGTTCATCTAAATAATAAAAAAACAGACAATCCAGTCAGGTAATAAATTTGAATTTCTACCTTTATTACTCTAGGGGGGAAAGAGGTTTTCTCGTGTACTATTTTAAGAGTATAAATGAAGACCCCTTTTTGGAAAAGAATTTAAGTAATATCTATTCAAATCTAAAATGTGCTTACCCTTCAGCTGAGTAATCTCACTTTTAGGACTCAATAACACAGCAAGATAAAGATAAATGTATAACAAGGTATCCTGAAACAATGGAAAAAATCTTAAATGTCCATTAAGTGGAACATGGTTGGAAAAAACTATGATATATACATTCTATGCAGCCATTAGAAAGATCAAGGGACAGTAATATATACTGTCTTGGAAAGATATAGTCGGTAAGTCAGGTTGCAATCCTTATGTGTAGCATAGGAAAAAAGTGTATACCACATACTTAGATTTGTATGCACAAAGGTATATATAGATACATCTATTTATATTGAGAAGAAATACATATTAAACTGTTAACAGTGGTTGTCTCTAGGGAATGGAAAAAGATGTCTGGGAGGAAAGTGTCTTCATTTGTCAGTTTATAAATTAAAAATGAAATTCATGATGGGATTATAGATGATCTGACTTTTCTATTTTGTCTTTCAGTATTTTTCAGATTAAAACAAAATCCCCACATTATTGTTTATCTGTTCATCTAAATAATAAAAAAGCAGACAATCCAGTCAGGTAATAAATTTGAACTTCTACCTCTATTACTCTAGGGGAAATAATATGAACCAATTAAAGCTTCCAGTCCATCAGCAAAGAACAAAGAAAGAGTGCAGAAAAGGAAGAGTAATGAAATGGATGAGAAAGAAAATGTGAAAAAGCGAGAGCAAGAGAATAAGGGGCAAAGAGAGACCCCCTCACTCCTGTGATTCTCAGGGCAGGATTAGCATTTCAAAGTGTCCCCTCACGCTTGCCTAGAACTCC